>NW_009260430.1:1688406-1710320 GCF_000687185.1 Egretta garzetta | reverse complement strand
TGGGAACATTCAAGGCCAGGTTGGACGGGGCTGTGAGCAACCTGATCTAGTTAGCGGTGTCCCTGCTCCTGCAGGGGGGTTGGACTAGATGACCTCCAGGGGTCCCTTCCAACCCAAAACATTCTTTGATTCTATGAATGGTTTCTTCAAATCACTAAGATCATACCTTGTTTTTTGGTGTACTCTTCTCTTACCAATTTTACTCTACAAATTACTGAACTAACCTGCACTGTCGATATCTGCACTGGAGGAGCACTCGTAGGTGTAGCAGGACGAGGAGTCATAGTATTTTGAGGCTGAGACTGGGCATGTGCCTGTGCTTGCATCTGCGCCAAGGCTTGTTGAGGGATCATCAGCAACTGCCCATTCTCACTCCGCACAAGGACCATGCCTGTTAAAAAAGAAACTGGTCAAGAAAACATACACCCTTTTCAAATACGAAAGAAACATATTTTCTCAGGTTTTTTTATCCAAGTTGGATACATATGGAATTAATGTACTGTTGAAGGACTACACAGCTAACAGCAGTGGTTTAGAATAAAAGCAAAATACCCAGCTTCATTATCACATCTTGTATAGTATACCTTAATTACAGAAATACCATTTCTCTATCAAAATGCTCAGTATGGTGTGCATCAGAACACATAATGAGTCATATTTGCCCCCACCAAAAAATTCCCTGTGACTAGAGGTTAAAATTACCAATCATATAAAAATCCTACCTACTCTTTACTAAGGAATTTGTTTTATGAAACACTGCAAATAAATGAAAATCTTGCCATTAGGCAAGATTCCTGATAGTTTTTCTTTCAGAAGGGAAAAAAAAATATAATCAAACATAGGCTTCACCATCAACAGGAACACAATTGTCTAAATTCCAAATTAATTTCCCGTAACAAATTTAGTAATGAAAGTGGCTATAAAATCATAATCTTTCCCATGTGCAGCTGCAACAGACTGCATTGTGCCATGTTACACCCCAAAAGAAAAATAAAATGGAGAGGGAAATAAGGCAGTCATTCCCTGCTCAGTCACTCAGATCAATACACTTAACCCCACTGGGTAGCTATAGGGAACCAGATTTTAACAGGCAGATTTTCAGATGATAGTCTCTCTTTCTTGAAGGCATAAACAGGATCTGGACAACATGAACTGTTTTTCAAGAGCTCATTGATTCAGCACGCCTCAGTCCACAAGAGTCTTAGGACCTTACAGCTCTGAAAAAGCCACCTAAGGAAACAAACTGGGCACTCAAAATTAGCCTTTCTGAGTAACAGACTACAGGAGGAAACTTCACCACGAAAATCAAAAGGCACCACTGAAATCAGAAAATTTTTATTAAGTGTTGTTCAGTGAATAAGAAGCCTATACATGTTCCCCAACAATATCTGGAGATCTGGTCTATGCCATCTCAGAGCATGACTACTTCAAAAGAATCAAGCATTTATTTGCTTTTCTATTCAGATGAAGTGCTGAAATGTTTATAGACAATGCCTTAAACAGTTTTCTTGGACTGTTTGAAAATCAGTGTTAAACTGCAAAAATTCATATACTCATTTCTACAAAAATTAGTTCAAAAGAAAACCAGATTAGTTAATTTGTCTCTATTTTTTTCCTTACAGTCTCTACATTAACTTTCTTTTAATGAGACAGGGTCATACTGAGATGTTAAACTAGTTTATATCAAAAAGGTGACTTTCCATTGTGACATTTAGAAGTGTTAAGGTGGGACAGCAACGTGTTATATCAAAGAGTTATATCAAGAAACGAATGTCATCAAACTGGTTTTCTGTATGAAAGGAGGAAGGTGGGAAACTTATTTATAACCTTGCAGATTGTAGAAACAAATACTCTTGGTTTAGCTGTCACATCCACAAAAAACCCATTTTCTAAGCCATCCCAAAAAGAAAGGTCTTTTCTCCTGTAACTTACGTGGGGAGAAGACATTTTCATTAAACCAGCAAAGCCATACACCACCACCACAAGTAGCTTATAAGAAATTTAAAAACTGCAATAGTGAATACAGAGCTTCATCCTGAGAGCTGCTCATTAGAACCATCACTACTTTCTCACCATCAGCCGCAGGCTACAGGGAGGGGGCTACTGACAAAAACCAGAGAAATTCAATATTTTAAAGACTAGAGAGTGACCTGCTACTACATCGAGCTTGTTCTGCATAAGCAGAACTTGGCATCCTCTTCCAATGTGCAAACATAAAATCTTAGGAAATTAACTCACGTTGCCCATTTTTGTCATCCGTCATAATAATCAGCTGAAGAAGCTAAACACTGAATCAGTGGAAATCTTCAATATTATTATAACTGAAAACATCGGTACAGTGGAAGTTGATTAGAGGAGCTATTTTCAAGTCAACGTCAAATATTAAGGCTTGTTGATTACCATTTAGTTTCTAGCAATTGAAAAGGCCCAATGCCTGTGCTTTCAGAAGCCCTTAAATATCACAGAATTATACTGACATCCCATAGGAAACTTTTTTCTTAACATTCACCATTTTCAGCATTCCCTAGGATACTCTAGGGCTAACGTACCATCCAAATTATTTAGAGAGTTATGTATTTTTTCCTTCCAGGAGCAACATGATTGATACCAATTCCAGTGTTGGGGTTGGTGAGGAGGGGTATTTGGTTTTTAAGCTTCTTTCTCAGTGCAGAAGTGACTGAAGTTATTTGAAAGTGCCAACACAAAGCAGCTCACCTGCACCGAGAACCTTTATAGCATCAGGCACCGGTACACAGCTCTATGCTACCAGTTCCCACCTCCAGCTCAATACACACACTGGGCTCAAGCACAGGTCTGAACTACACGTTAGTGTCCTGCCACAGCACAACCGCCCTGCAGGAGACCAGTAGAGTCAACTCATTGGTTTGCTCCCCGAAATACGAATGAGAAAAGAAAGAAGACAACCACAAAATGAAGGTTGACTACCCCTGAAGAGCAAGCACGATGTCTGAACAATGAAATAGTCTCCCTGAGCTACATGCAAAATTAGAACATGCCTACACATTAACATAGCACAACTGCTGAAACAGACAGTTGAAAAGCATATTAATGTGAGCTTTAGAAAACATATCAAGAAAGTTCAATTTTTGGCAGCAGACAGACCAAACAATCATTTGTAATTCAAACCCTGACTCTAAGCACTACCCTGCTAGATTTCTAACGATGGGAAGTCTGAACCTTCTCTCATAATAAAAAAAGTAATTCATACAAAGCTACATGCATCTCCGTCCCTATTTAAATAGTTCTTTTATACTACACTTGTATTTGATACAGTTATTTTCCATTTATACTATATCTAACATGTCTTTAAGTTCGCATCTACCACTGATAGATAAATTGCTGTGCACACTTCATGGGCTATATGCAAACACAAAGACAATTATAAGCATCAGACTAGTCTTGCATAAATTTTAATCACGGTATGATGATACAAGATATTTTACCTGCTTGAAATTTTATCTTGTTAGTATATGGGTGATTTCAGAAAAGGTGTAAAAACTCCGATCATGATGAAATTGGTTCTTAAAATTTCCGCGCAGAAGTTCACCAGTAATACAGGGTGCGGGCAAGTAATTTTTGACTGAACACTTAACACCTCTCCAGCCTTGTTGAGAATAATTTAAAAAGGGAGATGGAGCTGCTCTCTCAGCCTCTCCCCCTCCAGCCCAACTACAGACTCTTTTCCAACCCAAATAGCTAAAAAAACTATACCCAAGCTGGCATTAAGCGAATTTTCAGTTAAGTTCAGAGAGCTCATTGGAGCTACCTCGATTAAGAATTAAAAAGGAAGTCCCATTTATTTCCCGCTTCTAAACAAAGTCAGCGTAGGACTACAACAGCCCCCTCTCTCCATACATACATTAACCACCTCTCAGTTGATGCATTTGTTGCAATAGAAAAAAGGAGGGGCTGATAGCCACGTGTGTAGAAAAAAAAAAAAACAAACAAACCCAAAACATCTCTTCCTCTAATGTTCCAAAACTTGTATTTTAAATATTTAAACACAGATAAGTGTCAAACTCAAATTCCAATGCACAAGAGTGCAAATTCTGTATGAACCAGATCAGAAATGATTACCAGGTACTAGACGACAGCTAGAATTGTACCAAGGTATCTCACTTCTCTAATTAAATTTGGCAACATATTTAAAGTAAGGATGAAAAATGTATTTCTGTTTCAAGTTTACCACCCAGGTTTTTGTTCCACAAAGGGATGAATTGCTACTTGAGACCAAACAGCTACTAAAGATCATTGGAAATGTTCAATTAGAAAAAGGTGGCAATAAAACTTGGCCATTTAAAATATTGCTCTGCTTTCTTTTTCCTAGAAAGTCTAATCACGTGTACTCTAAAATCATATCCACTATTAAAAATGCAAACATTCAAGCATTCTTTCCAAGTCTCTCATTAAAAAACTAATTAAAATTAAAATTAATTACCATTTTTGTTAGAAGTTGGAGGCTTAAGAGGCTCATATTTTAGTTTGAATTAAACAATTCATCACAGCTCCAAATGAAGGATTAACAAAAGTGACTTGGATTGCTTCTTATGCTGAAAAGACTTGTGCTCCTGACTAGTACAACGGTCATCTCATGTGTTCTTGTTGTGGAGACCTTCCACATCTCTGTTTTCAAGAGTGTTTGGATGGAAAAGTTCATTATTATATGATGTAGCTGCATGATTCTACACTGTGTCGCCTTTGCCTCTTGCTATTTGTATTTCCATTTGTTAATGGCATTTCTATTTACAAAGTGTTGTGTTTTGGGTGTGGTTTTGTTGGTTTGGTGGTTTTTTTTTTTTTAATTAATAAAACTTGTAAAATCATGCACTGGAATAAAAAGTGAAGAGCTCTGGCCTTTTGACATGTCAGAAAAACACAAACCAGTCTTTTTTCTAATGCCTTCCCCTTCTTTCTTTCTTTGAAACATGGCTTGGCTTAGCAAAGACTAAAGAAAAAAAAATAACAGAATAATAAAGGAAGAAGAATAAAAAAAAATATTTTGTAGCCTTAGCAGAGCACTGTGATTATCTGTGTAACTCCTGAGATGTACAGCTTTCTTGCTAGAGATCTCTACATCCAAAAAACCCAAACCAAAACAGTTTTCTGTCTTGTTACTAGCTTTCACTGGTAAACCAAGATTAATAATATTTCTAGAAGCTGGACTTCCCAATGGCAGAGTTAAAACTTTCTGCAGATAGAGCAGGCATCTTCAGATTATTGTTCTGAGGACATACACAGTCCAGCAAATTGTCACCTCTGACGACCACAGCTAGCAGGCGACCACTCGAACAGCAACATATCTAGATGTCACCCTCTCTCAGAATAAATGCTCCATTTCTCGGGGACTTGATTCCTACAGTAGGTGACATACTGGAAGACTTCATCTACAGTTAGCAAGGACCATAAAAAGGTATGGGTCATGTCTGTCACTGGGCATGCCAGCGTGCAAGAATGAAACTCCTGCGTATCTGTGAAATATAAAAGCTAGAAAGTATCCTATCAGATCACAAGTGACAACATCGCTCTCTCTGTCGCAGATACTGAACAGAAGAACAGGCAGATTCAAGCTTACAGATTTTGCTCATTACCCACAATGTAGCTCATGGTCTAATCCAGATCAATTCAAAACCATTACTAAGGAACCTAGACTTTTAATAAGTTCTTTTTTTTTTTAGTAGCTGAGATATGACAGAAGAATTAATGGATGTATGATCCTGAAACTCCATGGAGAACACCCCTTTCCAGTCTCCTGAGGAAATTATCTTCTTAAAGTAAAAAAGTAACTGAACTTTATTTCCAGCGAAAAACTAGTTTGTGTCAGGGAGAACTGTTAGGCAGCAAAGAGTCACCTTCAATGCACAGACATGCTGATGTTCAGAAAGAATGCCCAAGCCTGAAAGAAAACTAGAGGACTGATGCTTCTGGGGTAGGAAATGAAAGTGCTTACAAACATCTCTAGAGAAGAGGGTTATTGATCATAAAGTCCACTGACATCTGACAAATCTTCAAATCCTAACTAGATTTGCCAGGAAAGTTCACCAAGAGGTTATCTTAACGTCAAAGCAGTTTGCGCCTTAAGCTCTCAAGCAGATACTCATTTGTGGCAAGATGCTGCAAACATTTGACATGGCAAAAAAATCTGACAGTAATCATAAGCGGGCTGTTGCCGCATTAGCAGAAGAAAGCTTTATAATAGTATCCCTTCTGTATTGTCAGAAGAGATTCTGTTGCAACAAAAAGGAAAGCAAGTGTCTGTAAGGTTATGCAAGTTGATACCATACACACCACAAAAACCATATAAAGCAAAGGGGATGAGTCAATGCTCTGTAGATGATTGGATCAGGCTATACGGAGACCCTGGAATAACAAAACCTTTATAAAAGGACAGACTTCCTAAGATTTTCCCAATACAAAAAAAGCTAGAAGAATACTGGAGACACAGCTGGAGAAAAGGACAGCTGCCTATACAAACTACAGGAAGAACTTTCAGCAGAAGTGATATATATGATAGGGTCACTTACTGCAGAAAAGGAAATAACCTGATACCGACATCAACGCCGTCCAACAATCCACCATTCCTCCCCTTATGGTAACTGACCCCACCTGGAAAAATTCTCACTTTATTGGAATGAAAAGCCAAGAAAAGAGGGAAGAACCTATCAAAGTCTACTAGTCCACTGCAGCTCCATGAAAATCTGGGTAGTGAAGGGAATCTTCTCTAACACAAGACAACTTTTAGCACATTTAGAATTATTTACATACATTGAAGAGCAGCTGTAATAAACCAGAAGACACGTAGCAGTTTGTGAAGGACAATCTATACACCAACTCATGAGGAACAGTGATTACAAATCAAGATGAATAGCACAGAACTTTAAATGGCAACACAGCCGTGGATTAGACATTACTGAAAACACGTTATTTTGTATCTGTTGAGAGATGTTCACCACCACATTAGATGCACTGTCTTAGTTTACCTGCTTAGAACCTCAGGTGATCTCTGCTGCACAACAAATCCAAAAAAAAATTTTACTTGAACTTTCTTGTCAAAGTCTTTGACACCATCAGCAATCCAGGCTCTTGAGTTTCATGAACAAATGTGGCTGGTTTGACACTTCTATAAAGGCATCTTAGCTCCACTAGGATAAGCATAGTGCTTATGGAGAAGGCTAGGTAGCGCAGGTATCAGCTCTGGCAAACCGGTTAGCTGAAAATGAACCCACTACTATCTGTGACTTCACCTGCTCCAGGAGCGCTTGCACTGCACCGGCACGGATGAGGTCAGCCTGCGCAAACATGAGTTAGCAGTAGATATGTTCCCTGCTGAGCTGCAGGTCTACAGGCCATAAAACTGCCAGGCGGTGACAGAGCTGTCCAGCACACTGGAGCAACCCGAGATACTGCACCAGATTCCCTCTCGTCTTGTTTCAGAGTAACGGGCACCCTAAAGGAATGAATGCTGAGCTTTTGCGCACATTTGTATTGAGAGCACGCAGCGCACATTATGCCGAGCCCATCTTAAAGGTGCCTGTTAAACATTCAGCACCTGTTGTGCTTAAGGTGAGCTACAACTTGGCATGAAAAAACATGACTGTCAGGTGTTGCTTCAGAGCACCGCTAAGACAAAACACGTGGAGTCTCTCCTGACAGTCACTAAACTTTACACCACAGTGAAGATTGGCACGGCACAGAGTTTTGGACACAAACTTGCTACAGAGCTACAAAAGCACATCACTCCTTTCACCCTTCAACTCATGTCACTCTGGAATAAAGTCAAATTCCACCCAGATACAATTGCCTAAAAGTTCTGGTGCAGCACTAGTTTACTACAGCACTCCGCTGCATTTGCCTATCAACACTCCCCCCACGTGCCCAATTTGCACACACAAATCACAGATCATAACTAATGGTTATGGTCTGTGAAATACTAATCGTTGAACAGCTGATTTTCAATTATTGCCAACGTAGGTGAAAGATACTTTCTCAAAAATCATCCAGAATCCTGACTGCAAAGCAAGGAAAATGTATTTTGTACAGACCAAGTACACAATTTCACATTTTGAAAAACTACTTGTTTCTTCTTATTAAAGAGTCAAAAGACAAAAATAGACTCAGCTTCACAGTAGAAGCTTTTGCTTACTCTTACTATGCAAGAATTCAAACTACAGAACTCAACTGTACTGTCTAAAAAGTGAAGAAGTATTGATTCATAAGTCTTTTAAGAATATAGTTAAAGGAATAATGTCATGATGGAGTGCCAAAAAGCCACTGTATTTAACAGTGATCCCATATGGAAAAAAAACTGACCTGCTCAGTTGAAAAGGTGTGTAAGAAGTGTTCTGGGAAATATGTCATCTTATATAACAACAATTGACAAACACTTCAGCAACAACCGTGATTTGAAACGATTTTGACTTTTCTGGAAAGCTATATTCCTTGAAAGTGTGTTAACATTCCTTTCTAGTCAAGCATACAAAGCCAAAACACCAGAGCACTCTGTCAAACTGCAACCCAGTCATCACACAAATCTGTCTTTAGTCTGATGCAGAAAAAACGAAGAAGCACACTATCGAGAGCTAAACCAATTACTTCAATTATTGATCTCAAAGTGATTCAGATTTAGCTCTGCCGTTCATTTCAATATACTTAACAGCAAACAGCAATGCAGTTATACCAAAATTGGATTCGTTTTTGAGAAAGGAAGACACAAAATAAAGTGTCACTAATTCTTCAGACCTGTTATTCTAACTTGGAAATTTTAAAACTTCATTTCTGGCAAACAGTTTGTCTATACCGAGGCATATCAACATTAGTGCTGTTGGAGCACCTGAAGAAATGGGAATGGGCAAGCCACTTCGCATTTACCACAGTCTGCACACGAATACTTGATGGGGAGTAATGCATTAAATCCACCTTCTATTCCTTCAAAAAGCAACACACTAAAACAACTAAATACACGAAAAACCGTTAAAAAAGCATTTCTTCAATTTGTCCCCACTGTGAACGCCAAGTATATATCCTTTGTGAATTTAGCAGTGACAAAACCCTTTGCCGATGCCAGCTTTTCACCCAGCGCTGAGGAGACTTGATGTTAGGCAATTCCACCGACTGACAGCTACCCAGGGCAGCCTCAGTGGAGATGTTCCCTTCAAATCCCCCTCTGCAGAAACAGCCTGCAATTTTACGACACTCTCACTGCTGATAGAGAAGTTATTCCGCTTTGAGAATACACCAAACACTATGCCTGAGAGTTCAAATACAAACTATCAACGTGGACATGATATTACATGTCATTTGGCTGATAGCAACACTTACTAAATAGCACTGCCTTTTCAGTTAGTCTGAACACAGAAATAAAAGTATTTTCACACCTGTAAGCTTGAATTCAGAAAGCTTTAAACAAAATCAAGTCTCGTTTTGATTTTTACTAACCATCAAATGCACAGTCCTGAGTAATGACTAAGCTTAATGACTGGGTATGACTAACACTTAGAAATAATTAGTGCCTTCTCTCCCCCTCCCCCATGGAGGAGAGGGAAGGAAAGAAAACCAAATGATACATTGGAAAAAAAGAAGAATGAAAGGAATTAAGAGGTTGAAGTTCATGGCATGAACACTTGCCTCTTCTTCCAATCCACCCTTAATACTACTGCAAACATTACTGCACATATGTTTAGTAAAAACTAACAGCTCCTCATGCTTTTCTATAAACTTCTGCACGGTTTAGCCACCCTCAGCCTTCCTGCTCCAGATCTCTTCCAACTTCCTCCATTGATCCCTCAGCAAACACTCTTCTGGTCACCTTCGTTGACTCTTTTGCCACAGGTGCTGCAATTCCTCAGTGCTACTCCTAGGAGTTGGTACTTCTGACTCATGTGAGTACAACTGGTCCCACTCGCCACACCACCACTTACGCTGAATGTACCTGATGTTACTACATTCCAAGAGGCACTAAATCTAACCCTCCTTTACAGAAATATTTGATTAATAAACTGAAGGAAGGTGTGAAGACAGCTTACTACAGCCTTCCTGCCCCCTCAAACCATTTAAGGAAGACTAGAGCATGGCACCACACCTCATTGCTTAGTTTTTGTTTATACTCTGATATCTAGAGCACACATTTGTCAACTGAATCTATACAGGGTGTCTGTACGTAGTCTATCCAGCATGTGCTTTATTCTGTACAACAGTACTGTGATGCCTTTTAACAGTTCAACTACTCTCAGAAGCATACATTAATCAAGTTATAATGATAAGTTAGACCATTTTTACTAGAGAGACTTACTTGATTCAATACAAACCTTAGAACAGTCAAGCTAGCCATGTAGAATAATATTACATACTGATGCAAGTTTTATGTTACTCGTTGTCTAGGTACCGGTTAAAATGTGTTACTGAAAATATATTTTAGTAATGCATTTTAAGGAAAAAAAAAAGCATAAAAGTTAAAAATGCACGGTGTCCATAATTTACAGGTCTAATTTATAGAGAGTTCTACACTGACAAGAAGTTACTCCATTTTTATCAATACACTTTTCCAAACCCCACAAAAAGAGCTTGGCAACTGAGTCGAACGTGGCACTAAATCCTGTGCAAATACACAGTAAAGGGACTGTCCTTGGGTAAAAGATTTATAACCTATTTATGCACTTTGCTGAGAATCAGCCTTTTATGTTCAAAGTGTAACTTTCTGATCACTGGTAATACCAGTACAGAAACTCATCTTTTGAAAATATTATTTCTAGCCTGACAACAGTTACAGAGCCAAAGATTATTTACATTTGTACAATGCCTTAAGACAGCTCTACTTGAGGTGCTGCCTATACAGATCTCACTGCATAAACAGGGTGCAGCTGTATCGATTCCTTATCTCCTCTTTCTTGATTATTGGTAATCTATACCATTATGTAGTGATGATAATCAAGGTTTTGTTCTCACCAAAAAATATTCTGTATATAAAAACCCCTTAGTTAAAGGCATAAGTAAGGCCTCAAGGACAATTATTTCAGTATACATTAAATATTATGCTAAAGACATCCGAAGAAAATTACTCCAAGACAGGAGACTTTGCGGTAAAAACTTGTCTTTCAGTTCCTTGAGACACCCATACCTCCAGAAGACAGCCAGCATTCGTGGAAGAAATAGAATAGACCGGGGTAAAAGTTTCCACATTAAACTGAGGTAAAGCTGTCCTAAAAGGTTTTTTAAAAAAAAAAATTGACTCTATTCATATGTCCATGGTCTCAATGAAAAAAAAAACCTCATTTAATTTGAAATATGAGTGATCACAGAGTCTTTACACATGTTTAATTACAGCCTGGTCTGTGTACAGTTTTTACAGTTCTCTCAACATTTGAGCTGGAAATGGACCATTTCACCACAATAATTTAGTGGTACAATCTCCAGTGTGGACATCAACGGTAGCGTTGTAAGAGATGCTTATTGTACAAGCTATTTTCCTTCTCTTATACGGAAGCAGTATGCAAGAGGGCTGATTAAGCAAAAACTGTATCCAGACAAGAAAGGTTTTACAACTTTCAAGAAACTATCAGTATAAATACACTACAATTTCTTGTGTTTAGGCAAGACCTTAATTAGCTTAAAAACAAATTCAAGTTAATGCATTAACAACTTAATAACACCACAAAGCCAAAGCCTGAATATCCCCACAGCCACTGTCTGTAAAACAGCTGTGTGCAACCTGTCAAAGGGATGGAGACGCACTTAGGGTTCAGTCCCAGAAATGCACCAGGGAAACTTCAGCAACGTTCACAGATCACACAACTACTTGTACACAGGAACATCGCCGTGCACAGAAAAAGCCCTTTGTAACTTGTGACCCCCACATACTCTCTCCTGAGTTTGGCCTTCCTTCACACACAGCTTTACAGTTCATAATACAACTGAAATAACTGCCTGGTAAGACGACTAAAAATTCCCTTCTATCATTGCCTTCAGTTGTGAGAAATACAATTCTCAATTTTTTTTTTCATGCCACTACCTCTTCAAATCTTCTTTCACAAGAGATAATATGCCTAAGAGAAAAAAGTTAAACTTGCTAACACTTACTGTCTTCCAACTGGCAAAAGCCTTCTTTTTAACATCAAGCAATGGCATCAAATTCAGGGAGCAGATTCAGACAGATAAATGGAATTACAAACATCCATAAAGTTTCACCACAGAGAACAATCCTGACAAGTAGTTATTTTCAGGTAAAAGTGCCGATTTCAAGTATTTCTGACAAAAACTGCACATAGTAACAAAAAACGTTTACCGTGTTGTGTTTGTAAGTGACTTCTATGCCTAGCTCCTACCAAGCAGACTCTTAGTATTTGATCACAGAGTTTTTATGAGAACAGAAAGCTAGAAAGCAAGCTTTCCACAAGCCAAACTCTTCCTTTTGCTAAAACCCACTTACGCTAATATCAGTATTTTCAACTGTGATCCTGAACTACCTCATACTTTTTTTTTTTTAGGACTCTATTTACATATCATTTCCCAAAACAGAGAAGGCAAACAACAGCAAGAGTTTTCGTACACCAAAACATTTCATTTGAAGAGAGTTAGTGATACCTACTAATTTATGTCTTATCAGTGCCCTAAACTGCTGCATTTTCATCTCAGATTGCTAACTTTGCTGCTCCATCCTGTACTAGTAAGTGATTCAAGTCCTGGGCAGCATCCAAATTTGTGGTCCTCAAACCAAGACCCTGCATTTTAGAAGTAACCCACACAGATTTCCAGAGATGGAAAACTCATTTAGCTCCCTGAACATAGAAACACCATGTAACTTCGGGAGTAGCAAAGTGCAGAATGGCTCAAAAGAAATAAATCATTCACTTCTGGTCATTGACCAACAACGTTGAGCATAAGCCTAGTGATATCTCCAAAAAAAACCCAGAAAAACCACAATTTGAAGTGTAGATAGGCATACAAAACAAATCCATACATGCTCTTCCAAAGGCTCTTGGGAACAACAGTATTTTCCATAACAAAACTGAACGATATGTAGTCAAAGTTAATAGTTTTCATACCTTAATGGAATTACAGTTACATTCCCATTAGATCCCATCACTTAAAGAGACACCCTTATCAGATCTGCAAAACGAAGCACTGGTTTGCCTCGTGACAAAACCAAAAAAATCCTATCGAAAATCCTATCACACAGCTCTCTGAGTCTTAAGTTCTTTGGGGTACAAAGCTAAGCATGCAGGATTCCTCAGTTATGAAAGTTGCAATAAGAAACAAACACAACTTTCAGTCTGGCGACATATGGCAGATCTGATGTAGCAGATTTCAAATAAAGCAGAATGTTCCTTTTGCTGATGCACGATTTGAACATAAAATCTACCCCTCACCCAGAAGAGTTCTGCAGAAGAGATCCACAGTTATCTTTCAGAAAGAGAGATACCACTTTATGTGCCAAGTATAGGACTCCCAAGCTCTAATCTTGGCAAAATATCGATTCCCTCATGGCCTTGGGCAAGTCAGAACTACTCTAACTTGCTCTTTCCCCCAGCACTAAAAGCAGAGTTCATACTACTTTATTTACCAACCACACAGACACGTTGCAAGGATTAAGTTTTGTAAAATGCTTTGAAAGTAAAACATACTGTAAGTACTGTAAGAAGCTCCTATCATCATTGTGCATTACAGACATTATTTTTAACAGAATACAGCCATGCCAACCAGTTAACAGGCATAATATTGGCAGCGCATACAACGTACAGGGAAACTATAATCAGGATATGTTTGAACTCGCTTGCTAGTCAGTGAGAAATAGAAACAACTACATTCCACTACTTCATAGTATTTCTTCTGTTCCTCTCTCTGTTTCTTGTATTATGGAAGTCTGTGGATTTCTTCATCTGTTTGTTTATTTTCCTAGTTACTTCAGGCACTTCTAGAGCACATGTTTCAAGTACAAAGTAACCCAAAAAATGCCACATTCACTACAAAAAAGTAACACAAATTGTTTTACAATGAAAAGATTGGCTGATTCTTCTCAGCCTGCCACCTTTCTCCTTTTTCTACGTGCTCTCTTTTGCCTAACGGCCTAGCACCCCGACTCCTTACTGAAGGAAACTGAACTACTACTGCAGAAGTTATTTTTCAGTGACTCCAGCTCCAAAAATGACTACTCAAGTCAGAAGGACTTGAACCCGTGCTTTACATGAAGTATCTGTTCAGGTAGGTTTCCCATCCTAAAGCCACTATAATCAAGGCCTAAGTTAGAATCCCTCTTGGATAGCTAACACAAGCTAAAAATCATCGTTTTCTACAAAAGTTAAGCTTCCATTTAACATCAAGTAGTTTCCAGCCTCTAAGGCTGTGAAGAAAACCTTGAATATGCAAATGGACATAGTCCATCCTCCAGGGTCTGCAGGTGTACAGCACCAGTGTTCTTCCAGGTACCCTTTGCTTCTAGAAAGCACCAACAGTAAGTTTACACCGACTGTTAGTACTGTTCAGAACTCCAGAACATTCAGTTTTTAAAGGAGCCCCGTCAGTCTCACAGGTGGGGATCAGACCACCCTGTAGTCACCACAGAAGTGGCACACGAGACAGCTCCAGAAAGAAGTGATGTAGAAGTCCAGTCTCATCCCCTATCACCAGCTACTGGCAGGTTCAAGCGAGTTTTGTGAAAGTAGTAAAGAAGTTTTATTATTAGATACAAAGCAAAACAAATCCGTGATAGCAGTTCTACTACAGCTGCACGACTGCATTACTGCTAATGAGAATACTGGTCATGATCGCAGAAGTAAAACAATAATATAAATTATAAAGACAACCTGTCCTATCCACCACTACCAAAGAGGAATGAGTATCACAGAATCTTGTTTATTCAGGAAAAAAAAAAAAAGTTAGTCTTTAGGACCAAGCTAGCAAATTTGCCTAACAGTCACTCAGAAGGTAAAAGAAAAGGAGGACAGGTGGAAGGTTTCTAGATTTCAGTTTTACTTAAGCCAGTAGAGAAAACTGTCCAGACCTACCAGCTTTGTGTTATTCTTACTGTATACCTACAGCATTCACTCCAATCTGCCCCTTTCTTTAAGCAGGCACCTTAAAAGCTTATTATGGAGATGCTTGTACATAAAAATAAAGCAGCAGAGAGTAACATAAAGCATCTGCAAGAACAGAAACCAAATCTTTGAGGCCTCAAGTTGACATTACTGTTAAAGAAAGCTAAAAGACATTGGCTTTTAAATTCTACTATAGCATTGCTGGAGAAGATAGTATTTTGAAAACTGAGTTTAAAGTACATGAGTTTTGTCATTTTACAAGATGATTCTACCATGTGTCAGCGATGACCTCTAAACACTTCACAAACTCTCACATTGCAAAAGATTAATCTTAGGGCATAATTGCAGTTACACTTTTCTGCAGACTTCTGTGAGCATCTCTGACACTGACTTAACGCTTTAACAAACTCACCAATTTTGCTACCTCTTACCATATTATTGCACACAACACATTTTGTATTATTGCTTGAAGTACCCCAAAACAAAGAACTTCATACAAATTATTTTCAGTCACAGTTTCAAAAGATATTGCGTCTTTAAAGTAGCATTGTGTAAAGAGAAACTTGTGTTCCCGCCTCCCAGAAAATTATCTGAAAATATTTGCATGTCTTTGCTAAGAAGCTATAAATAAATAAGGTTATTTTCGGACCTTCATTATCCAGATCTGTCCAACTGGACCACAAAGCTCCAAACACGGGCTCTTGAAGAAAAGACTAAGCGTGATAGTCCTTTCCCTCAAAGACATCAGTAGTGAAAAACCATTATTAATGCACAGATGCTCTGAATAGTTCAGGTCCTTTTAGAAGCAATACACCAGAAGCCAGTAAGGTTGCAACAACTATGGCCCATTAGCTCTTCAAACATCTCTAATTTGGTCAGTCAGTGTTTGTTGCACAATTGCCTTGATGCAATACAAAGCACTATTCTAAAAGTAGTATATTTTAAAGAGCGTTGATCGAGCTTATTTTCCACCTGCTCTTTTTAAGAGAACATTTGAAACCTTTCAAGGTTTCTAATTTTCAAGACCCAGGTCAGTAACACTTCCTGACATTTTATATTCTGCCTTCCATACATGTGAAACCATAACTGCATTTTGGAGAGCAAGAAACAGTAATTCAGGGTAAAAGAATAACTATAAAACATGCACTGCTTATTGGTCAAACCTTCCATAGGAATTTTCTAAGTTTTTGTAAATCTTGGTTTAAAATGCGACATGTGCAGTGTATGATCTCAAGCTATTTAATGCACTAAGTCTTACAAACTCTTACTAGCACATGCTACTAACTTAAAAACGAACTCGTGCATGCAAATTTGATGCATACAGTAGATGCACAGCATACAAGCACTGCAGCTGCAGCTTCATACTACCAAACTGCCTTTAAAAATCTGGCCTACGATGCTGTAATTTAAAATACAATTTCAAAAGCATAGTCATCTATTCTCCTTTCACGACGAATGTATATGCACTCTGCTAAAGATTAAAGCAGTTGCATGCAGCTAGACTTTCAGAGGTGCTTAGCCCTTGCACCTGTGAGATGTTTGTAAGAGCTCACCATCCATCAGTTAAGTGTTCTGTAGGAAATGCTTTATGCAAAACATTTTCAAAGTTGGCTACTTTCGCAAGGTATAAAAATGTAAACCAAAGCAATTTAAAAAAAAAAAAATCTGTTCCACTAAAAAAAAAATCCTTTCCAATATTACCTGTCTCATCATGCAAGAACCCAATTTCCAATTTCTATGTATTCAGTCATGTATACTTGCTTATTTTAAAAGTCATGCTATTCTTTTGAAGTTATAAATATTTTTTAAAGTGTAAGACAGACAAGAAAAGTGCTTAATAAAAAACCTCAAGTGTTTAGAACCTATATTGTTTTACTTTGATCTATCGAGACCTCCAAAGGAGCAATTTATGGTCCAATTACGCTTAAGGACTGGCAACGCTGCTTCTAAGAGTAACACATTTCAGTATGCTATGGCAGTTTGAAAACATCAGCTACCTGGAAAAAAGGTCCCACTGGACTCAACAGTAGCATTTTCCCCATAATCAGGTTTATAATGCAGTATTAGTGAAAAAGTAGGTATACGTGGCAATAGACTGTAAACCTGTAAAATCCTTTGATACACTGTGGCAATAAATAAATAAATAAGGCTTTTCCAGCCTATCAATTTACAAGCTACAAATTAAGCACTGGGATTTCAAAGGTCTGAGTTTTACTGCTATTTTTTAAATTAGCAACACGTGTCAGTCAAATTACTCATATAGGGAATAATCTTCTATACAAAAAAAAAATGAGGAATATTTATGCCAGTTTGAACTTCAATACACAGAATGTTTGACAGACTTCAACAAACTAGATGGCATCACATACCATAAATAGTACATTACACAAAAAGCTGGTGTGTAGTAACACAGTATGGTTTCTGATCTACCTTATGTGGCAGGTGCACTGCTTTAAGGTTGGTTAGGAGTTTCAATAGGTGTGTTTTTACTCAGACCAATTGAAATAGATGATATGCAACCACTACTGATTTCATTCGGCACTAGTAGTAAAATTTAATTAGTTGCTCTTCGTATATTGCCCTGAAAATAGTGAATAGTAAGAATACAGCTATTACCACAGATTATTAAAAAGACAGGAAACTATCTGTAGGTTCATACAAGTATTTTCAGCTACAAATGAAACTGGATACAAGTAGGAGCCTGGTTCAAAATAACAGCAAATATATAAGCTTCAATCTCCAAATCTAGGATATTTAAGGAGGGACAAAACAGTTCTCAGGAAATAAATGCTTCTCATCCTGCTTTTCACTCACTCACTGAGTTCAGGACTAGACTCCTTGTCCAGAGATGCTCAGCACTAAGCACGAGACTAGCTACTACAAAAGCTGCAACCCTAGACACAACAGGGTGAGGTAAGGACATAGAATGACTGCCTTTTGTATCAGAACTCCAGTGACTACAACGATCATCATAAGGTTCAAATCCGTGAGTTTTTAAGTCAGACTTTGAATGTATTTAAAGCAAAAGAAGGTAGTTTTCTTGTGTTGTATCTGTTGCTTCTCTATTCATGAGTGCTCTGTGGTACTGAGGGCATGCAGGGACAGAGAGGGAACTGAACAGCACGCGAAGGCTATACGAACTACTGACGAAACCACCTTAAAAGTCAAAATGCCTTACGTGAAAATTAAATAGCAACATTTCATTTGATAATATTCCATTGTCACGCTTTGGCAGATTGCAGCTTCACTGACACTCACATGGTAACAAAGATACCAGGCAGAATTATTTTCAAATTATTACTGCTGAAAAGACTTTTTGGTCACCCGAAATCATATGCTAAGTAGTGGGATGCTACAATTCTACCACTCAAAACCAGACAATTCTCACTGTTAAAAGTAACGCCTTTTCCACGATTCACAACTCAACAGCAAGAAATCCGATTTGGATACCTTCCTTCCTGCAAGAAATACGCTTCCAAAATAAAACCCCTCGATCCTCTTACTTACCTGGTGGTAACTGAAAATTCTGAATGTTAGTTGGATTCTGAGGTGGCTGAGGCAAACGAGGTGCTAAAACTGTAGGAGTCAAAGTTGCTCTGATTCCACTCGTAGTTGCTGTTGGAGTCCTTGGCAGACTTTGTGCCACTGTATTGGCAGTGCCTTTAGCCATTCCTGTGGGGGTGCCAGGAGCTGCAGGAGGTATCCCACCAGGATTGGGAGCAACATTGGAGAGCCCAGCTTGCATAGTTTGCCCAATAATCATGTTACCCCCTGTAGTACTGGGCTGGCCACCAGTAGCCAGCGTCTGCTGTTGGGATACTGCCTGGACTATCGTTTTAGGAGACTCAGACTTGATGACCTGTGTGGTGGGAGCTGCTGGCACAGTGGAACCAGACTGGCTGTTCACAAGCGATGTCTGGAGAGAAACTCCAGATCCCACAGTGGCTGTAGCAACAGCAGGAAAACTCCCCACACTGATGGTTGAATTGATCACAGTATTGCTCCCATTTTGAGTGGCTGCACCAGCTGCAGCTACTGTGGGTCCTGCTGTGTGAATCGGTGGCCTCACAAGCGTTACCGTAGGCGCCCCAGTTCCAATGCTTGGTGGTGGCTGCGAGGAGATAACTGTGGGCGAGGAGGAAGATGCAGAGGACACAGCAGTATTAAGGAAAGAAGTCTGGATGACAGTGTTGGAAGCTGACGGCAAAACAGCATTGACAGTATTTCCTTTCCCCACAGATCCAGGTCCATTGTTAACGAGAGGGGCAACAGCAGGTGCAGGAGCGGGGTTAGCAGTCACCGGAGTCCCAGAGAACGTAGCACTTCCTGTATGGTGAGAGTTCATCACCACGTTACTCCCATTCAAAGTCTGCACGGTTGTGGTCCCAATCTTGCCATTCCTGGTGGACAAGGCAGTTGCCATGGTGCTGATAACCACCGATTTGCCCTGACTGTGGGTCCCTGGAGCAGCAGTGACTTCAGATCCTCCTGCTGCTGCAGTGGTGGTGCTGGTGCTCGTTGTGGTGGCTCCATCCAGAGCTGAAGTCTGGGACCTGGTGTTATGATTAATAACACCCCCTTGCACTCCTCCTGCTCCTGCAAGACAACAATAAGGTTAAACAGAGAGAACAAGCAAGAAGAGAAGTCCAGCGAAGACTGAATGTTCTCCCTCATCACCAAGTCTTCTGCATCTCCCAGGCTGCCTGCCTGGAGCCAAGAAAACAGGACAGAGTACAAACTGAAGATGACTTTGAAGACATTATCTTGAAGCCTCCAATTTCCCACCCCCCAGAGACTGACAGATTCAATATTAATTGTAACACCCCTGCCTTCAACACTACAGTGAGACAAAATAGGGATTTTGAGACAAAATAGGATTTGATATGAAGCAAGGGAAGGAAGGAAGAAGATCATCTTAGACCTCTTCCCCATTCTAGAGCCTGACATCACATTTAGCAACAGGACTGCAACTACAGGGAGGGAAAAATGGCAATGGAAGACACGTTAATAAGGCATATTTCCTATGCCCAGCACACATTACCCTCTAATCCCTTCATCTCCTACAGAGTAAGTCAGTTAGATCAGGAGGCTCAACAACAGCAAAATACGAAAAAGTGAAAGGAAAGGAAAACGTCGGCCTGGCACGATAAGATTACTGCAAGGCCTGGAGTAGGCTACCAGAAGACCCCTCCACTTTATTACGGAATTTGTTCTTCTGGATCAGAAGTTCCCACAGCCAGAGAGAGTTAAAAATAAATAAATAAATAAAAAGCAAAGCTGGTTTTGAGAAGGGACAAGATGATGTAGCTTCTTGTCCTGAATAATCCTCATGCCCCTTGATAAGGCCTGCTGTTATCACAAGTACAATCACACACAGTCCACGTCCTGGCCCTAAGGAGACAGAAATGGGAAAAGAATAGTGACAGACAGATACTGAGATGCATGTTATAAGGGTTAAGGAGATCCTCCTAGAAGAGCTTCATTAATCATGACAGAAGGTCTGTAATATCTTCTTACACTTCAGCAACAAGAAAGAAAGCAAAAAAAAAAATAAATAATGGGGGGAGGGGAGGAATTGCAGGGAGAATCTGGGGAGACATTTTTTTTTTTAATTCCCCTGAAAAACAGCTTCCCTCTATTCTCATGTAGTAAGCCCTTAGTCCCAGCCTTCACACTGTCCCCCTACAATCTTCACAGCACAGAGAGGGGGAATAGTCCCAGGTAGCTATGGGGGGTGGGTGGGGGGGGGGGGAGAAGACATTGTACAAGGTGGGGTGTTGTGGCCTGAATTCCCCCCCTTCCTGGGACCTGGTGTTGTGACAACACCCCCTTGAGGGCAGAGAAGGAATGAGAGGTGTGGAATGCCCCCTCCAAGCCCCTGGAACAAGGGAGGGGGTGGGGGAAGAATATCCAGGCCGGCAGATATGGGGGGGAAGCGTTTTGAGGGACTTCCTCCCCTTGAAATCCCCCCTCGCTTCCTCCTCTACAGGAAATAGGTGTCATGATTAATAACACCCCCTTGCACTTCAGCAACAGAGAAGGGGGAGGGGAAGGAGCATTTACACAGACAGCTAAGGCGGCATTATCAAGAGGGAATCCCCCCCGTAACCTCCACCCCTGGAAAGGGAAGGGGAGCAGTCACAGACGGCATGGGAGGCACGGCCATTACCAAGGGGGTGGGCTCTGCCTCCCTCAGCCCCCGAGATTAAGGGAGCCCTTTTACACTCCAGCAACAAGGGCAGGAAAAGCAGAGGGGACCGGCAGAGTCACGGACGGGCACTGCCGGCTTATTCTGCGGGGAGGCTGCCCCCACACATGATAAAACACCCTCTAGTAAGCAGAAGCGAGGAGGGAAAATAAAGGGGAGGGAGCAGAGGCGCGGATACACACCGAGGGGGCATGATGAGGGGAGGCTCTCCCCCATATGATCGATACCACCCTTTGCACTCCCGCTCCTGCCACAACGAGAAGGAGGAGAGAGGGAAAAGGGGGGAAAGCAGTGAGGGAAGGAGGCAGCGGGAGCTGGGGAGTGGGGGGAGGGGAGGGCCCCTCTCCCTCAGAGCCCCCCACCCCTGCCCATGTTACCTGCTTTTGTGATCTCTGGGGCACTCAGTCCCATCTTGCTGCTGCTGCTGCTCTCTGTTTGGGCATTAGCATTGCCTCCTACTACTACTCCTCCAGGGCTAGGGCTAGGGCTGCTGCTGCTACTGCTGCTGCTCACAACATGGTTCCCCAGCAGCCCCCCAGCGGCCCTCAGGGGCTCCTGCGCCTTGTGGTGCTGGTGGTGGTGGCCGGAGGCCGCCAGCTGGGACTCCAGGGAGCCCACCAGGTCGCTCACCACCTTCTCATCCACCTCCGTGTTCAGGAAAA
>NW_009260430.1:1686086-1687325 GCF_000687185.1 Egretta garzetta | reverse complement strand
GGGGGCCGCGCCGGCCCGCCGGTGGGGAGCTGCACTTTGACCTTGGTTGTGCAACCGTCGTAAAGGAAGTAAATACGGTTACAGGAAAAAATACAACCTGCCTTTTAATAAAGGCTCTCTTTTGCCAGGCACTGTTTCACCCCGAAAACTTGAACTATCGGAACAATATTAACCGAAATATAAACCGTAGCGTGTGGTAAGTTTTAAGGGGTATCAAGCTTAAAATAGCACCTCTGACTTCAGTATTATAAAATAAGCTTTGCTCGCGCGTATTGGGAGTGGGTGGAATTAGAGGCTGGAACTGTGTTGCAGCGGGACCGACTGGGCGCCTGCTAACACCCCGGCTGATGATGGCCAGGGCTGCTTGGCCCGATAGCTGACTGAAGGCTGCGAAGGTGGAGACTTGGAAGAGTAAGAGCTGTGAGTTATCTATGAGAAGGGCTTGCTTTAAATAGGTCAGAGACAAAGTATTCTCTACTTAGGGTTGCCCAAACATGGGTGTCAACGCTTCCTGCGTTACATATTTGTGGTGATCACTTCACTTGTAGTACCGTGACGTGAATTGCTCTGCTCGCTAGCTGGCCCCGTGAGCAATGGGAACAGCGCTGAAGCACTGTCCCATGCCTTACCCTGCCCCAAATATGCAAACGTGTCTACAAGGGAGAAGCTGTTGGCCAAAAGCTCCCAGGAGAAACGTGAAAACTGATGGGTATTTGTTCTTAACATAGAGGCCTCAGATAATAGGGTGAGTAAATGTCTTTAAAACTGAAGTCTTAAAAATTCATAGTTTATGGTAAGGGTTATCACTGTTCTGGTTTCTCATCGTGTCCTCGTCTTGCCTGCAGTGGACTTCAGCTGCTGAGTACAAATTATACCACTGAGCCTTTCCTAAGGCTCTGATCACCTCACAGGTAGCATCACTAGAAGGGACTGCCTAAGTCCTTCGAGAAGTTTAATATTAATCTCTTGTTCTCAAATGTTTTGTACTCTGCAGCTTTTCTCAGTCATCATTTGAAACTCAAGGGAAAGAAAACAACCTTTCCTTCTCTATGGCTTTTAACTTCTATTTTATCAATTTTTGCCAAATTGCAGTGTTGCAAAGTAGCTGTGACTTTACAGACACCAGTGTAGGTCATGTTGCCCGTTTCTTACAAGGCAGGAACGCTGCTTCGAGCAGGGTAGTCCCTACCAGTTTGCTGCTGCCACAGTCAAGCACATCGCTAGTTTTAGCTATGATGA
>NW_009260430.1:1672814-1686059 GCF_000687185.1 Egretta garzetta | reverse complement strand
TTCATCTACATCAGCTGTTCAGATGATTTATTAAGGGTAAAAAAGCCAGATGTAAGCTAAACCAGCCCGAAGGTGCAGCATGGCTGCAAGCCTTAATTCATGGCATCTGACCAGAGGCACAGCCCGTGCTGGGCCGTGGTGCCCGAGGAGCGATGGAAGAGGAGGGAGCGACATGAGAGATGGATGAAGTTATCAAGTGGTGGTAGTAGTCAGCGCGGAGGGGCAGAGCAGCTTATATTCTACTGCTCCCATTCTAGGACAGCTTGAATGTAGTTTACAGTTGCATACAGAACTGGAAATAAAAACCTAGAAATCTTCATGTCCTTGTTCTAACACTCTCTTCAGGGTACCATATGGCATATCTACCATATTAGGTAAACAACTTCACAAAATTGCAAGAGCAACTGAGATTCATTACAACTTGTGCATTATAAGTGTGCAGAATTTGTTACTGAATAATTTATCTTTTCATACTCTCTGCCTTTTGTTTGACATTGGAAGTAACTTTCCAGACTGGATTCTTCAGGACTGGGATTCTAGCTCCTCTGTACTGCTCACCTTCTGTTTTAATGGTATAAAAGAGCAACTTGCATAAGAAGTCTAGTAATGGATTACTGGTGATTACTGGTGTTGGTGCAGAAAAAGTCAGGCTCAATAGACAGCGAATGCTATGTACTTCACCCATCAGCAATTACAGCAAAAGATCCTGAACATCACAGGCACATATGGATTCTCTCTAGTGTTAAAGAGTAGAAGCTAGCAGGAGCTATACAGGAAAAATGGAGGACTGTCAGTTCCTTTAACCGGCTCCTTTTAGAATATTATTATTTAAAGTACCTATTTTTCTCCCCCTAGAAATAGCCTATGTAGATCATGGCGCAGAGACTGTATCTCAAGGTACAAGTGGTAATGCAATTCTCTTTGTTTGTTTTCTAAAAAGGTAGTTAGCCTAGAATTCATTCCAGGAACATCAGACAGAGGTGACAGCAGTATGGGTTATGGTGATAAGGGACGTATCGGAGAAGCCTACAGCTGGTTTGTGGGAAGGAGAGTTGCTTTTGGTTGTCTGTACACCGCTCCTATGAGTCTTAACTAACTAATCACAATACTAAAGTCCCATCAATAAATAAATGAAAAACTGACTGTGATAGTTTTGACTGTTTTGGTTTTTTTTTTTGCTGTCCTTTCCTGCCTCTTTCTCTGCTCCTTACCCAGCCACTGATCATTTAAAATGTTGAAAGTTGGGTTTTAACCAGGAACACCTTGGTTCCACAAGTTCAGTCAAACAAGATGACAGATTCCATACAAATTGGGGTTTTATTCAGAAAGCTTCACTATCCTTGTAGCCAGTATCCCACCCTACCTTTCTGCCTTGTACCCCATTTCCAACTTTTTTTGAGTACAAGAGCTCAATGGACAATTTTATAAGTACAGCGTGTTGGGAGGAGACAAAAGACTGGAGTCCTGGTTGAAGATGATGCAGTCCTATGCAGAAACTCCCAGCTGGTAAACTTGAAAGTCTATGTGCCAATTCTTCTGCAAATGGGTGTCAGTCTGCACTAAAAGTGTTCAGCAAAAACAGCGAGACTTTATGTGCATCTGAAGTAGTTTGACAATCTGTAGGAAAAATATTCCTGGTTTAAGTATTTTACTTTGAATTTAGGGGCAAATACAGTCTTAGTACAGACCTGCACATGGCGATAAATAAAACAACTTTAGTGCCTCTTTGCAGTCTATGTGCTTTACTGTCTTCTCTTTGGAATCTCAAAATACTGTTAAAGTCTTGGTCTTAAAATCATCCCACGTACTTCATCTGTCCTTGAGTAAATCCCTGAAGAAGTGTAATGCCCCTAATAGTCAGGGATTAATATTCAAAATTAAGTATAGTATGCTCCAGGAAAATTTCTTAATCCTCACATTGTAACATAGAGATGAACGGTAGAGTTGGAAAGCAACTGTAGAGTCCCTTTTTATTTTACTGTAATCATACCCACCTACGCTCCTATTTCCACGTAAGGACAGTGTCTACCCAGATGCGTACTAGACCGTTCCTGCTAGCTGCAAAAGCACCAACCCCTTGACTGCAATTCAGCATTCCAGACAGAACACCTAGTACAATGCTGCTGTGGAAGAGGTATGGTAAATCCACCCACTTATTTAAGTGTTTATATCTGCGTAACAGTTACTGGAACTCCAGAAGTGGAGCAGAAAACCAAATAACTCTTCTTTTCATAAAAGATATTTAATTATAGTGAGATATGATTGAATAAATATATTATGTGACAGCTTAAGGGATATCCTCTTTTTAAAAACAAGGTATTTAACGGTACCTAGTTATTAATTGGGAAATACATAGAAAATATCTATTAGAGACTACTTGCGAGCTTGATTTTCAAAAAGAAATGTTAGTTCAGCACACAACTGCCTTGACAATCTTCTCTAGTTTTTATGAGACAGACAGAAGACTGTGTCACTAATACATACAATTCTCATGGGAGTTATTGAAGTACGGCTGTCCTGAGGCATACCAAAGTCCACGCAGCTCAACATCCTGTGCCCAAAAGAAGATGCCCAGGGAATAGACTGTGGGATAAAGGATTATTGTTTGAAGGCTTTCAAAGCTTTACTACATAAAAGAGCTGTGGAATACTGTTTTTCCTTCCCAACTGCTCTTAATCTAACTCGTCATGCTTGTTACTGCCTGCCAAGATAGGAAGTATCAATATCCAGACTCATCTGTAAGAGAAGAGCCGGGGAACTTCACTAAGAAAAAGGAGCACTTGTATAAGAGATGGAAGTTTCCAACTACATACCCCAGCAGCTAGCAGATTTTTTTTTTTTAATCAAATCTTCTGAATGGAGATTACTAGTGAATGTCCAGAATTATGTCTGTGGAAGAGACAGGAAGCAGGCATGTCAACAAAGATTTGTGTTTTATCTGTTCTGAAAAATTTCTTGTGCAAGTCTACATGATTCATGGGGGAAAATATTATTAAAAGATTAGTGGTCCTTCTGGTCACTACAAGTAGCTTCAGTAATTTCACATATTGTGAATTTAGCAAATTATTAGAACTGACTGGGCAAAATGAAAATGCTTTCCTTGCTAAGCAAATTAAAGTAACTTTTGGAAAATTGAATCACTATTTCCAAGTGATACTCTGACAGAATATGTCAAGAAAATGTGCCTACTGATGGGTCTCATTACTGGAAATCCAATTTGCACATTTTACAGTCAGGATTTGTTAGAATACGTTTGAAATATTTCTTTTTAGTGAGAGGTGACTTTGGCAGTTTTTGCTTCAATTGTTGTGGGATTCTTTGTGAGCAAAGTATTACCCTGCCAGGGATGTTTTATCAACAGTATACCCTCAGGCAACCTTAACGGTATACTAATACAATGGGTATTCCAGTTCTGGACTCTTTTGTGCCCTCTTGATTCAGAGCTCTTCTAGTTCTTCCCTGAGCTTTCCAGCATCATTCAACATCTAACATTCTCTCCACCAGTCTTCACTGTTCACTTTTTGAGCAGTGCAGATCACTGGTCGTCTTCTTCCTTTACTCCTCTTCTAGATTCCGATTCTCCACCTCCCAGCAATTTAAAAACAATGGACAAATCGGTCCGTTGCCTCCAGACACAAGCTTGGTAGCCTGCTGCGGTCAGAAGGTAGCTTCTGTTCTGCTTACAGCTCTGTCCAGCTTCATACGTGACATACAGCAATGGTCACTCGGGTCACTCTTTAAGAGGTACAGTTAGGATGACTTCACTTGAGCTGTAAAGGCCAGGGAAAATTTCCTTGTCTATGCCAATATACTGACTGTTCTCTTGTCGCTGATTATGCTGTATGGGCTGCTGGGCACTGCTTCCTCATCATCTTCTGTATATCAGATGAAGCCAAGAGCCAGAGGAGATGGGAACCTGGGTGGTGTGATGCAATTACACTCTCCATTCTGTGCATCAAAAGCAGAGGAGCATGCACTCTTAAAACTGGAACTCCTTAAAGAACTGAAGACTGCTTGATTTTTTTCCAGTCGATACCATGATACAGCATTCTTGGATCATTGCCTTTTTGCCCCATCAAAGAGTTTTTACTGGACACTCGCTCAACAATTGACCAGTTATGGCCATCGGTGTTGTCCTCTTTCTTTATATGCTCCCCTCCACTCACTCACCTTCAAAAATACATAAATAAAAATAAATAAAGAACAGAAGATAAATCTTCATCTTGTTTGTTCTTGGTCAGGCCCAAGAATAGGAACATTTAATGCCATGTCAGTCGTGAAACAGCAGTTGCTGTAGATGAAAACATTTGTCCTATGGAATTTGGTAGGCATTTGTTTTATCACAATGCCTAGAGATCATAAGTTACAGGAACAGAGCCAGACACATTCTTTGTCCCTATGTCCCTACCTAGATCATTCAGTAGCCCCATGGCACCCATCTTTTAAAATACAGGAGTTATTTAAAAAGAGCATTGTGTGTGTGCCTGAATATATACGCATTTTAGCTCAACAATAAGAAATGTCAAATGAAATTAGCAGGCCGAAAAGTTGGTAAAACTTTCAGTGTACATATAATACGTAGGTCAAAATCCAGATTCTTGTAGATTTGAACTGGAAGAATAATCAGATGTGCAAGCATTTCTGAAAGTCGTCTTCAGATGACAAAAATGGCTAAATCATTTTCCCTGCTCCATCTCCAGTTCATAATCTGCTAAATGCTCTTACCAAGCCTTATGGGATGATAGGATTCCCTCCTCAGAGCAACCTGACTACTCTTAGTGACGTTATAAAGAAAAGACACAAAAGACACTGACCTGGAAAGTCAGTGTAGACAGAAGAGGTATGGAAACATCATAATTTAAAGAAAAAAAATGAAGGAGATCTAGTAAAGGAGGTTTGTTTTGGTTTTCATGAAATGAGATTGTATCTAAATGTTTTGTGGATTTGGAATGCAAGAAGTATGTAAGCAAGATTTTGCCAAGGTTTGTTTTGGTTTTTTTCTTTTTAGTGACTTCTCTGTAATAACTGATTAAAATAAATCATGCTGTAGCTTCTTTATTGAACTGCCTCAGACTTAATGAAAACAAAGCATGAAAGGGTATTATACAAGGGTTTTTTTCTGAATTCTCCAGCAGTCTAAAATAGTTAGGGATATGATGCCAGACTATAGGTTACTTTCTTACACTACCTAAAATACATTCTTACTATCAGAGACAGAGTTCAAGGACTTGCCCCTATTCCTTTAATGAGCTTTTGCTCATTTTTGAAACTCCAAATCCAATAACTCAATTAAATATGGGATGTGTTCCCACAGTTGACAGAAGAAACTAGTACATGTCTTGAAGCAAGTCAGACAAGTGTTTTATCTCTCAAAATACAAGATGGGGAAAACTTCCAACCTGAAGGAAATGACACACCCATATGGAGGGCCAAGTTTTTTACGTTCAATTGTTCTTTATTGTCAGTTTTGTCTGTATGGGGTTACTTGCAATACTCTTCCATTACCACAGAAGTATAACAACGTTGCGTTCAATATTACTTATTTTCTAGCTAGGATAGCAAACCCATCCATCCATGTAAACTAACCATTTATTAACCATCGGACAAAATGGCAGGCAACAAATATAACATCTTGTTTAGGAAAGATGATTAGTTAGGGAAGCAACAGACAATTTGTATGTTCTTGTGTAAGAAAGTCAAATTGGTTTTATGAAACAATAAAACTTGTTTCTCTTCGTTATTTTCAGCAGAGCAAAAGCAAGTTAGTTTTGCTGTTCTGTACAGTTTAATGGGTCAGTAAGTGTACTGATTAATCACTATTCCTTGCCGTGAAGCCATCTAAGTGGAATTTTACAACTGGGCAGCCTGAAGCCACCCCTGCTACACCCTCATCCCCAGCAAGAACCCATCAAATGTAACATCCTTGCAACTTTAAAAGCTCTGTGAAGTTGCATACTGGGACATGTGTTGGTAAGGTCATACAACGTGCTAGCTCTTACCCCTGTGCTATTACCAGCATTTCCACTGACTCAACGAGAAAAAAAAAAAGTCTGTGCAGGGCCAAGTTGCCCCCTTCCTAAAGCTTTCCTGTCATTAAAAGAGATTCACAGAAAACAGAAACCTTAAACCTTCTCTTGCAGTTTGACTGCTTTTAGGTATTCTCAATTCAAACTTTTTAATTCAGAGGGATCATCTCTCCTACAGGAGCTACACCATCCTCTTTTATATCTGGGTGGAGTAGTGAGCCACCTGCATCACACAGAGACTGAATCACTAACTCTTGCCCTGTAAAGACCAGAGTGCATTATTATCCTATTACAGCTCAGATGGTTATTTGAAAAGTTATTCAGTACTGTGTCACTTTGGGCTTCCAGTTCATTCTCTTGCAGATGAAAGTATCAGATTTCTTCCAGTTTAGCATAAAAGAAGGTATGTTTTCTGCTAACTCACCACCTCACCCTCAACTTTGGGTTTTTTTCTGCTTCACTGACAACAATTAAGATTCTTCAGACCAGTTTATGCTCTGAGTTATACTTGGACAAACCTTTTGCCTTCAAAACATCTTACTAACAATTGTATGTCCCAGATAGCCTTTAGAAGTTTGTCACAGGTGATGTCATGGGCAGAGTAAACACTGAGGATGCTGCTGAGTAAAATGCAGTCACAAGATGAAGATGTGAGGCTCTCTGGAAAAAATTAAGTAAGTTAATATGAATTAAGTGAGAAAATTGAAATGCCAGATCTCAAATGTTATTATCAGGGTTACTTTAGAGAAAAAAAAATGTGGTTTAAAAGTGCACTAACTAATAAAAGCCTTGTCATACATCAAGTAATACAGAAATGAGGTATGAAGTACAAATAATGCAAAGAGACTTTGGAACAGTAAATGTCAGAATTTTCAGGTGTATGTGGAAAGCATGTACACAAATACTACAACAGTAAGGAGAAGCATGAGTTAGAACTGACCAGCCAGAGAGACACTGCTGTCTGATGTGAAGACTGATTTACAGTGTAGCTTCTAAAATGCGAAGGGGATTAAATGCCAGTTTATTGTCATACAACAATAAATTACTTTCTGAAACTGCACTAAAATCCTATTGCTATGAAACAGCTTACCATTCTTGGCATCTTTAACCTAAACCTGATTAAAACGTATAAACTCCAAAGCCTGTTTAGCCTTATTTCAAAAAGTAAAATAACAAATGTAAATTAAGAACACCCTAGCAGATAAAGCAATGACTAATAATTCACATCCTCAAAGATATTTCTGAAACATGCCTTTTAAAACAAGTCCAAGAGCAATTCATGCTATGAAAACTGCAGCAGATGTTATGCAGGGAATGAACAGCATACTGCCGAGTCTAGGTAAAATGATACATTACCTAGCTGAACAGAAAGCAGCAGAATCTACTGGTCATTTGTAAAACAGGTAAGGAGCGGGAGATTCATTTCTTTGGCTCAAGAACAGAGTCCACTACAGAGAATTAATGCAAATGAGGTTTCTGAACGAAAACATCTCATAAAGGAGCTCTTTCCTTTCTGTTCTCAGCCCAATGATGTATGTTGTCCTATGATTTGATTTGCACTAGCAAGAACTGGGCAGCAGGGTCTTGGTTCAAACTGCATTGGAGCCTCAGTGCCAGTGAAACAGTGCTCAATACTGATAGCCTGAATGCGTTCAATACTTTGGAGAGAGAGAAAGAAGTACAGAGAGAGAAGGAGGAGCCCTTAAAGAAATACCACTATCGAGCCTTCTGGAAATATAGCCAAACCCAATTAGTAAAGATAGATTTCTGTACAGGGAATGGCGAAATTTGCTAGTCTGCAACATTCAGGGGTCTGAAGTATGCAGTGAATACAACTTGTACTCTTCAAAACATATGATTTTGTTCTGAAAAGACTGTCCACAGCGTGATGTGTCAGGCTGTACTCCCATCTGCTCCTTAGTCTTTCCACTGAGCCTACTGTCAAGTGTACCAAGTAGGTCAGTTGTGATAGTCTAGTTGTAACTTGGACTCTTTTCAGCCTAGAAGTGGATTTAGATCATTGGTTATCACTGCAGCTCTTGAACCTCTTGGAAAGTTGGGCATGAAGCTAAACACACAGACTCTTATTCTCCCAGTTAATCCATAAACTTGAAACCCTATAAAATCTTTATTTGCAGACTAATCGTCTGCAGCGTTTCATCCCTAAAAGACAATTTTTTGCCTCCTTTCTCCATTTATTACCTCCTATTAGCCTTTCAGCATGCTCTTCACTCCACCTTTTGCTCACTTCATGCCTGAAAAAACTTTATGAAATCCCATGTTAATCCCATCCCCTCAAATCAGTGCCTCTGTGAGAAGGATGCACAGAGGCTTGCAGTTCACTTCAGCGCAACACTACCCAAGAAAAAGCAGCCTATGCAGCAGAAAAAAAAAAAACCCACAGGATTTTTCCTAATGGAACTTTGTATTTTAGGCTATGTTCAGTGTTCCCCACTGTCCTAGATAGACAACTATCTCTCTTTATGACCTAATTATTTCTAAACTTAGGTCTGAATCCTCTTACTCGTTTGAATGGAAGATAGATGCCTAAACATCTTTTTTAGAATCTAGGTCTGGCTTGTAAGCATTCACCCTTCCATTTTCGTGATGAAACTGCAAACTTCAGCTTCGTCAACCTTTTCTGTATCACATACATTATCAATTTACCTGTCTTCATGAAAGGATCTCTTAAATTATCTCCAGCTTCCACATATGTGAATAAATCACCACCTAGATAGCCAGGATAACTTCATCTTGCCATTTGTGATTCAGAAAGCTTCAGTATAAAAGGTATTTGCATTTCTCTAACTGCCCAATCCCCCTATGCTTCAACGATGAAACGAATCGCAACAGCAGACAGGATTTCGGGTTGTGTTCTTGGTCTTCTGCCTAGTACTGAGTGTGGCTTTTTAGTCTCATTTTCACAGTTTGTAAAATAGACACTGTAGTGTAGTGATGCGAGTGTGAAAAAAGTCTGGAACAGAAGTTTGTGTTCATTCTAATGAAAAATGTTATGCATGTCCAAGATATTTCAGTTTTACAAAAATAAGTAAGTGTATGTTCCCTCCTTACTCTGTTGCATCAAAAGTGTCCCAATGACTTCTAACCTCTATAGGTTCAGGTAATCAAACACAACTTTTATAAGTAGGCCCTGCAGATTCATGAGGTACAAACAGCAAAGACTGGTCAGGTCAGAACAGCACTGTTGGCTTATCCCACAAATTTAAGTGGATATATCGAACCTATATTAAAAAGCTAAAGAAGTCAGATTGGTAATTTGAATCTCCACATGGTAATTTGAATCTTCTACAAGGAAATGCTATACAAAAAGAAAAATTCTCCGGCATTTTTTGTGATTTTACCATTGGATTGTCACAAATACAAAAAGAAATTATCATTTTGCGTTATAGCAAAGAACTGTCGGTCCCTATGGAAAATGAGTGATTTAGCAGGGACAAGAGTAAACTGACTACAGTATGAAAAGTGGTATTGAATGCATACATGGAACAAGGAAGATAATACTATTTCAATGTGAGTGTTTTTATAATAAAGCTGGTTATAAAGGATAGATTAAGAGCCCGTTAAATCTAGTCGGCAATTCAAAATGCTACTTTTTTAAACTCTATAGGTAAAGCTTAATCTCAGATACTGGCACCACACCTTATAAAGACTGCGTATCTGTACAAAATAGTAAGTTTGTTTTCAGCCAAACTCATGCGAACATTTCCTCCTCTTATATTTGTATTTCCTACAGTTAGAGCACTGAAATAAACACAATAAACCCCAAATTGTGGTCTTGCTTTGACACTGACAAACTTTGTGGGTCTGGATAAGAAGTTTAAGCTCCCTGTCATCACATTCTTACTGGTAAAATATATCTTGTCTTGACTGCGCAACGCACTTGGACTGCTGAGAAATGCAATGGAATAATGCAGATTTATGCCAGTTCCACTAAGTACACAGTCGAGGTACTAATTAAGAGAGCCAATCCCACACAAGCCTAAAACTATGACATTTTATAAAATATTTCATTTAAATCCAGGAGTTAAACTGACTTTAAATTTGATATATGGGGGTGGAATGAAAGATGTCAAAATTGAAATGTCTGAGGCAGAGACTGAGAAAAAGAGAGAAAGGGGAGAGAGGACAGAACAGTATTACATGTATTGCAATCTCTGTATTTATTTCTGGAATAAAAAAGAAAACAGCATCTATTGTTTTGATGGATTTTTTTCAGAAGGGACACCTCTTTTCCTGAGATGCAAGACAAACTAATGCGATTGAAGCACTATTTCCAACATACATCACTGTATCTCTTTTTCTTAGACTGTAGGAAACGGAGAAACTCGTTGTATGAAGCACACATTATCTAAGTAAAATTTACCAAGTTTTCAAATTTTTTCTACTTATACATGCTTCTATTTTTTTTTATTTCCTTATTCCATTTCCCTTCCCTCTATCTTCACTTTATTCTAGTTTCCTTCAGTTGACTTTATGTGTTTTTTTCTTTATTCTACTTTCTCCTCTTTATTTAGAATAAAAACACTTACATACATGGAGCATTTTTTCCCCTTCTCATCTTTCCTGCACCTTTTCATTTTCTCCATCTTTTTATAGTCCCTCCTTCATTCCTGGGCTCTTTTCTACTACTCATTCCCCGCACCACTACATAATCGTGTTTGTACTTGGTGACCTTACCCTCCTTCCCTGCAGCTACCACTTTCTTCTTTGAAACTACTGGTACATTTCTAAGTTTTCTTTCTCTAGGGCTCACACGTTTCTCCCTTCCTTTGTATCATGCATTTTGTTTGCCACACCCAAATTCAAATCTCTGTTCCACTTTCACCTCCTTCATATTCCATGCTAGTCTCTTTTCTCTCCTCCTCTTTGCCACCAACCGCAAACATACCCCGCTGTCCCCAGGTGCAAGAGGTGATGCTTCAGCAGCCAGTGCCTGGCTCACTTCTTCCAGCAGTTGGAGCCTGTTACGAATGTCTTTCCAACAGCTGCCCTCTGTCATTAACTCTGCCAGATGTCAGTTCAGCTCACGTTGCCACGGACATGGCCATCAGCCACCACGTAAGTGCCCTCTCACCATCATACACCCCACAAATTTTCATCATTGCTGTAAGTCACAGGTTTCTCTTTTAGCTGCTATGAAATGTCATTAGATGTGTCGGTGGTGGCCATCCCAAATGCCACTAGTTACACTCCGAGTGCCACAGGAGTCTCTTTAGTTCTGGCAATATAGGTTTTCCTGTAAATGAGCTATCTGTCTAGTTATATACTCTGGCTGTACCCTACCTCCCGTCTCCAAAGACCACAGTAACCAGTGGTCCAACATGCTGTTCTGTGAAAGCTGTGTCTGCTGCTGTCATGAGGTGCAACTCTGCTACGTTTCTTCCTAGTACCATGATGAGCTGCCATAGGCTTCTTCATATGAAGCCAAATATTCCCTCTTCATATGAGGGATGCCCAGGATCGCACACTTGTCATGAATTTACACAGTGAAAGATGCTCTTTCATTCCCCCTTTCAACACTTAATGGATGAAGAACTGTATTTTTTAGCAGAATAAATAACACTAACGGGGCATTTAAAATGTCAGGTGTCATATTTCTTCTCGCTGATCACTTGTCATCTCTGACTGTTGTCAAACAAAAGATACTGAGGAAATTCATTACAATAAGCATATCCTCCAGAGGCAGGTCGATTTATGGCCGTGATGATTAGAACTAAAATTCTGTATGTTTGCATAACTCTCCTTACCAGTGTAGAGTTTATGCCACTTTGGTGTTTTCTTCTTTTTCCACGTTGCTTTAATTAGTCTTCCTGCAGGCTCCACATTGTTGTATGGATACTCTACCCTGTTGTACGGTTCTCTTTCCTGGTATTTAAAAAAAAATGTGAAAGGGTAAAACAATCATAATGGCTTTTGTTCAATACAGAACAAAATACTGGAACTAGAGGTGCTTATGAATCAGTGAGATTTTGGTGTGCAGAAAGAAAAAAAAAATGAGTTGAACTGAAAAACCCAGAGGGCCACTTATAATTTCTAAAGAATGGAAATACAGAACATCAAGTTAAATATATTGTGGAGTTGGAGAATATAAAGCAAAAGAGAGAGTACTACTTCTCTACCTTTGGTTGCATTGCCTATACGGGCATCATCTTTCCCATTCAAAATAATTATTTGTGACTGCTCTGAACCGAGCATTTTATTAATTATTTCCCACCCTATTTTTTCTCCATTTGAACTTTTCCATATTCTTAAACTAAACACTCCTCACAGAGGGGAGCTAGGTGAGTTTTTTTACCAGGGAAGTTCCTAACCAGTAATTTGCCCGCTAAAGGGCACTGTTTACTGCAGTAAACAAGAAATCTTTTCTTGCTCTGTATAGGTTATACTTAATGCTGAGATAAAAAGATTGACTTTTTTGGTTGGACTAGATGATCTCCCGAGGTCCCTTCCAACCCTTGCGATTCTGTGATTCTGCGATTCTGTTCTGTGACTTTAAGGGCTGACTTTCTTATTAAAAAATAGTTTGCCCGATTAATATACATGAAATAATTTACTTCATTTTTTAGCAACTCTCTCCATGCTAGAACAATGAAAATTTAACAAGAGAAAGACTGCACATGTGGGACCGTAAGAGAGAGTGAGAAGGAAGGTGCCTTCCCTGTTCAGACAGGAGGATCTGCTCTCCAGGCTGTATAAACAGCATGAAGAGTAGCACCATAAAATACATAAGGTCACAGGGTGGACAGCTTGGGGCATTTGGAGAACAGCTCTCTGAACCGTGGTGTGCAAGGAAGCAGGTCGTCGTGACAGGAGGATAAACCTGTGGACTGCATACTACCGCGTCGCTGTTGTATCACTGATGGGGGACACGTAACCAAGGCATGGGCACACGCAGCTCCAGCAAACCTCTTTACGCTCAGACAATGGCTCCCACTGTATTGTCTCCAGCTGCTGGTTTTGAATCTTATTCATTTGCGTCACACAAATTAGTGAGATTTGCGCACTCTGACCTGCTGCCCCAAATGTAACCGCCCTGCCTGATCCCCAGCCACCCTCACGCTGGTTAGTGACTTCACCTCCTGCGACTGTGTCTGCCAGATGCTACCGGTTGTCTCTCATTGACCCGCAGATGGCTGGGGAGCCGGAGAAATCCCCGGAGACGCTGCACCGAGAGATTCATTCTCCAGCTGCGGCCTAG
>NW_009260430.1:1655712-1671622 GCF_000687185.1 Egretta garzetta | reverse complement strand
GCGGGGTGGGGGGTGGGGGGGGGCTTGCTGTGCCCCACCCCCCCCCACCCTGGAGGGGCGCTGGGAGCCGGCGGGGCGGGCAGGGCACGGGGTGCTGAGGAGCCCTTGGTTCTCAGGGCAAGTTACCAGCCCCCTACAGAGGAAGACGAGCTGCCAGCAAATGCTGGCTCCTCTTAACTGTTGTCAGAGCCAGAAGGGTGATGGTCTGCATCGCAGGTGATGATGTGGTTCCCCTCTCCTGTCTGGACATAGAGCAGGCCAGTGCTGGGGGAAAGAGAGTTGCTGCTGATGTGTCTTTGTTCCTTTCATGATCGATAACTGGACTCTGCTCAGGTGAAGAGGGTACGGGGCGCTGTGGGGTATCTACACGTGGGTCTGACTCTTCCTACCTTGCAGGCTGCTCATCAAGGCTTTGCATCGTGTTTCCCTGTAGAAGTAGTGATCTTTATCTTCTCCTTAAATGGTGTCATTTGGATTCAGTTGTCACCTGTGCTGGGAACTCCCATATCTATTCTCAGAAAAACCTGCCCTGACTTGTTTAGTCTCTCAAACAAGATCTTATTTTTGTGCTGCTTTTAATGTCCAGCTTGGCTACTCCAGCTAATGCGCATCAGCTTTTCTTTCCCTGAGTTTTGTCCTTCCCTGTTCTGGGAAGTTCACACCTTCTTCATTGCCTCCAGCAACCCATCAGGATTGTCTACAAACCAAACATCTTTTCTTTTGAAAGACTATCTGCTGGCACAGGACACTGACTTGCCTGATTCTCAGCTATCCTCAAGGCAGCCTGTGCCACAGCCTTTATTCAGTATAATGCCATTTATGTGATGCTGGGCATGACTATTTGACACCTATTAGTGTGTATTCTGAAGTTAAAAATGTGAGTATTCACAAATTCAGGTTTTTTGCCAGGGGCATAGCTGTTCACTTAAATGGACAAATGGAGCTATTTATGTTAGTGTTTCACTGGAATTAATTGAGAGGTTGCAGGAAGGATGCAATTCTTTACTGTATGTGCAGGAACGTCTTCACCCAGCAGCAAGTAGAAATGGTTTCTCAGATAGCTCTGGCTTCCACATAGCACTCGCTACTTCAGCGCTTAAGTGGTGTGCTTCAGAGGCATATGTGATTAAAGTGCTTTATGGTGTGAGAAAGTACATGCTCTGTATAAGATTTCTGGCAGTTCTTCTATTTATTGGTCTCTTAGTGTTCAGTGTTGATGAACTGGAATGCCTAAGAAGTGGTTGTTACAATAGATGGAGAATACACTTTTCCCCACTTAAAACGCTGCTCTATAAACTTTACAGTACAAACCCTGCTTTTCATTTTAGCTCAGAGGTTTTTTTTAAATTTAGAGACTTTATATCAAAATTAGTGTGAGAATTACCAGCATAGCAACGGTGTTGAAGTCGGTGACGGCAGTAGCAATCCTGTGCTTAGGAGGGACAGCATTTGAAAACACTTGATCTCTGAAGGGTTAGAAGAACCGTGAACTACTGACATGCAGTTGAAGTTGTCCAGATAGCTGGTAAATTATTATTAAACTCCTCATGCCACTGTTTAAGGCTCAGGCAACTTCAGTGTGTAATTTAAGTGCTATTCTCTTTACTTTTTAACATCCAAGTGATACAAAGAAGAAATTAGATTGAAAGAGACCTTGGGAAGGAATCCAGTTCTACCTCTTATTTGAAGCAGGGCTGACTTCAATTGATTTGTATTTGGTTCCTGTTAGATCTCAACATGTGCATGAGATCTTAAACACTGGATAAGGAGATTCCATGTGCTTAATTAAGCACCGCAAGAAAGTTGTCTTGTCGTGTTAGATGCTAAACTGCAAACAAAGGAAGTTTAAGCTCGCTGCTGTCCTGTCAGCAGTGAACACCAGCAACTTACTCCCCCTTCTGTAGAAGTCTGAAGAAACTAGAGTTTTCCAGCAAGGAATATCCACGTAAGCTCTGCTTTCCAGACATCCAGTCACTTTTGTTATGCTTTCTGACCCTTCAGAGGTCTAGCTCAACAGAGCCCTACACACGAATACAACCCGTATTGTAAAACACTAGCTGCAGCATGGTGTGGGATTGATTTCCTGTTCATCTGTAAACAATAGTCACTGTAATTCTTCATGGGAGACAGCCCTTCAGACCTCTGCAGAAACTTAAAGCTGTGCTTCATGATGTGCCAAAACTGTTAAACGCTTCAAATGCAGGGGCAGGCATGTTCAGCTCCTAGAACCCTTTCAAATGCCCTCACTGCTGTTTTGTCTACAACAAGGACATAGTTTTCCACCTTTTCAGTTAGATACCTTGGGACCAGCCAGCTGAGAGGCTGCCTGGACGGCTTTGGGCTTTGCAGGTCGTGTTTCTCCATGAGGAAGCTGACGGACTGATCCTGGTGCTCAGAGATGTGGCGCTTTCCAAGCTAGCCGTGGGATTCTGCAGTAGTCCCTGGATAGCTTTGGTGTGTCTTGCCATGAGCTGTGTGCTGTGATAATCTAATCTTGAGCAGGGATATCAGCGGTACGGTTCATGTATAAAAGGCCACAAGCATTGCTTTCAGTTTATAATCTGCTTCTAGTTGACTAGGTTACAGCTGTAATATGATCACACAGCAGCTGGAGATCTAAAATAACTTGGAGGGGTTATACACCCTAGGAACTAATGGAAGACGGTCATTGAAAGGAAGCAACCGACAGCTTGTCTTTGCACCAGTTCAGATTCCCTTCCAGTTAGGTGTAAGCTGAGGTGCTAAACAGCATCAGCGTGATAGGGACAAAGCTTGGCATTGACCTGCTGTACCCGGAGCTTGCTGCTCCTTGTGAGCTGACGTACATGTTGAACAGAGGTGAAGACCACTTGCAGCACTAACTGCTGCTTGGTGGGGGAAGCCACTTGGGTACAACTTTTAATCTTTTAGAACAGGACTTGTCATTGCAGTAGCCCTGTCTACAACCGTCAGCACTCCTAGTAAGTTAGTAACAATACAGCATGCTGGGGTTGAGCGGATCCACTTCTTTGCTGCCCCTTTTCTGGGGAAGCTGTGGTGCCCCCCATCCCTTATCAGCCATGTGGCAGGGCTGTCTGTGCTTCTATCTTTCCAGCTGTGCAGTGGGAATGGCAGCTGGCCTGCACATGACCCGCAGACTGTGACATGGCAGGTGCTCGTGAAAGGACTGTTAAGGATGTAATTTGTAAAGGTACTGCAGGAATTGTGGCATGTCCTGGCAGAGAGGTTGAGTACTTCTGTGGTAACCTGTTAGAAGCAATTGATGCAACTCCAATACACAATTCTTCGGTTGTCAGAAAGCATACATCAAACCAGTATGTGCTGGTGCTTATCTGAACTGGCAAAGCCTCACGAAGACAGAAGACAACTATAGACTAGTAAACTTGATGAGCTGCTGTAACTTGTGGCCAAAATTTAAAGCTTTCATATGTCCATGTCTGACGTAACTATGCTACCTATTTTCCTGCACTAACAATCCAGTAAGTCTGAGTCTGACCTCTTCCTCTTTAATGACTCAAATTAATTTATGCTTCTACCTGGTAGCTGCCACACAGTCAACTGCAGCTTTTTTTCCCCACTCGAACATGTACCATCACTGGTTAGTACCTGCTCAAGCATTCCGGTAGCTGGGACTCGGTAAAGCCTCAGTAGGCACTGAGGTTTTGGACTTATCACTAAAAGCTTGCTTTGTGGTTGCTGGATATTAATCATAAAACCAGTGGTACGGAGTAGAGAGAGGATTTTAATAGGAAGCTCTTGTCATTGAGAAAACTTCACCTCCATCTGTACAATAAATACATGAAACGAAAGGTGTCACTTTGAGCTCCAAAGCCTTCTAAGATTTCTTCCCCTGCTGCTCCAGGGGCCTCTGCTGTGGCCTGTTGCAGTGGCAGCTGTCTTGGGCTGAATGCCTCCATAGGACAGGGGCTGGGGAGGGAAGGGGAATGTGGCAGTATAGCACCGTGGGGAAGCCCTCGGTTCTGGAGTAGGATTCTTCACTCCATCTGGTCTACGGTCTTTACCTTCACAGCTTGATGTAAACAAAACTGTTTATACAGGCTGCTGAAAAAGTTGGCGTTTGAGGGAACAGATGTGTGTGATAAGGAGATTCAGGGTTCTAGAGGTAACCTTTTTTTTTGTTACTTTCGGCAAGTATTGCAAGAGTACTTTTTAACTGCGTAAATCTGAACTTGCACAATGCTGCTATGGTAATGCTGGACTAATAGTAATCTTTCTAATGCTAAAGTGCGATCCTTTGGTACTGAAGACCGGCCCACAGACAGACCTGCTCCTCCGAGAGAAGAAATCTATGAATACATTATTTTTCGGGGAAGTGACATCAAAGACATCACTGTCTGTGAACCTCCAAAAGCTCAACATACTCTGCCACAAGATCCTGCCATTGTTCAAGTAAGTTAGCCTGAAGCATTGATAGAAAGCTGTGATAAAACTTTGATGATGAAAGACTTGATTTTGGTATAAACTTATAAAAATGAAGGCCAGTAAGTGTCTCCAGGAATCTTCAGATTGAAGCATCCTGAATTTTGTTGTAATGTTTAAAATAGCAGCAGCATTAAAGACATCAGTCAACAAAAGCCAGAGCTAGTTTACCTAGCTGAGAATGCAAGAAAGTCATAAAGAGGTAAACTAACCCTTCTCAGTATTTACTTAAAGCTTTAGTAATGCTGTATGTGAAGTAGAGAATCGCTGCCAAAGCAAGTTGACTTCTGGACACTGTAAATGGAAATGTACTTTGTCTTGTTACAGTCTTCACTGGGCTCTGCCTCTACATCATCCTTTCAGCCACATGTGCCTTACAGCCCGTTTAGAGGTATGCCACCTTACAGCCAGCTTGCTGCCAGCTCTTTACTTAGCCAGCAGTATGCAGCTTCGTTAGGTTTAGGTAAGTAAAAACTTCACTTGCTGGAATAAAGGTACAGTCCTTGTATGCAGCTACTGTGAAACCAAATAACAGTAACTAATACCAAATTCCTTGCCAAGTGTCAGGCTGCAACAAGCAGTGAATAAGTAGTTAACAACTTTGTGCAATGATCTTACTGCTAGGAGGCCTGTGTTCCACTTGCGCACACACACACAGATGCACACAAAAGAGGCAAACTAAATAGCTGAAGTTTCTTTCAGAAAGAAATGTAAATACCTGAACAGTTGAGGCCAGTTAATTTCTAACCTAACATACCTTACATACACATCACATGTAAAAAGAACTTTTGTTGCCAGAGAGGACTGTAAATAAGCTGCTCTAATGCTGTTCTAGAGATTCTTGTATCTCTTAAGTCCTTCAGGTGTTTCACTACCTTGTATCTTATCCATATATCTTTGCTTTCTCTTCTTCCCTCTATATCTTTAGAGAAATTGGTAAGCCCTCCAGCATCAGCAGCTGCTTCCAGCCCTAGTTCTTCTCCGTCTCCACAACCTGTTTCAGAGCCTGACATGTCTTCAGAGCCCCATCAGCTCTCTTCCAAGGGTAACAGCAGTTTGAGGACTCCAAATATTTGGAAGAACTGCATGGCACTTGCAAACACTCTGTTCTTGTTAACCCCTCCTAGAATGATAGTACTTATGTGGGTGATGCTAGTAGAACTAGTTTGTTCTCAGCTATTTTTGCCTTTCATTACATGATGTATTCCTCCTGTCCTCGAAGTATCAATTAGAGAGACAGGAGAAAGAAAAAGTACAGGACAGCAGATCCTCTTGTGTAAGTATCAGGAGAGGGCTGAGGTGTAGGGATGTGGATGTGCTGCATCCTATCCAGGAACATGTGTCGCCTTAGAGACTGGGCGAGGAATTAATTGGTCTTTCCTGGAAAGACAAGCACACTGCTGAAATTGTGGGTGGCCTTGCTGTTAGAGACATAGGTTAATAGAAGCTTCAGGAGTATTGCTGTAATTGAGGAAATATCAGGATAGATTTCATGCATGATGGGGCATAGTACCTTGTCAAGACTCCCAGTTAGTAAAGCATGACTAACAGTAAGCAATTTCTGAGTTGTGGTAAGCTGAGATAACACAGTTCTGGGTGCTTGCTGCTTTGTGTAAAAACTTTTAAAGGAGGTTGAGTAGAGATGCTAGACTGACCATCCTCAGAGCAGAGACCAGGTGCAGCCTGCATTTAAACATGGTAATTAGTTTCATCTGTTTTTAACTTTAGCATGTATGCTTGTGTTGGCATGAAACTGTTTTTACTTACTCTCTGGTTTTGGCCACCTATCTGTACATACTTTCTCAATATTCTGGCTAAGCTTTGAAACTTTCTCATGTTAAACTTGCATAGCAGCTTTGTCCTACTGAGTAATCCTTAGGCTATGTCTGTCTTCCTTGCAAGTTTTCCAGGTGTACATTAACTGGGAACCTGCATGATGTTACCTACTGGGTATATCTCATGTGGACTTGGGTGACCCAGAAGTGTCAGTGGCTTGGTTTGTGTGTACTCTTCAGCTTTTCACTTTTCTTGCTCTTAAAGTATATTCAGTTAAAGTTCGCTTCCAAGCAGTTCTTACGCATAACTACATAAACCTGTAGTACTCCAAACCTTCTAATTAAACCTAGAATGCAGTGTTTCTTCTGAGTACTGAAGACTGTCACTTTTTAATATAATTGGTGTAAGGTATACCAAACCATGAAAAGTATTTACATGTTTTGTAGTGTGAATAAATAAGCCTGGATGGAAGAGCAACAGAAGTCTTGGTAACACTTTGGCCTTGACCAAGAAGGAATTTAAAAGGGTAACTTTGAGATCCTGGTCTGGTTTCAGGTTTTCTTTGTCTGAAAGCTAACAATAAGCAATGAAGTTGAAGGACTTCTAAAAGCGGCTTACAAAATGGGATATAGTTGAGCTGGTTAAGCTTTTGCTGTGAAATTTTTTTGACAAAGTGGGGAAGCTTTCTTGAGCAGTTTCAGAATGGTGGATTTTTGCTTCAGATTTGAAGTATCGCGTAAAGTAAAATCCTGCATAACCAAGAATATGCCTAGAAATTAGATTTTGGTATAAACCGCCTAAGAGACTGACCTGGCTAGCTTATCTAATGCGTGTCTAACTTGGTTTAAGAAATAATGGGTAGATTTCCTGATTTTAAGGCTCTGGATTTGAGATCCATGACTTGTGTGGCAGTAGTGCCTTACCTAGTGTATATGCCACTTAAATATAGCATGTAATGATAAACACTCAAGGCTTTGAGTAATTCTTGACAAAACGGATTCTCCATAGAAGTGGGTAGGGTTTGAATAGCGTTGGCACGTTTTCTGGGAGGCACTTAGTCATTGGGATTTTTTCCAGGTGCTGGCTTCCCTTCTGTTCACCCAGTCCGCAAAAGCCCCATGGTCGAGCAGGCTGTTCAGACTGGTCCAGTTGACAACATGAATTCACAAAAGCCGCCCCCGGTGAAAGTAACTCCAGGGGTTCCGCGCAGTGGACGGCAGGTTCCACCGGGCAACAGTAAGACAAGTGGTACGTACACATCACTCCCTCTTTAAAGTGCTGGTTTGAAGCATCCTTCAGAATTGCATGGCAAGACTGAACTGTTTCAGTTTTGTTCTTGTGCTCCTTGTTAAGTTTATCTTCTTGTTCAGTAGATACAGTTCAGGCAGCACCTGTGCAAACCCAAGGACAGGTGAACGATGAAAACAGAAGACCTCAAAGGAGAAGATCGGGTAGGTTAACCTGACGCTAAACAGTCGCATTAGCCTATAAAGCTAAATATTGTTAACTTCAGTGAAGGATTGTCAGACAGAAGATTGAGAGCAAAATAAAGCTTGATAAGGTGTTGGGCATCCAGGATGCTTCCCTGAAAAAACAGGTTCTGGAGTCACAGAACGTTCCAGGGACAGAATTCTAGTGTCTTTGCTAGAAACTTGAAGGTATGTTATGAAACTTGATGCTGTGAGTTGGCAGCAGTGACTAGATTTCTCTGAAACCTGAAGTATTTTTACTGGGAAGAGCAGCCTGTTTAAGAATTTCTAGAGCTCTTGTAACTGAGGGAAACTATGGAGCTCTTGCGTCTGTAGAGCCAGAGGTCTTATCTCAAGACTGCAGCTTAAGCACAGGTCGAAAGAAAGTGACAGCGAATTCAAACAGATATTTCTGCCCAAGCAAAATGAGAAAAGGCAGGAAACAAAACTTTGGACTCTCAGGTCTTCAAATTAATTTACCTGAGGGCAGCACTGTAGAATGGGTTATAGCTTTTCCAAAGAGGAGGTGATAGGCTCTCAGTTGGAAACCAGAAGCTATACAAAGTACAAGCTCCTTCTGTGGGTAGAGGAGTCTTGGGGTAGATTTTCTGAAACCAGTGACCTGTTCCTCTTTGCCATGGTGACAGGTTTGTAGACTGTTTGTACAGTGCTTGCAGATGAATAGCAGCTCCTTTCCTCGGCTTTTCTTGGTGTCGTACTTGTTCTGACTTCCTCTCCTCACACTGGATGGGAAGTGTCTTAGCGGTAAGACCGACATCCAGGAACGCTTCGCAGAAAGCTCAAGTATTGCTGTAATGTCTCTTCTACAGCCGAGTTCAGAAATTGCTTTCAAAGAGGTATGGCCTAACCACAGGACTGGAGGCCAGGAACTCCTCAGTTGTAGCCCTGGCTTCCCCTGGTCTTGAGCAAGTCCTTTAACTTCCCCGTGCATTACCAAGTGTTTAAACTCTCCTGCTTTCAGGAAACAGGAGAACCAGAAACCGTTCTAGAGGACAAAACAGACCAACTACTGTGAAGGAAAATACAATAAAGTTTGAAGGTGACTTCGACTTTGAAAGTGCAAATGCACAATTCAACAGAGAGGAACTTGATAAAGAGTTCAAGAAGAAACTAAACTTTAAAGGTTTGTGATTTCATTAAATATGAATTGCTGAGGTAGCAGTAAACACTGCATAGACAAACTCATTCTGAGAAACTGCATGATTATATGTGGCAGCATCTCAAATCTTGTTTGAGGGAGCGGGAGAACAGATGGCTCTTCAGTATGCATCAAGGAAGTGTAATACGTTTTATTATCTTCAGATGACAAAGCGGAGACGGGGGAAGAAAAAGGGGACCCTGGAGTGGCAACTCAAAACAATGACGGTAATGCAGAGGAGGACCTTCTGGGGCCCAACTGCTATTATGATAAATCCAAGTCTTTCTTTGACAACATTTCTTCAGAACTGAAGTCTAGGTGAGTATTTTCCAAAAGCTTGCTTTTTTTTTTTAATGCAGTTTTAGGCATAGAATTCTAGATGTAATCGATGTCACATGGTTTAATTTTTTAAAAATCTTAGAATGCAAGGAAGTCAGCAAAAGAGTCTTTGGAAGGGAGCATTGCCATATGTTCGATGGCTCACGAGTGATGTTAACCAAGCTTCATGCACTGGGATCAAACACAAAGCAAGGATTTTGGCTGACATGGACACACTGGTCTAAACTGTGATACAGGAATTTCCAGTTCTGTTTCCCAGCACTGACTTTGAAGCCATTGATTTTAAACAAATTTCTTATCTCATTTGTGGGAGGAGGCATCAGGGTCATGCTGCGCTGAAGTAGGTGCAACTTGCAGACAGGAGCAAGCTAAGCCTGGAGTTTGGGCAGAGAGGAGGTCAGGTCTGTCTGTGGAAATGCATTAAATGAAATGTTGGGGAGATTAAAGGAAAGCTTCGTCTTTGGCTGCTGACACTGATGTTGCCAACCGCCTGGTGAAGTCAGACATTGCTTTAGGGTCAGGATGCGAAACTCCCTGGGTGATGTTTCTGCTTCCCTCTCACAAAGCTTTCTTCCGAGCGCTCTCCGTACGGTGTTCAGGGCCTGGCGGGCTCTGCTCTGGTGCTGTGGGGCTGCCTCAGCAGCAGCCTGCTGAGCCTCGGCTGTGGCGGGGCTTCCGGGCTGCTGGAGAGGTTTCCATGCAGGCAAGAGTTTGTATTTTTGAAAAAACAAGATGGTTTGAAATGCTCGTGAGACCATGTTCAGCCCTTTTCTAGGCCCCATCTTTAGTTTCCCAGTATGAAAGTAGCTGAGAGGCCAACAGCAGTCACTGCCAAAGCCACGCTCAGCAGAGGAATCGAGTTAGGGAGCGTGTGTATGCGGCAGCTTCTTGTTGCAGTTCAGTTTGACAAAACAGGGTGCTTGAAGCTTCCTGCCTAAATGAGCTGGTGGTCATTTAAGGTTAAATCTGAACGCAGTCTCATCAGTTCTAGGCGTACCACGTGGGCCGAAGAAAGGAAGCTCAATACAGAGACATTCGGAGTGTCTGGACGGTTCCTTCGTGGCCGCAGCTTTCGTGGTGGATTTCGAGGTGGAAGGGGCAGCGGAGCAGCAAGGCGAAACCAAACCACTCACAGAGCTGGTACTGGCAGAGTGTAACTTCAGAGGCAAGTCTTCCAGCAAAAATAGGTACTTGTCCCTGAGCCAGGCTTGTCTCTTAGTCCTTGCCTGAGCTGTCTGTGCCACCGGTCCCATGGACGTATCAAGAATTGTTCCTTACTGTATCTGAGCCATCCTCTGAAGTGGTAGAAGCAAATAGGAGCGGTTTCAATGTGTTGATTGTTCTGCTGATGTCTTGGGCTGGCTGTCTGTCCGAGCAAGCAAGAGCCGCGTGTCTGAGCCGAGGCTCTAGCTAAGCACTTCGGTCGATACAGGAGTGCGAACTTTGCTGCTGTTCTTCTTGGGAGAAGATCCCCACGATGCCAAATCTAATTCTACCTTTTTTTTTTCCTGAATAGGTTCTAACATCTCTCCTGAGAGGAGGAAACTGTATATAGAAAGAAAACAACCAACTGCTGCACTAACGTGGGAAAATGGTTCATATTGTTCACTGTCTCAGCTCAAGCGACAGAACTTCATGTACTACTGCTTATATTCTGGACTTATTTTGGACCAGCAGCTGTCAGCTGGAATATTCTTTGGAAGAGGGAATGTGTTCAGGGGTACCTTCTTCAGGGTGTCTTTTTTTTGTTTGTTTGTTTTGTTTATTTTTTTTTAAGTGCAGACTAACGTACATTGTTCTTCTTTCTGGGTCTCTCAAAGGCTGCTATAGTCTAAGCTTAAAGTCAGACTCCTTTTCTGAACCCTGAAGAAGATAAATCATGCTATTTTTTAACATGGAACCAAAGCTCACTTGAAATAAACCAGCTAGAATTTGTTTGTTCTGAGTAACCAAATGGATTCTTTGGTGCTGCTGGTCTCACTGTTCTCGGCAGCGGGTGTGAAGCAGCACTTGGTATCCGGGAGGACGGATTCCTGGTGCCGAGGAGTTATGTATATTGTCACTTGGGAATACTGGATTGTTGATCATGTAGTAGTGTCAATGACTGTGCAACTGTTTGTCGGCCGGTACTAACGTGGAGGTGCTGCAGGCTTACAGGCAACCGTGGCTCTCCCTTGAGCTGAAGGGTGCTGGGCGCTCCTCCTCCACGGCTTGGAGCCCCTTGCTGGGCCAGGGCGGCGCGGGGGGGACCGCGTGCTCTGCCCTCGGTGGGATGGGAGCGGTGAGCAGCACCGCCCTGCCCTCGGAGTAGAGCTTTTGGGCAGTGGCTGACTGTCTGGGAAGGAGATCCGAAGCTCCGAGTTCTTGCCTCAGTTCGTACCTGGCTCCTGGGCAGTACCAAGCGCAAACAGTTCTCTGTACGCTAGTAGACTGTGGTGGAACACTATGGAATGTTTTCATTAAACTAGGGATGGGAGTCCATATAATGAAGCTTAACAGATGGGCATGTTTAATTTGTGTCCTCTATACCCCCCAGACTGTAAATAGTTTAGTTGTTTTTCTTTTGTTTTTAAAAATCTGTATGTGGGGAGAGGGGCTGGGGGGGGGTTACATTTGTTTGCATGAATAAGTGGGTTAAATTGCTATAGGCATGTGTCCCTTTTTTGGTTGGTAGGGAATTTCGTTGAAAAAGCACCTTGATGACTGAACCCCTTACATAGCTAGAATTTTTTTAGTTATGCATTGACCTAGGTTACTGTAAAAGCTTGGATTTATTTTTGTAGGACTTTATTGCTAAGAATTAGAACATAGCAGTGGGGCTGCTCTTTGGAGTAATGTAAATTGTAATTATAATAAACATGTAAATGTTTAATGTTTCCCTCCTGCTTTGTTCTGTACCTCAGTCCGTACAACCTGTGGGCGCTTGTCCTAGCGGGGCTCAAATCTAAGTTGGAGAAAACTCTGCCTCAGAGTTGGGGCAGGCCGGGGCACTACGGCAGGGGATTAAATAGGCTTAAAAACCCTGATCTGGGCACTGCCCCCCCCGTTGCCATTGCCCTCTGTTCTGGTGTCCTCACTGAGGAACCACCCTGAGCCTGTACCGAGCCCAAGCCCCTGGGCCAGTGGGGCTTAACTAGAGCTTGCTTGGGGCACAGCGCTGCTGGTTCAGTAGCCACAACTGCCCTGGGTGTCTGGGCTCACGGCAAGGAAAGGGGGCAGGTGCTGAAACTGCTTCCTCAGAAGCTGCTGCAAGCCTCTGGGTTTCTCCACTGGCCCAACAGCCAGCAGGGTGCTGAGCGTGGGGCTGGGACTGCGCTGCTGGAGGGGCCGGGCTTGTCAGGGGGGGCTGTGGCAAAGGGAGAAAGGGCCGCTTTCTGGGTACTAATGCCTCTGGTTCTAAGGAGCAGGGCCCTGTGTTTCTGCAGCAAAGCCTCGGCTCTGATACCTGAGAGGTGGCCCTGGTCATGGCACTGCTGAAGTTGCTGTACTGGGGCTGTCTCCCAGCTCTCCCACTGTACTGGGCTCACTGGGAGCAGTAGGAGGGGGCCGGTGGCTGGGCCCTGGGCTTGCTGACTGCCAGCCCCTCTCCGGCAGGAGCTGTGTTCCCCTTGGCTCTGCTGCAGCCCTCTTGGCTGCCAGGCAGAAGATTCCCAACATGAGGGAAGGACGGTGGCGACTTGTGCAGGGAACCAAACAGGGCTTTTCCAACTTCAGCATTCCATCCAAGGACTGATAAATGAAACTGCACTATTCCAGCAACTCCCTTTCTCCAGCTGCTGTGGCCCAACGCTTCCCTGAGCAGCGGCACGGCCGCTTTCCTGTCCTTGATTCCAGGGCCCTACGCTCTGCCCACGCTTTGCTTTGCAGCCTTTGGCGGTAAACAGCCCGGCAGCCTGTGGGAGTTGCTGCAGGCTGGCACCCGCTGCCTGGAGCAGCCCCCGGGGGGGGGCAGGGGCGCCCGCAGCCCTGGCTGAGCCACTGCAGCTTGTGTTACACCTGTAAAACCCTGCCTCGCTTGGCAACCGCAGCCCCAGAGCTGCTTTCTAGGGCTGTTCCAGTTCCACCCCCTTGGTGGATAAAAATAGGGGAATTCTGTAATCGAGTGGCACCCGTTACTGTTGCAGGCAGGTGCTGAGGCTCATGGGTAAGAGAAGCCCAAGGCTTCTCCAAAACGGGAAAAGGCAACGCTGCACTATGGCACAAGCAAAGTGACCACCCTTCCCCAAAAGCTGGGAGCAGAGATGCCCTTAGCGATACGGACAGGATGGACAAAGCCTTTTGTTGTGCTTAAAGGTTGTACTGAAAGAGAAAAAAGGCCCCAGGAAGAAGCAGGGGGAAAAATAAAAATTAACAGGGAGGGAGGGAGGGGCTGGTGTTATTTCTGTTCAGCCCTGTACCCCCTGGTTTGGGGGCATCACAGCCCTGTGCCCCCCTGCTGCTGTCACTGGCAAACCGTCCCCACCCCCCTTGCAGGGCAGGGATCAGCTGGAACAGAACTTTCTGTTGGCCAGAAGCAGAGCATGGAGCTGCCGCGCTGCAACTACCACTCTGAAATCAAATTCCCCAGTTCCAGCCCCTCTAGGTGAGTTTCGTACCATCTGAGTGAACAGTTGTCACCCGCTGCCTTCACCCTGACGCATTTCTAAGTTTATAACATTATAGGCGTTGATAGCTGCAGCACGTGGCTGGCTCTGCCTCCCGCAGAGCACCCGAGCACTCTCCTGCTGCTGAAGGGGCGAGTGCTGGGGACAGGGAAGGGACGGGCTGGGCCAGAAGCAGAGCTAAACCCAGCTCCCGCAGGCGAGACGCACAGAGGAAGCGGCACGAGGGTAAATACAAAAGGAGAAACTGGACCAGAGCATTGTGGCTTAACTGTGGCGAACACAACAGCCCGTGCAGCTATTTTTAGCACTGGGAAGCGACTGGTCTGTAAATCCCCTAGTGGGCAATCACAACAGCAACACTTTATTCTGAACCAGCTGAATCATGCACGGTCCATATAAGCACCGCGTCACACACCAAGCAAGCACCACATCACGCACCTCTGCTGCGATGACGTGCCTGCAGCAGTCGGGGCTGGCCTCCCAAAACACGACCCCCCAACGCCTCAGTACCTCATGCACAGGCTGCCGCAAGGCTTACGTCCAGACCCCCACCGGGTGATGTTGAAGATGTTAGGGAAGAAAAAGCGTAATTCGGTATTAGTTATGTTCTCTGGAGGTCGTAACACAACACTAGAGAGAGTTATTAAAAAAAAAAAAAAAAAAAAAAAAAAAAAAAAGGAGAAGCAAAGAGAATCATTAAACCATCTGAAATGTCCAGGGCAAAAAAATACAAAGTCTTTGTCCTTTAATGGGTCACTACTGCTGTTTTGTAGCCAACCCAATAGTCCTAGGTAAATAAAATCCAAGGAAGAAACAGATATTTTAAAATAACAGGTTAAAAAAAAAAATCAGTAGGTTTATTGTAGGTCTGCAGAGGGGCACAGTATGAGTAAGTGGAATGCCTACGCATCGTCTATACAGGATAACCCACCACTTGAATTAAAAAGCAGCAGCTAAGCGGTTGAATTTCATTCATCATGATGTTTTCTTCTGTTTTTTCTTTTCATTTTCTTCCTTTTCTTTTTCAATTTCCGCAACATACTTCTCAATTTCTTCAGGGTTTAGGATCTAAAACAGAAACACGGGTGACCCTGAAGCTCGGAGGCTTTCGTTGAAGCAGATCTAGTTCTGAGGTGGGAAGTTCACTGGTAATCGCCCAGGTACCTTGTGCAGACACAACAACGTTCCCTGGCCGCTAACAATAAACACGAGCGCTTGGCAGGGCCCAGCGCGAGATGAAGGGCTGGAGGTTAATGCGGATCAACAGGGACGGTATCGGACAAACCGGCTACAGGGGGGGAAAAGCAAAACAGAGACCTCACCTTCAGCGGCTGCTCTCGCCTCATAACCGCCAGCTCGATGTTCTTCCCACCAGACTGCACAACCTTAACGAGAGTTAGAGGTAGGTATTAGGAGCCCGTCCATTCATTAGCGCCAACAACCCCTCTCAGGTTCTCTTTGAAGGAGAAGAGATGCGGAGGGGGAATATGTCACTCGTTAGCTCTAAGCTGTTGACTCCCCTAGCAGCGTAACTCTCAAAAAAATACAAGGTCTTCCTTCTGGCATTGGTGCACTCAGTGGCTGGTGAAGAACGCCTCATTTCCACCATCTGACTTTTGATAATTTTCCGTATCTTAAACTTCAGTAAAAAACCCCTAAACATTCTGCATATGGCTTAGCCCACCTTTGGGGCATTTGTTTTAACGCCCAGAACTGAGGTCCGTTTTCCTCCCCAGAGACCTGCTAACAAGTTCTTCCGTGTAAGCTACAGAAACCATTTCCTGAAATACTCCGAATCTTGCATTTAATCCCACACGTCCAGCCTGCAACCAACAGTTCTCACAGATCCTTTTACAGAAAATCCTCACGCGTGTCACAGGAAAGTGCACGTACTCAGGTTTAAGAAGTTAACCCAGACGTACAGTGAAAAGTCACGAGGGCTTCTGAATGGACTCACCTCAAGAAGAGCCTTGATGACAAGTTTAATAGTTAGATCATCTGTTTCAATGGCTTCATCAGTATAGTTTTTCTCCAGAAATTCACGCACAGATTTGGCTCCTCTGCCAATGGCATTAGCCTGGAAACATTGGGGGGGGGGGGGGGGGGGGGGGGGGGGGGGAATG
>NW_009260430.1:1651653-1655533 GCF_000687185.1 Egretta garzetta | reverse complement strand
GACAGAATCAACTCACCTTCCAAGCATGGTATGTACCCGAGGGATCGGTCTGGTACAGCCGGGGGGTTCCATCAAAGTCAAATCCCACGATAAGGGCAGAGATACCAAAAGGTCTGCGACCGTTGCTTTGTGTGTACCTCTGATCAGAAAGAGGAGACACTTACTTCAGAAGCGGTTCTAAAAAAATGTTTTTAGAAGGGAAAGCAGACAGTGTAGAAGTTACAACCTGAAGAGGCACCGGAAATATTTTTAGCGGGCTCTCTTACCAATGTACCGGTTAAAGTTAGGATTCCGTGTCTTAGAGAAGACCATAAGCAAGGCAAGTAAGAGCCCTGCCATCAAGGAGGCCTGGCACCAGCAGCACTGTCGCAGCAGGAACACGGTGTGAGATTCGTGGTTTGTAACAGTTTGGGAGAAATCAGGAGCGTGCCAGAATGAAAGACACAAATGTGAGATGACTGGAGAGGAACAAAGCGAAGCTCTGGGAAGTGGTATTCTGCTCTGGCAGGCCAGTGATCATTACAAGGATTACACTATTATCATCATCACTGTACTAAAACACGTCTGTGCGTAAGGAAATTTAGACTTTTTCCACTAGTTGCTGAAAATCAGTTTAATACACTGGCAAATGAATAATTTTATCAGAGAATGCAGCTGGGCATATTTTTGACACTGTAATTCACTTTAAATTCATGAAGTGTAAAATACAGTAAGTACTGCACTGATTTGCTCCCTTCTTACCCCTCCCTGCAAGAGAGTAGGAAGGAAAATGAACAGGAGCCACAAAGACATTTCGACAGTAACACAGCACCATCATTAGGAGAGCAACCTGGAGCTGCAGATTAGCAGAGCGTTCCTGATGATATCACCAGCGTAGTTACGCAGTCCTTACAAATACCAATTCATTTCTTCATCTTTGGAAGAAAAGCCCCCAACAGCAACCAGCCCTCCTTTTCTGTTACTACATCCCCATTTCCAGCAGACAACCGCAACGCTTTTTGCTGCGCTGATTTTTACCAGCCGAGTAGAACAAGGCCAAGACTGACACTTTACGTACTTCCGTCTGAAGCGCTGTGTATCAGGATGTCTTTTAAGCATCTCTGTGCGGTCCAACGTACCTGTTTCAGACTAGCAATGTAACGCGTGATGTACTCCACGGTGACAGGATCCTCCACTGTAAGTCTGTGGCTTTGACACTCTACGCGAGCTCTGTTGATGACTATTCTGGCATCAGCCGTCAGCCCTGCAACGACAGCGTGTTCTCAGATTCATGCTTCGTACCGTACACACAAACGAAACGACTAGTCTTGCCCTGGAAGGCTCACAAGGTCAACAGCAAGGAAAAAAAAAAAAAAAAAAAAAAAAAAGCAAGTGAGAGATCCCACTTTCTCGGGTTTGCTGAGCAAGAATAGCATTTTTAAGGCAACGGAAAGAAGCTAACGTACCAAAATAAGTAGAGGATTTAGTTTACAGCTTTCATGTTCATGAGGTAGGCAACACATGCAAGCAGGAATACTGTGTGAGATTCGTGGTTTGTAACAGTTTGAGAGAAATCAGGAGCGTGCCAGAATGAAAGACACAAATGTGAGATGACTGGAGAGGAACAAAGCGAAACCTTGGAACGTGGTATTCTGCTCTGACAGGCTGAACCTGGCAACCTGAACCGGGTAATCAGAATATTGCTGACAGACTGACAGCATTCCATCTAACAGCAAATTAGCAGAGCAATCTCAGGTCTCACACACGTCGGTTTTATTTCGTATGCAGTCCCCCTAACTATAAGCCAGCTTTATCTGCACAGCAAATCTTGTCTAGTTGATGAGGCCACAGCAGCATGATGTTAATTGAAAAAATGAGTACGACCCTTTGAAAAAAAAATTAAAAAGAAACTTATTTCTCATTTTACTTTTTAGCTTATGATGCCACTTTCAACTGACAGCCTTGTTTCTATCAGAGAACTTTTCTGCAAGCTTGTGAACCCACCCAAGGCATCACAACCCACAGCTAAGGAGGCAAGGCAGCAGAAGTAGCCGAGCCGATCACCCCTGCACGCTAAATCTAAACCCTATGATTTTTGCCAGTTAAATTAGACCTCCCCTTAAAGCACTGCTAACACTGACACAAGGATTCTAAACTACTTGGAGAAGAGAAACCTTCTGCAATACATTTTCTCTCCATTTACGTTGTTTTTTTTAAACTTTCGTGCCTCCTGTTTAAGCTTTGAACGATGGAAAATAAGGCATTTGGAACAGGAGGAACGCGGAACTAGGATACTTAAGCTTCAAATGCAGAGCTGTTTATTCAGAAGGAGTCCTTTGAACTAGAACAGGGGAGATTTCTCTTTGTTTTATGCAAGACTGCAAAATTTAGCTTTTTTGGCTGATGCATGTGGGGAAAAAGTCCCCATAACTGGCAAGCGTCTCTTCTAGCTCCTGTGATATGCATTAATAATAAGGGGGTTTTTATATAGAATTTTAAATACATAAAATACATTGAATAAATGTATAAATTTAAATACATCTATTTAAACAGTAGATATCTGTATCTGAACCAATGACACTTCAGTTCTCCTCACATTAAACCTAGAGGACTTCAGTAACTTTAACACGTATTTCCTCTCATTAGTTCACTGTCTCTCTGTATATTTATCCATACAACTCTTATTTAAAAAAAGAATAAGCCACCATGGAAATATACTCCTTCCCCATAGTCCTCAGCCAGTTATGCCAAGTATTTTATGCTCTCAGAATCCATAAACACACCCAAACGTGCTCCAGTAACTGCCAAAATCCCCAAAGGGATCATGTACCTGCAAAAGCCATGCAGACGTTGTCATCGAGAGCACAGATCTTCCGTACAGTTCTTTCATCCTGAAGTTTTGCCACAGACTTCTTTTCCACACCAAGAACAACAATATCCTTCCCTCTTACTCCAACCTTCAACAAATTAAAAGAAAATAAGTTAAGCTAGCCCCCAAAACACCTAGTAGCTGCAGACTTTACTGAAATGGGCAGGGAAAAACAAACACACACAAAACCCCCACGTTGCAAACATTATTTCAACTTGAAGTCAACATTTGATTTTCTACTGCCACAACCTGGAGGAAGGACTGATGTAACAAAAATTGCATTAGATACCAAGGTGCAGTTTCATAATCAGCTTACACCAGTTTAAATCTGTGTGGCTCCCGAGAGATATATCCCCACTCCTCTTACCCACCGTGTTTTCCCCAACTCTCCCCAGTACCAGCATTCATGCCTCCACAGCCACAGAAGCAGGATCAACAAGAAAACTTCCCCTGTGACTAGCCCACTGGCACTGCTCAAGTCGGAACCCAAAACACTGAAGGTTAGACCAAGCAAAATCTATAAGCAGCCTGTCAGTACCTTGCTTCCTTAATGTCCTAATTCATACTTTGAATATATATTTTCCAACATCATGGAGGGAAAAAAAAAAGTTGACCTTTGACGCTCATTCCCACTGCTTCTCATAGGGCAATGGGAATCATTACTTCTTACAGAGTGGCCCTGCCGTTACTGTGTTACAGATGTTTCCAAAGACATTAAACTCAACCAACTACTTGGCAAGAGACAAGGCAGAAGTAGATTACGTTAGACATGAGCTCCACTTTTATGGTATTTTTTATTTCAGGGGGGAAAAAAAAAAAAAAAAGACTATTTGGCACTAAGTCTTGTTACATTTATTCCCATTCCAAAGGCAGTAAATTTTCTCCCAGGGATTTTGTTCTTTGGGAATTAATACCCCCCCCCCGCTCAAATGAAAGAAACCTTCACTGAGCAAAAGCTTGGGACAACTGGAAGCTGGGAGCCAGCAAGTTGCTCCCACAGGCCTTTACTGAGGCGCTTCCCAGCCCAAGGGG
>NW_009260430.1:1631727-1650606 GCF_000687185.1 Egretta garzetta | reverse complement strand
AATAACAATATTATTAGAGCCTGGAACCGATATATTATAGACACGTAAAAAAAGCCCCACCATGTCGGTTGCCTTTGCTTCTGCTCGCCCAAGAGGCAAAGGGGAGGTCACCCAGCAAACTATCCAGAAGGTAAAAGAGCATGCTTTTATACAGACGATTTTAGACATTTATTCCGTCCACGCTCCCGTAGCCGAGGAAGGAGGCTTATTTCTAGGGCGGCCAGGAGAACTGGTGGATTCGCGAGGGCTGCGGAGATGGACAGCTGGAGAGAGAGGTGGGGGAAGGAGGAGGAGGAGGAGGTGGAACAAAGCAAAGGTGTTGCGAGCACTGCGAAGAGAGAGCGAGGGAAGGACTTGGGGAATAAAATCGGGACGGCACGTTATCTCTGCCGCTCGCAGCCGAATTAAAATAAAATACTGCATTCGCAAGGGTTTTCTTTTGTATTTGGATGCAGAATTTCAATCCCTCAGAAGGCAGAGGGAGCACGGATCACTGGTGTTTCTCGTATACCTCCTGTTGTGATTTGCGATGCGTTTATTGGCGTTTAATGACAGACAAAGGTTTTTGAAAGATTTTCTCTGGAGAGGAGATCTCCGCCTGGGTCTCAACGCGGAGGCCGAAGCAGAGGGTTCCCAGTTGGGAAGTTATTGTGTCCTATTTCACAGGATTGACAGCGGGGACTGTGCACACATGCCCGACACCCCCCTTCCTCCCGCAGAAGGTAACGGTCAGTAGGGAAGAGGCTGGAAATGTCAATAAAGAACGTGCACCTTTTCACTTTGACCGCTATGTTGTCATCTGTATTTCTACCGTATTTTTGTGCGCGTTCCCCGCCGTATAGGAGTTTTGTTTGCGGGGAGCTGCGTGGGTCTGTTCTGCATGGTCTACTCGTGAGTGGTGACCAGTGAAGAAGTGCTGTGGCTAGGACAGCAGTTAACCCATCACCCGTGGGTTCTGCAGCCAAACCATCATCTGGTGTCAGTTTATGACTTCTAGGGGAAAAAAAAAACAAAAACACCCAGTGGAAGATTGTGACAGAACTGAGGTTAGGGTAGAACAAACTGCCCTGAGAGAGTCTGGAGGGACGACTTGAAGCTCAGGTGGAAACGAATCCCATTCTGTGTAGCTCTTGCGGTACCGCGAACCGATAAATAAGTCAAATGTTTCAGACTCAGTGGGTAAGTTTTTCCCCAGCCTCCAGATTGGTTGGGGTTAGGACAGAAATTCATAAATCAGACAGTTTATACTTAAAACCATGACTGTATCCACAGACAAAGGGCAGTCAAATCATCTTCGGTTTGATTTTCGAGCCCTTTCCTTTTTGCATATTCATAAACTTCATGGAAGCTTCAGAATGTTATTTCTTTACCAATAACGTGTCGAAACATTTCCCATCTGGGGTAGCTTTGCTGGCGCCTTACTTCAGGACTGCTCAGCAATGGTGGGCTGCTGGCAGTGATTTTTTCTTTTTGACGAGCGGTGGTGCTGAGGAAGAGACCTGCAGCACAGGGACTAGGTGGGCTTTGTAGTCAAGTGCAGAAGTGGGGCAGTGAGAGATGGAGCAGGCGCTGGGCTAGGAACTCAGAAAACCCGCCTTAAAGTGAGCTTTTTAGAACACATGCCAATTTCATTGAAAACCAAGATTATTCTGACTCGCATTCGTAATATATGAACAGCTGGTTTTTATTTATTAACTCAGTAGTCTTTCAAAGCTGTTATTATTCCAGTACCGACTATTCCTAAAATCCATTTCACATGGAGGAAGTTGGAGCTTCTGACAAGATAGCAGTGATGGTGGTGCTTTAAAATAGTTCATGAAATAGCATTTGCAGGGCAGTAAACTTCAGTTTCTTCTGTGTAATGGAGACCAGAACTCGATTCTTTTTTCCCAGTGAGTCAGGAAAAGAGCTATTCCCGATTCCTTTTGCAGTAAGCAAAACGTTTTTCAGCTAATTGTAGAAGCAGAGCCCTTTTCTGACGAAGATGGCTCTAATATTGCTTGGACTCTTGCTGTTGAATACGCATCTTCGTGTGAAAATATTGTCAGCCATACCTGTTATGGAAACTGCAAAGGACAGGTTTATATTCTTTGCTAATTCTGTATATAGAATTTCCACTGACACGGGTGAAAATTCTGTATGACGATGAGTACAGAGCATGAAACAAAGAGCCGCACTGTGCATCAGGCAGGAGTATTTTCTCTTAAAATTATATGCTGCACCCGGGTTGCCATGTGAGCAGAGGCACGCATGGTGGAGGAACATGGATTCTTGACTGACACAGCTCTGACGTTCCCTGTCAGCGTTCGAGGGAGCAGCCTGCAGACCTGCCGGGGCAGGCCACAGCAACGCCGCTGTTCCTCAGGCCCTCGCTGACTTCAGCCACAGGGATCCCTGCGAGTTCCAGCAGCCAGAGCCTGTGACGGACAAGCGTGTCCAGCAAAGTTAAGACCAACCTGCAGCTCACAAGCAAGAAGCAGGACAAGCTGAGTTCTCTAAGGGAGTGACTAGCTAGATTGCAAGTGCATCAGAAAGACTCCGCTGCTCATTTTCCTATCATCTAGCCCTTTGTTTGCATCTGAATGGGTCAAGAATTTGTTCTGATCAGACCACATACCTACCCGGATTAATTTAACTCATATGAAAACATGTTATTCTTTCCTCCAGAGTCCTATCCTGATGACACAGTGGTTCAAAGGCCCAATCTTGCAAGCACTTAACAGCAGCAGTACCTGCAAACTGTGTTACGTAGTGAGTTTTTGCCAGAGGCAAATCTAAATTTGTAAATACTGTTGTTACTTTTCCATTCGTTCACCTGCAGAAACCTTGCCGCATTCACAAGAAAGCTGGGGGAAAGAGACAAACTATGGTATTTGAAATTTTAAAACAAATCAAAGGATATTTTAAGCTTTTAATTGTATTATAAGTTCATTAAATAAAGGTTAGTCATCATTTTGTCCAGCAGCTCTGATCTTCTTGGAACAGTCAGTCACTAGAATTTATTGAGTGAGGCTAAGCTAGCAGCCACTGATACACAGAAATTAACTGAGACAAAATTACTCTGTGTTTTAGTTTTAAGTCCTCCCTATATTAGAACCGAACTACCCCAAAGGACATATTGGGATGTAATTCTCTTAAAAGTGGTTTCAGCAGATCCAGTAACGCAAATTTTATACTTCATCAAGTTCAGTAGTCTGCACACTGTGCACGAAAAGTAGGTTTAAATAGTTTGAAAGTACCTTTCTTATCTGAAAGTAGGAAGTTAGTAAAATCTGAAGTTCTGGAAAGGGTTGGGTGATATTTTAGAACCAGGCAGAGGTATTTCGTCATGAAAGCGTTTTCCTTATTCAGCATAAAAATCTATTGTCCATTTAAGGAGCAAAAAAGGTAAGTCCATTAATTCTTCTGTGTTGGGTACTTCAAGTAACTCCTTTAAAGATAACTCCTCATAAAGGAATGATTTGAAAAGCACAATCTTCTGGCTCGGTGAAGTCAGGTGTAGGTACTTTGTAATATCCCAAGGGAGCAAAACGGCGCAGAACACCACCCGCTGCCCAGCAGGGTGAGTGTGGAGTATCACAAAGCCACCGGACTTCAAGGTGATTCTCGTAGTAACGTGTTTCGATCGTATTTCTTTTATGCAGATGCTAGATGAAAATCACCACCTAATACAATGTATTATGGATTATCAGAGCAAGGGGAAAACTGCAGAATGTACTCAGTGAGTATTGCGAGATTTGGAGCATGTTAGAAATTTTTGGTGTACTTTTTCTCATGAACAGTGCTATGAACAGTTCTGTTCCCTGATCGCTGAGAAAATAGTTGGACTTTTTTTTAGATTCACTTGTATTAAGAAATGTATATTCTTCTTGGAACAGATGTTTTTTTCTGAAGTATTTGAGTATTTACAGTATTTTTAATTAATTTATTATTGTTACAATTAAAATAATCGTAAAAAATTATGGTTATTGTATCACTTGCTCTACGCAGATTCATTAAATCCAAGTAGAATCAGGTACAAAGTTAATAACACATTTTCATCAGAAAGTAATTAAATGTGAAGGATCAGCCATGTGGTTATCTATGGCTAAAACAATATGCATGTAGACATACTGGTTTGCATCACTGCTTACTATTCCTAATCGGGAAAGCAAAATTCTTTTATAAACTTTAAGGGTTAACTCTCAGTCAGGAAGAATAGCCAGTCTGCCTCATGAAAGGTCAAGTTATGGGGCCAAACCCAGAAAGCTGTACTTGCAAAAAAAATTGTCTAAAAACCATAACTTTGTTAAAGACGTCATGTCACCATTCTGGCTTCATTTTTTGCCACTTTTCCCACCTCCCAGCCGTTTTCCCCTTACTGGAAGAAAACTGATGCTAAAAAAGCATTTTCTCATGCCTTCTTGGAACCCTCCCTGCTTCCAAAAGTTTGGCTCTTCACTTTGCTCAGTGGCACAGCTGTTTGTTTGCTTTTGGGTGCCCTCCTGTTCTTTGTTACGAGCTTTTCCAGTTCATCGAGAACTGTGAAGAAGCATAAATGGTTCTGGTGGTGCTCACTTGAGTAAACACTCCAGTTAGAGCACTCTTAAAAAAAATATTGTTCCTCTCAGCTTGCTGGCAGGGCAAACAGGTTTTGGTTTTTGGACTTCTGGAATTTCAGTACTAGTAGGACCCTTGTTAAACAGAGGAAGAAAAAGTGGCTAATTGTTAGAGCAGCTGACCGGGTGTCAGTACTCAAAGACTGAGGTCCCAGCTTCACAGTTCACTCAAAGCGCTTTCAAAGGAGAGCGTATTTTACCCCTCCCTTCCCCCAAGCTTACCCATTTGTAAAAGAGGTGTTTGAACACACCAATCCTTGATGAAAAGCATGACAGCACAGATACAGGTCATTATTACTGCTATTTGTTATGACAGGTGAAAAGCGGGCTAATGGAATTTAACTAATCATTTGTAAATAGCAAAAAGAGAAAGGATTGGATTTTTCTGTATTGTTAACCCTTTCCAAATGAGCTTTACCCCTTATTCTGTAGATACCAACAGATCTTGCACAGAAACCTGGTCTACTTGGCAACAATAGCAGATTCTAACCAGAATATGCAGTCCTTGCTTCCTGCTGTAAGTACCAGTGCTACCATCAGATACATTTACTATGCCAGGGGGAAATGTTCTTTGATTCTGTTACTCATCACTGTCAATAAGCCATTTTTAGTATTTTTCCAGCTAAAAGTTTTGAAGGTGTCAAGCAGACCACTAAACAAATCAAGAGCTACTTTTACTGTGTTTAAAACACATTCCTTGGGACATTCGTGTCAATCTCTTGTCTCCGTAGCTCAAGGTCTACATATGACAAATGGTGCAGTGGTACAGATCCGAACAGGCTCCATTTGTTCCAGATTCATTATTATTTACCTATTCTTACTGTATTGTTTAGTCAGGAAAAAAACACCACTATTTTATGTCTAAAAATCTAATTTAGCACTTGGGCATTGGGTTGTCTTTAAACGTTGTGTTATTCTTGCTAAATGGATTGATTTTGGCGGTATCACACCGAACACAAAATACAGCATAGCTTTGACAAAGGTCAGTTTGTGAACACCTTCTGTATTGTCTTTGCTAATGCATATCCCCTCAGCAGTTACGTTCTGACCAGCACAAAATTAAGTTCATGTAACTACAGAGGAATAGGCCCAGAAGCCAGACTCTATTATAAGCACAGTTTTAAGATCTTCCCTGTGCTGCCTGCTGGCTTCTCTGTGTCATGCTGAATGTCATTCACATATAGTAGTCAAACGAAGAAAGGTTTACGCAAGTAAGCCCCAAAAGTGAAGGAAGCACATATTCAGGCAGTTTTTAGTCATACTCAGGCTAATTTGGGGGCTATTATTTTTCTAATTAAAACCTAACCAAAAATGTGCTTCTCCTCCTTGTTATTTGCAGCCACCAACGCAAAACATAAACTTGGGCCCCGGAGGAATGACTCAGAGTGCATCCAACCAATCTCTCCATTCACAGAGCAGTCTCAGCGATGCAATTGGGACGGGCCTTCCTCCTTCCTCCCTCATGCAGAGTCAGATTAGCAATGGTGAGCTTCGTTCCCCTTTGTGCTGCTTTGCTGTTGCTTGGCAACAACATCATTAATGCAGAATATACTTACAGAGCTGTAAAAGACCTCTCCTAACTCACCTTTCAGGCATATGGGGATTTCAGGCACATGCTGAAATCATCACAAAATGGCTACAGCCGGTAATGATGTTGGCATCTGCAAGGACTCCAGTCTGCTTAGTATTTCTACAGGGGAAATGAAAAACATTTTTTTAAGAATGCATAATGAAAATCACCAAGTAAAGATACATCCAAGTTTTTAGTAAGAACAATTATATATTGTGGTATTTCTCTCTTGAAGGTGGTGGGATTGGCCAGGGTAAAATGGAATTGCTTGCATGACTAACCGCACAACCAAGCCTTTAGATTGCAAGAACCTTCCAGGATACGTGCCTTCTTAAAAATAATTCGGTGTTGCATCAGTCTTTGTCCTCTACAGAAGCTTGCAGAGATTGTACTGCATAGCCAAAGAGTTTGCACAGACATCTCATATGAATAAGATAATATACTTTGTCTATTTGTTTTTGTTCGTGCAACTGAAAGAAACTAATCGAAAGACAAGATTTTTTTTTTTTTTATTCTGTGCATTTTACAGGATGAATAATCTGTTTATTTATTTTGTAGTTCGTAGTTATTTAGCCAGTTCTTGTTTCTGTGGGTCTTTCCGAGAGTGACAGAGAGAGAAAACAGTTTCTATAAATAGGAGTATCTGACTGTAAAATCACAGGCCTTGGCAGGGGGACTCAAGAGCAGATGCAAGCCATGAAATTACTTCTGACTTTCTAAAAAATCCGTCTGTGGTCAAGCTGATAGTACCTTTTAAACTAATGGATGAGGTACCTACTTTAAACAGTTAACAGCTTGTGAAGCGAACTTACTAAATTTATCTGGGCCTTCTTTTTGAAAGATTTATTACCTAGTATAAGTATTATAATAAGTCAGTCAAAACATTGTTTTGTGTCACCTAAGAATCTACGTTTTTGGTGTCACTGTTGCTGTTTTTTCTTATTTGCCCACCACCCTCCAGCTCTTTATAGTAATTTAATGCTGATTGAAAGAACCAGACTGGCCATCCTGAAGACTCGAGTCATCTGCAGAACAGAAGCAGCCAGGGCAGTTTACCTCACATTGCAAGTTTACCTCGTGCTGCCCCAACCCAGTACTAAAACCCAGCCTGGGCCGTGGGGGTCTCAGGGTAGTTCACTCTCTGCCCAGTCACCAAGACTCTGTCACCTGGGTAGTGCCAGGTATTTTATCATGAAAATACCAGTCCACTGGAAACCGGGCTGAGGACATAGCTACGCTTCAAAAGGAAGGTGTGATGGAATGCCGTAGCGTGCCTCTTCCGAGTAGCCTAGGTAACAGCAGCAGTGATGGCATGTGCTCTGCTCGTGCCTGCTGTGAGCATAGGACCCTCACACCCTCGGCCTTGGGGACGCTCCCCGCAGTTGCCAGTCTCTACTGCTGCTGTCTCTGTGCCAGCTGGAAGCCAGATAGCACAACGATGCTATGTGACACAGCAGTCTTGATGTGCAGATAGACTTTGAGACTGAGAAAATATTTCACATTGGTCGGCCATTATTGGACAGTGGTTTTTTTGGAATAAATATACACAAAATTCAAGTACAGCTCTAGCACTTGTGAAAATTTCTCATCTAAAGGCAATAGAGATTAAAGTCTGTAATGAACAGGTACAGCATTGTAAAAGGGGCATGAACAGGGAAGGAGACATAGAAGCTACCATATTTTAGTCTTTATTGTCCTCAGTCAGGACTTTAGGGGAATCACCTCTGCAGGACAGTACCTGGGTAACTCCCTACATACATGATAACTCTCCCTAGCGGCAGCTAGGTCAATTGTAATGATCATTCTGTTGATGGAGACAAGTTAAAAAACAACCCACCGAGATTTCCAGTAATCAACTATTGACCAGTGATCCTTCATGCCACAGCCCTGCAGGCACACCCATTAGATTCAATAAACCAAGCAGTGAAACTCAGCTGCCTCGGGACAGAATTGGGCCCAACTGAGAATCCTAGCTGTTCTGAAATCATGAATGAGGCCTTTCAAAGAAAAACCCAACTGCCGTAGATTCATGAAAGTATGAAAGAGGTTCAATGTTTTGTATTTATCTTACTATTTTAGTGGTTTTATTTAAACACATTTGGTTGCGCTTTCATATTTTCCCTTACGATCACAAATTAGACAAACCTTTTTTTTTTTTTTTTTCTTTAAAGAAGGCCAGGGTTCTCTAAGTTTTCCCATGCAAATACAGCAAGGTGTACCAACGCTTGCCTCAATCTATCTCTCACTCAAAGCAACTGCTAGCTCCATTCAAACACCACGTGGTCTTGGCTTGCACAGGTAGAAGTATCAGCTTCACAAGACACACCAAATTTTAGCAAAACACCAGGCTAGATCTCGATAGCGGTATATTGACCTGGCTCCACTGATTTCAGTAGAGCTGGCTCTCTATCTCATTGAAAGTGCTGCTTGCATCTCTCCATCAGAGGAAAATATAATAATCTACAGTAAATTTTCTCATTTTGATGTCTATAAAACCCACTAAGAGCCATTAATGAGGTTTGTACTAAGAGAATTAGACACGTTTTTCAGAGGCTGTAGATACACTTAATAACCGTGAATTAAAATATCGTTATCTAAACATTACAGCATAATTCTGTCTCTTCTTGGGAATTCTGCATGTCTTTCATTCTGCCTAAATTAATTTAGATTGACAACAATACAGCTGAATTTAGATAGACAACACCACACACTATCAGAATTTAGATAGTAATTATTCACAATGAAAACAACTTTCCAAAGCTCATTCGTAAAATTGTTTCCAACAACAACAAAATTTTAAAACAAACAACAAAAAATAAGGACTAGATTCCCCCCAATTTTAGTTATGCAACAGCATCAGAATTTTAAAACATAAGCATACTGCCAGGTGAGCAGGATGATGCTCTCAAACTCAGGATATAATTGGAGCAGTTTGATAATTACATACAGTGATGTTGGGAGGGGAGTACCGTAACAACAGGGATTATGATGGTGACTTGGAAAATTTATCTTCCGAAAGTCTGAGGTGCTTTCACTCAAACTTTGGGAGAAGCAGGCTTGTCCTCTGAGGAGAGGGTCCCTTGGTACTTGCTAAGCCCCAGCTAAGAAGGTTAGCTGGGTGCAGAGGAACTGAATAGATGTGGCCATGTGCAAAGTGTCTCTCAGCCACTACTGTGCCTTCCCATTGCCACCATCTGTGTGACGGGGGAAGAGGAGTCAACAGCAGGACAGGAGGAAGGAAAGGACAAATTTCAGAAGGCTGGGATGTTTCCAGAGCCCATCTGTTTTCTGAAGTATCTGAAATTACTGGCATTTGTTAATTCCGCTGCCTGCAAGGAACTGGTTGTAGGGCATTGCTGCTGGTTTTGTTCCTCCTGTCTGCAATTCTGTGCAGCCTGGATTTGGCTGCCAGGAAGAGGAGGATCACTCTAACTGTGCAGGAGGCAGTTTTAATTTGTCTGTAGATAACAGGGAATTTTAATAATTTTGAAGGATTTTTTGTTTTGTTTTGTTTTGCCTTATCGTAAGGTATTTCAGAAAGGCCGCGAGGGCTCTAATGCTCACTGTACATTGCCAATAATAGCACAGATTTTCTTGTTGCTCTCTCTAATTTTTCTAGGTCCTAATCACGTGTCTATGCAGCAGTCAGGCCAGAACACTATGCCCACGACCTCTCTGAGTATGACTGTCAGCAGTCATGGAACTGGGCCTGGTTATAGCCATACAGTGCCTGCATCTCAGAATGTGCCAATGCAAGGCCAGGGGTCAATAGGCAATTATGTCTCTCGAACAAACATCAACATGCAGTCTAATCCAGGTAAACTCCCTCTTCCTCCTTCTGGGCCAACTTGACTTTTCAGTGACCTCAGAGGTTTACCACACATGAATTTGTTCTGTAAATATTTTCTGTAGACAGCGACAAACATTACCAGAGGAAAAGACAGCTTTAAGACATCTCTGAATTTCAAGGAGTCAGGCATCAGTGTAAGTCAGCACAGTTTCAGACTGGCTTTAACTTACACCGACTTGCTATGGTTAGCAATGAGTTGGGGAAAAGAGGGTTAGCCAAAAGTGCAGCAGCACTATCTGATAGCCCCTGGCAGCAAATCCCACAACTGCGGGAGGGATCCGAGAAACACCTTTATCCTAGCTGAAAGAGCTTGCCAAAGAGTATTACACATTTGCTGTTTGTACATTACTACCCCGTTTTTGTTATTTTATTGATACTCCACACTGCTTGCAGGGCGTAGAGAGACTAGCAGACAACTCAGAATTAATCTCTTAATTTGTAAAAATGTTTGCTACTGAGTATTGAATGGGATGTCCAATGCTTAAGAATTCTTTCCGATGATGTGACATTTAGGGAGCAAATAAATCCTAGAGTGTCAGTTTATTTAAATGGTATAATTATTGGGTATGTTATAAGATGAAAGTAGAAGAAAGAGTTGATTAGAAAAGAAATGCAGCAATGAATTAGTCAGGAGGTAGAGACGAACAAATATCAGTTCTTATCTTTCTTTAATCCTACTGTAATAATGATTGCATTCTTTATTAAACTGACAATAATCATGGCTAGATGTATTTTTAAATGTCTGACTGAAGCAAATGGCAAGAACTGACCATGTAACAACGTCCTTTCTGGATTACAGTGCAGAAGAGTTAAGTACATGTAGTAGGAAAACATCTCCCCCTGTGGAAAATTTACAGAACTATCAGGATGCATGTTAGTTGAAGGTTTTAACTTGCTTCCGAAGAGGCTAGGGAGAGAACTGTCACGTCCTTTTAGAAAACAGTATTTTCCATGTACGTTGTAGTCTCCATGATGCACCAGCAAGCAGCAACGTCGCATTATAACTCAGCGCAAGGAGGGAGCCAGCATTACCAGGGGCAGTCCTCCATTGCCATGATGAGTCAGAGCAACCAAGGCAACAGCATGATGGGTCAGCGACCCATGGGCCCTTACAGAGCTTCACAGCAAGGTAAAATCTATTATTAGGTTATGGATAAAATTGTTATTAGATTGATGATATTCAGTCCATCCTGTGGGGTAGGTAAGTCAACGGACTTTCCAAGACACCTTTATGAACAGGGAATCCCATCCGGCAACACAGGAAATCTCGAGTGGTGGAAGTACCATGACAATCAGATGAACTTTAATCTATCTTTAAAGATTTATCTACTTAATTATTTCAGGTGTTTAGAAAAATAATTCTGTCTAAAAGGGATCATGTATCTCTAAAGAAAAGATGAACAATTTGATATACAGCTCACTCAAGCCACTGGGAATCTTTTCAATTCTTTCAAATGGTATTGGATCAGCCGTAACATGGCACAGTTAACAAGGAACACATTTCTGCAAAGAAGATATAATTTGCCAGCAATTAGTACGAAAAATTAGGCCAAGGAAAGGAAAACACCAGAGGATAACGACCATGCTCTAAGACCTCTCTGGAAAAAGTTCTAAGAGGTAATAAAGCTGCTAGACTGATTCTAACATGAACTGAATTTTGCTAAGAAACTAATTAATACATTAATTAAAATATTTTTAATTCTGACTGTGCTCTTGAGCATGGGATACATTCCTGGGCTTTCTAATAACTCAGATTAGTAGATGAAATGTAGCCAGTACTTTCAGTATTGCCACAGAAGCGAGTGGGTTTATGACATGTTACTGACAGTTGCGTCATTTCAATTTCAACCAGCTTCTTCTGAGAATACACTTTTTTTTTCCTTTTTCTGGTGAGCAAAACATCTTTGAAACTGCTCTCAACATACATACCTTGTTTACTTAGCCAGATGTAAATGCTGTTTTCTTAAAAATAAATTAGATAAGAAAAAAACATCCCTTAGGAGTCCACAGGCTCAGTTTGCTCTCTCTTGCCTTTGCCCTGCAGGTTCCTCACAGCAGTACATGGGTCAGGAAGAATATTACAGTGAACAATACAGCCATGGACAAGGCTCATCAGAACCTATGAATCAGCAGTATTACCCAGACGGTAATTCCTCTGAGCTGCAGTCATTCTCATACTGCTAAAGTGCAGACCAGCATGAGTGCCACATCCAAGGACATGGCAAACCCATTACGATTCATTTCCAATTTAAATGCTAGAAAATTCTGATCCTGGGGCATGGGAGCCTGGTACACAAACATACGCATCAGTGTACCCTGCTATCCAAACGGCTTCAAAAAGCGCACAAAGCCACGTTTAGATTAATAAATGCAAGAGATTTATCCGTAGGTGTGACTTTCCTTGCCACATACTTGACCTCCTATCTAAGTGGTCTGTATTTCCTCTTAGCTTCATCTTTGTGCATAAGCAGCTTCATAATATGTCATTCAACAATGTATCTATAGGTATATTAACAATGTGTCTGACAAATCTGTGCAATTCCTTGTAGGACATGGTGATTATGCCTATCAGCAGTCATCCTATACTGAGCAGAGCTATGACAGGTCATTTGATGACTCTACACAACACTATTATGAAGGAGGTAGGAAAATGTATTGGCAATCTTTGTAAACCAAAGCTCTAATGCCCTAAAATACTAATGAAATGCTTATGAAAATATCAGATATGACTTGCAATTTCAGCATCACTAACTGCTACTTAGCTCTTACTTAAGGAGTGCCCAGGAAGTAGAATTTAGCTGTGTATAGCATTTTTTATACCAAGACTATATCAGATTGTATCACATCAGTAACTGTACTGTGAGGCAGTCATGCTGTGCAGCCTTGTGGGATCACGAACAGCTTGTGTGTAGCCTCGTATTCATTGGCAAAAATGATCCCCGGTTGTAGCTGAGGCAGGTGGAATTACAGCTATGGATATTGAACTTTTTTTGCAGTAAGAGAAAAGACTTCCAGGGTATCAGTATCCTCCGCTCTTACAAAACTGTTTAACAAACATTTCATATGATGCAAATAAAAACAGCTGTATTAAAGTAAAAGGTTATGTTGGCAAAGGTAAACTAGTGTGCTTGCAGTTAGAAATGAGGTTCAGAGCTGGAAAAAAATGGCAGCCATAAATGGAAATTTCTCTAAAGTAAGAAAGCCTATTGGTTACTTCCAGGACCAACTTTTTTTTTAATCTTATTTAATTCACCTTACAAATTGTGAAAAAAAAAATGAGTTAAATGAAACTTATCTTTGAAAATCACCAATACTATGAATTCGCAATGCTACCACTAAAAAGCTCTCACTAGTAGTATGTCAGTAAATTCAGTAAGATATCTGAACTCTAAATTAACTGCAAAATATTAATTATGATACAGCAAGATGGCATTTAGGAAAAGCAGTGTTGTCTGTATAGTCTCAGTTCATTTTGTTGTTTCAGGATACTGCAAATGGAATTTCCGTCATAGGTATTTCAAAAAATACCACTAACAACTAGATAAGTGGTCTTTCTGGGATATATGAATAAACATCATTATCTGGAAGAAAATATAGTGGGAGGGCTTCTTGAGAAAGCGGCTATTTACCCTGGCACCCTTACCTTTGTGACTGTGTTTTTCTTCTGAAATGTTCCTGGGGTAAAAAAAATCCTTTGGGGAACAGGTTGTTTGTTTGTTTAGTGATGTGTATAAACAAACAACTCTCTCCTGTTCAAAAGAACTACAGATCACTGAAGAAATAAACATCCTGATCGTCAAAATGCAATCATCTATGTCTGAAAAGAGTACCTGTCTATGATTTCCAGACCAAGGCTCCTTACACCTTTGTTTTCCTTATGATCTGCATGTACAGTGAAATACCTGCCTCATCTATAACCAAACTATTTCAATTTTTCCCTCTTTAGGAAATTCTCAGTACAGCCAGCAACAGGCAGGATACCAACAGGGAGCTGCACAACAGCAAACATATTCCCAGCAGCAATACCCAAATCAACAAAGTTACCCAGGACAACAGCAAGGATACGGTAAGAAAACCGTCACTGACCAGTCAAGTGTTTGCAGTAGTTTATCCTGACGCCTCCACTCCTTAGCTAAAATAAGCTGTGAACTATTTCCTTGATTAACCTTGGACATCCACATACCAAAACTAGCCAGAAAGCACAGCATGTAAAGGGATTCTGGGCAGTAACATACATTAGTGTAGCACTGCGTTCCATACTGTTGTTAGCATCCTCAATCCCTCTCTCTTTTGAAAGAAAATTCAAAAGTTAGAAAGTACACTTTTGCCTCATGTTGACTTCCTGGTAAGCGTCAGCAGGAGGTGACTGCCCGGATTCTCAGACCTCCTACACATCTAATAGTTCTGCCACTGACATGAAAAAATAACATCAACAGTCCAGAGAATCACTACTCCCTCACTTAGATTTCTTGCGACATCACAAGGGTTTTATTACTTCGTGAGGGATTGAGGCAAAAAAAAAAAAAAAGTGGAAGTGCTTTGAACATGCAGCTAACACTGGCGCAGGGCTTTTGACCCCTTCGGGTGCAGATCTCCCCACTGCCATCAAAAGAATCCAAGTTTGATGGCTGTCTTTGAGGTTTCTGACCGATTGGAGCCATCTGGTGTGTACCCTCAGCCTTTGGGAGAAAGAAACCATTTCACATTATTTAGTATAAAAATGGGGGCCAGAGAGACTGCAATAATCTAAATACTAGCTTCAAGGCAAGGGATTTCTGGTGCATCTCCCAAATGTGATGGTACTTGACCTTGAACTGGCAATGTTAACCAAACTTGATAAATTGGTGTTGATATAAACAGCAAATCCATTTTAGAAATGTGAGATCTCGTGAAATAGAACCTACATGCCTAAAAAGTTAATTAAATTATTAACACCTGACTCTGCAGTGCCAGTAGTTTGGACTACTCAAACCAGACATATTCTGCGCAATTACACTGAAAATTCAGTCTACGATGCTAAAATCTGGCCTCCTCTTTTTAAAGGTTCTCCTTCATAAAAATCCACCAATGATGCTAAAAAGTGCCCATAGCAGTCTATACACAGCATATACAGTCCCAAATAAAAGGAAACCCAGATCCCCATGCAGTTGTGTGTCTGATCTACATATTTTTTAGAATTATCTCTATATGCAAGAGACGACTTAGGTTCTGCCTGGTCAGCAGTGCTTATGGTGGCACAGCCAGATTAAATAGGAAGTTAAACGTGCAATATTTGCTAAAATAAAGGGCAGGTGGCTTGCATATAGGCGATAATTGAGCTGTGCCAATACAGATTTCAGAGAGGCAAATCACTTAAAAATATATCACATTTTCTGCGCAAAGTTTAAAACCTGACCTGAAGTTTACACTGCTGCAACAAGATCATTATTAGTATTAACATTTTCTAATGTAAAGCTAGTCGGGAGGTCTAGGCCAAATTTACTCACAGTTCATAGTCGCAGAGCTTGCTTTGTGACCATCATGTTCTATATTATTTTAGCCACAAGAACTCCCCCTAGCAAATGAAGCCTTAGTAATAGGTTTCACTGTCTTCTCAGGTCCTGCACAAGGAGCCTCTTCACAGTATTCCAGCTACCAACAGGGGCAGGGGCAGCAATATGGAAGTTACAGAGCTTCTCAGACAGGCCCGTCCGCTCAGCAACAGAGGCCTTACGGCTATGAGCAGGTAAATTGTCTGAATCTCAGCTATGAAAAAGCAGATTTAGCTGTAAGCTCCGCATATAAATCTATCTGATAATTTGGTGCGGGCATATTGGTGGTACTTCAGTGGGTCTTTCAGAATTCGTAGACCAAAAGAAATTGTCTGACTCGCTGTTTGTAAACCTCTGATATATTATTTTCCAACATTTCTCTTTTTTATAGGGACAATATGGAAACTACCAGCAATAAAAGAATAAGATCCTCTGTCAGATTCATTTCAATAGTATCTCCATCTTTTGAACTGGATGTACAGGCAGTTTTGATTAATTGTAATATGTTGGTTACCCCTTAGCACAAAGCAGCGTCTGTATGTGAACAGTGTTCATTTCATGCTGGATATGAAGCAGTGCACTACTGGTAACAAGACAATGCTTTAATGGTTTGATATTTGGTGCTGTGTATAGTACTGTATGTTGATACAATGCAGAAGTTTTTCATTTACCCCTGCCCCGCCCCATTCTTGATGTTTCTAAATAGCTTTAGGATCATTTGATCACAGTTGTGCCCCATTCTGGAAAACAGCCAGGTTATTCTGCAGCCTGGCTCGGTACAAAGCCATGCAGTCGTATCTCAGTCCAGGGAGGTTCCTGTGGTAGGGTATTGATCTTTTTTTTAACTGAACGCATTGAAGATTACCTGCCAGCCTCTGAAATCCGTGGCTCTTAACTTTACTTCTTAAGAATAAGGGGATGGATTCATTCCTTATGTGAAGACAGTTCTGTGCTATCTGATAGAAATAAAATGATCCGCAACTTCTGCAATACCTACCAGGGCTAACTACCTGAGTCTTATAATTCAGTAATCTGCATAAGTCCAAGTTTCTGTTCTAAAAGGTACAGAAGGAGGTTCAAAACCTATATTCAAGGAAATGTTAATCACTAGAGGCACCTTTTATATATCCTTGTAAACGAAGGTATTTCTGTTGTGGAAAGAAAAATAGAAGGGAGCTCTGAGATCTGCAGTGTCTACTAGATGTCAATATTGCTTCATATTGTGCTTAGCTGAGAGAAACATCTGGCAAAACTCCAGTCTTAAATATGCTACTCCAAATTTTGTAACTTGCGTATACATTTTCATGCCAAATTTCACAAGCAGGTGGCTGGCATCCTTCTTTATTTCTAATTCTTCCATTGCCCTTGCTCAGATTTTCCAGCAAGCATTAGAACCATAAATATTGTCAAATCTTTTGGTCAACTGTTCTTCAGCTCATCACTTTTATTTTTCTCTTGTATTTTGAGAGAAATAGTTCAGAAGAAAAAAAAAATCCATCTTTATTGCAGATAAGCAACTAAATTCAGCTTTAATATGGAACAATATTATGCATATAGAGAGGGGAACTATTAATGGGGTCAACCAGTGAGAGAATACCTATAGAGGGAGAATTTAGGAAGAAAAACTTAGTGGTATGTAAAAGCCAGTATGAACAATGTAAGTCACTTCTATTCAGTTTTATACGCTCTTACAAAGTGTTGGAAAAAAGCACTTCTAAAATGCTTATATAAATGCTGAACAAAACACCATGTCCAAACTTCTCCGAGGCAAAAGGCTAGGATGACTGTACTCCGTGAGCATTTTTTAATACGGTATTAATTGCAAATTTACAATATAGAGTAAATACACTCTCTGTGGGATTTTCTCCTTTTCTTTGTCTGAACTGGTGTATTTATGAGATTCCAAGTTCTAGTACTTTATATTTGGAAAAACCAAGACCACAAGGAAAATAAGGGATCTCTTAATTCTTTTTTTTTTTTTTTTTCCTGCAGAGGAAAGGCTTTAACTGGACAGCTGAAGAGTTTACTATTAAACGTTGTCCAAGCACTGCCCTTGCTCCATTAATAATTTTCATTACTGATGAAATAGAAGAGATTTTTTTAGTCAGTCCTCATTTCCCTCATCTTTCCTGCTGGTGTTTTCATACAAACAAGTACTCTCAAATAGCAAGGAACAGAAAGGAAGTAAGATTGTTTTCTTTACAGTATATTAATATTGCAGGTAGCGAGAAGAATACAATATTGCTCTTTGCCAGCTCGGAAATATGCCTTTTATGTGGTTTTTGAAAGTGCTGAAATACTTTTGAGAGAACATGAACAACACTTAAAATGAAACAGCAACATTACATCCATCTGAAATGTCTTACATTAAGAACTTCTTGAATGTTGTGTATATAATGTATTTGAAAGAGCACTTTGGAAATAGTTTGTACATTTATTTCCTAATTTATACATGATTTTTGGTGTTAATATTTCTAATTGTTAATAACAAAATGTTATTTAATGTGTTGTCCATTTTTATGTATTAATGTGGAAACAAAGTGATGCCAGCATTTTGACTTCTTCCATTTAATTGTACCATTTTCTGTTTTGTAATACAGAATGCTTGAAAATTGTTTAGGTTAAAAATTTACCTGAAAATGAAGTTGGTGGTACTTTTCTTGTGACAGACTTTTCAACAGAAACAACAGATAAAGAGATTCTTTTAAGTTGCACCTTCTCCCCTACTTCTCCCATATGCTTTATAAATAATTATATGCGACGAAAGCTTGTCCCAGCTTTCAAATTATCTGATATGCAAAGCTCTGCATGTGCAGCATGGATGGGAGTAATTAACAGCTCACCTGACAGGAGCAGGAGCAGGGGACATGCGGTGGGCTGACTGATGGCGCAGGACTCCTCAGGGGCCGGGACACCCGCAGGTCGCTCACCGAGCCCCACGGCTGGCACCACACACGCGTTATTTCATAGAATCATAGAATCATAGAATGGTTTGGGTGGGAAGGGACCCCTAGAGGTCACCCAGCCCAACCCCCCTGCAGGAGCAGGGACACCTTTAACCACATCAGGTTGCTCACAGCCCCGTCCAACCTGGCCTGGAATGTTCCCAGGGTTGGGGCCTCCACCCCCTCTCTGGGCAACCCCTGCCAGGGTTTCACCACCCTCATTGTAAAGAATTTCTTCCTTAGATCCAGTCTAAACCTACCCTGGTTTAGTTTAAAGCCATCCCCCCTTGTCCTGTCACAGCTGGCCCTACTGAAAAGATTTTCCCCATCTTTCCTATGGGCCCCCTTTAGGTACTGAAAGGCCACCATCAGGTCTCCGCCGCCC
>NW_009260430.1:1621580-1631200 GCF_000687185.1 Egretta garzetta | reverse complement strand
GACGTGCTCAAAGAACAGGCGGCTGAGGCAAAAAAGAGCCATTTCGGAAAGGCAGCTGGTAAGTAAATCAGCGGTTAGCGTGCAGCGCTGGGCGGCCGCCTCCCAGGCGGGCGTTAGGGAAGAGCTGACCCGCGGCCTGCCGTTCTCCCCTCACAGGGGTGAGGCACAGGCTCTCGGTGTGAGGGACTGTTTTGCTGAAATCTGGTTAACTTTGTGAGGAGAGAGGAGGTAAGCCTGCCGTCTGACACGACCGGTGTTCAGAAGGGCTGTAGCAGCCCTAAGTGTGCCTGTGGCCGCAGCACCCTTGGGCTGAAAGCATGCAGAGGTCGAGAAAACAAAAAGTCTTACGTAGCTTTAAAGCTAAAATCCTGGGGGTTTTTTCTCACTGTTTTTATAGCCTTGCGTAGTAGTCATTTTATGTCAGAGAAGCTGCAGGGCCCTAGAACTTTTTCTCCACTTTCTCCTTCTAATCACACGTCTGTACAAAATATTATTTTCTAATGATCAATAAATCACTGCCCATTTAAAGCAATAGTTTCCTGTCTCGCCGTGCGGTGGTGCCAAATACTTTTCTAAAAGAGGCTGTTATGAAGTCACTGCTCATGGTGTAACTTTAATTATCAAGAATTAGAGGGGTTTTCTTTCAGTTGCTTATCTTGATATCTTAATACTAATAAGACTTATTCTCCCTTGCATACTGTTTGGGTTATTTAATTAGTGAGCCCTATTGCTCATTCTCATTATACAGTCCATTAGTAACTGACAGAATTTGAATGTTTCCACGGTCAGGGTCACGCTTGCTCTTTTCCTCCCGATCCATAAACAGTTTTACCTACCTGTATGAATATACTTCTCTAATATTTTCCTTGGGGGATTTCAGCACAATTCCTAGAGATAGGTAAATACCATCAAACCTATTTCGCTGACAGAGAAGCTGAAACATAGTGCAGCAGAATTAGTTTGCCAGAAGTCAAATATTAAGTTCATATCAGAAATAGGGACAAGATCTGTGATTCTCTTTACACTATATCTTTTTTGCCCCCTGAGCAACTGGTTATGGCATATATTAAGATTTCCTCTGCTTATTCTGCTTGCAAATACTTCCTATTCTTTGTCTTTAATACTTTTCTTAATTGTTAGAAGATTGAAGTTTGCCTTAACTTCATCACCTGGTACAGAAAGCGTGAATCATATGAGAATATCCCTCCCACACATGTACTATGTACTCTTTACAAATTTCAGTTCAATTTAAAGAAGTAAAAAGTTTATGTATATAATTTTTTTTTAAAATTTTTGTTTTCATGAGTAGGGGCACAATTACTGTGTGATTTTGGTTTATAGTGTGGTAGCTGTCTTGAGCTACCTGTCAGCATTGTATAACTGCATTAAAAGGATACTTTTCCTGTTATTAGTTCCCTTAATGTGGATTTTGTACCTGTGGTATCTGAGCTGCTGCATTAGGTTATATCAACATAGCCTCAGACATGTACTTTTAAAGGGGGTTCTTAAATGGACCTCATTCTTCAAGTATTTTTTCTTTATTATTGTATTTGGTATGCAATTTAGTTGATCTGTGAATGGCAATGGGGTTCTGATTTTTATTTTTGAGTAAAACTCATCATGACTAAAAATAGCAGGTCTGCATATTACTAAGTTTTGCAGAACAATCAACTTGTTGGAAGATGACTCTGATAAACTGTACTTAAAGGGTAAAAAAACCTATCCTCGTTACAGACACGCTATTTCGTGGATCACCGGAAAGTACGTGTGGTTGGAGGACAAGGAGGAGAAGGGGGTCATTCTTTTTATAGTGAACCCAGAAAAGTGTTTGGAGGTCCTGATGGTGGAAATGGAGGTGATGGGGGTCATGTAATTTTGAAAGGTAAAACTCACTAAATCTGTTTTGTTTCATGTTGTTTTATCACTTAATGCCCCACCCCCCCAGCAAAAACAACCCTTCAACAAACTGTTTATATGGTGGGAGCTGATAAATGTAAATATCAAAAATGTTAAAATTATTATTTTTGTATAAGATGTCTCTGCTTTTTAAGCTTTGTCCTGAGCTGTGGTAACAGGGACGTAAATGACACTGACAGCCTTAGAAAGCATTTTGAAAATCAAAATACTTTGCAGATGTTTTAGTGCCTCGTACCTGACTACTTTATGATAAGGCTGGGATCTGATTAAATTTTACTCTTAAGATGTTTAAAGCTGCTTCTGCCACCAGCCAGCTGCAAAATCTACTAATCTAGGAAATGACTTTTTCAGAGTATTTTGAACTGGTTGATTTTAGAATGACCATGTAATAAAGTGCATGGATAATAACCCTAAGAAAAGGCAGTTAAACTTCATCACAACTTACATTAGTATTAGTTTTCCCTGATGTGTTATTGTTGGGACAGTAAATAGGATATGCATTCATGCAATATTCAAAAAGGGAATGAACAGTCAAAAGGTTGCTTTTCTGTGCCTGTTCCACGAACACAATGTGTTTAAAATATGCATATTTTGCTTTACAGCTGACCAGCAACTGAAATCACTTTCTTCAGTCCTCCCCTTCTATCAGGGTTTTCATGGAGAGAGAGGAGGAAGCAAAAACTGTTACGGAGCTAATGGTGCCTATGTGTACGTTAAAGTAAGTGAATTAAGGTTGCATGCTAGTGTGTTGGCTTTGTATTAACATTGCTGATTTACAAGCTGGATGACTTTATTGTGAGAAAATTTCATGTGCTTTTTTTTCAGGGAGCCTTGTGTGCTGTCTCTGCTGAGACAGGGCTGATTGGCACAGAGGCAGATCAAGCTGCTTTAAATTATTTGTAAAAATTAGTCTTCTTTGGAAGGTACATCTGGCCAAAACAAATACAATTCTGATTTGCTTTACTTCTGGGGGTCATATGCCTAGAGCAATCAGAACTCAGAACTTCCTTAAGTGGGAGCAGACTTTTTTCTTTTGTACTTTTTTTTTTTTTTTTTTTTTTTTCCTTCAACATGCCTGTTTTGGTGCACACCTACAGTATGTTTCTTAGCTCACTACTGTGTTTAGGTGTCTTTGCATGAAAGGAGGGTTATGGCACTGTTAACGTTTTAATGAAGTGTAAATGTCTGACAGTGCTGCTTGGGTCCAGAAAGTGAGCCCCATGAAATACACTTCTCTTTTTGGGTTCCTCAGCTTGAGAATATGGAAGAATGATTTTCAACAAGTCTGAAATCAGCTGGTAAAGGATCTGCTGAAGACAGCTCTGCTGCAGCGTTTGAGCTTAGTGTAATGTTTGCACCTCTCTTCACTTTAAGGTCCCTGTAGGTACATTGGTTAAGGAGGATGGGAAAGTTGTGGCTGACCTCACCCAACATGGTGAAGAGTATGTTGCAGCTTATGGAGGAGCTGGAGGGAAAGGTAATCGTTTTTTTCTTTCCAATGAAAACCGAGCTCCAACGTTATTTACTCCAGGAGAGCCAGGTCAGGAAAGGGTCCTCCATCTGGAACTCAAGACAACAGCTCATGCAGGACTGGTGAGTGTTGCTGTGGTTCTTCAGCTTCTTTTATCATTGTAGGATGACACTTGACTGACTGAAGAAATAATGTTTGATAACATTTTTGTTAGCTTTTTGGCTTGCTTGTTTAGAGATGCAACTCAATGCTTTCTTGCTGTTACTTGGTAGAAGAGTGTCCAGAGTGATTTGCAGAGCTGTCGCTCTCTTGCTACTTGACGTCATCCTACTTTCGCCAAAATCAACGCTATATATATAGAAAAGCAATGTGCAATGTCTGATTAAGAGACTCACTGATGATGTACAGCAGGCTTTGTCCTCCGGCTCTGCAGATGAACCGTATGGAGAGTTCAAGAGTTCTTCTAAATTAATTTCTGTTTTCCTCCGGCTCTGCAGATGAACCGTATGGAGAGTTCTTCTAAATTAATTTGTTTTCTTTTTTTTTTTTTATAAAAAGAAAGTTGGTAAAGTTCAAATCATTTTGTTTCATCCCTATATTTCTCTTTTTACCGATATTAAACATTTGACTTTGTTCCAGATTTAGCATGCTCTGAAATGAAAATACTATTTATACGTGAACGCTAAGTCAATTCAGGGCTTAAGCTGTTTTCATTTTTAAGTATGGAAATGTTTTAACACCAGCTGGTAAAGCAGTTAAAATTATGCTTTGCTGGAAAGAGTTCTTGCTGTAGTTCAGCAACTGTAGAATAACTGTCTGGTCTAGCAGAATTCCGTGAATTTATTGGGAGACTAAGAAAAGAGTTGGCATTGGTGGATCAATACACTTAATTCTCTGACCAGCTGGACACTCTGGTCCACTTCTCACATTGTTGGCTCTAATTTGGAAGTCTGAGTTGAATCTGTTCTGTAATTCCTCAAGAATTCAGAGTGTCTGACATCAGCAAATAGGAGAATTTACGATTTGATCTGCTTTCACGTGGGGATTATTGACCATCTATGTAGCCATTGTACGCCAGCTATAGGATACCCCAGAGTAACTTCATTTCTGGGATAGGTTTGTTTAAATTCTTGCCTTCTCCCCAGAAGGCCAAGTTTCATATTAATTCTTTGATGTCAAGACTATGAAAATCCCAAGCTTGTAGGCATTCTGGTTACTTATGGGCCAAACTGGTACTGAATCAGGGGCAAAGCCAGTTCTGAATTCTTTTGGAAAATAATAAATCAGAGTTAGAAGACACAGATAAAATGGGAAGTGCAGGGCAAAGTGTCATAACATTATTCCAGGGTAAAAGAGATCTTGTGGTACGCCAAACTAATATTATATTTGTGGTGGATTAACCTTGCCACATCTGCAAAAGCTTACAGGTTTTTTTATTGGGATTAACCTAGAACTGTGGCTTTAGTGAGTGTTTGTATTCCAGGTGGGCTTTCCCAATGCTGGTAAATCATCGCTTTTGAGGGCAATCTCCAATGCAAAGCCAGCGGTGGCTGCCTACCCGTTCACAACCCTAAATCCCCATGTTGGCATTGTCCACTATCAAGACTATGAACAAGTAGCAGGTAAGAATTGCAGTATGTTGTGTGTACCTTGATAGCAATTTGTGCCACCCAGATTGTTCTTTAAAATGCTGCAGAATGAAGTTCAACAGTGCTGTAGAATTCTTGCTAGTTCTAAAGAACTTAAACAAAAAAACACTGAAAGCCCATTCATGTTCACTTACATTTGCCCTTAATATCAAACTAGCAATCTGTATTCCGTCTTCACTGGAATAGTCCAAAGTTAGGGGTTTTAAAAAATAATAACAGCTAAACTTAACATGGGGTATGCTTTAATACTGATGCATTCAGATGTAATTGTAGAAGTACTTGCACTGGCCAGTAAAAAACTGTTTGTTTTCTTGGATATGTTGAATTCACTGTGAAATTTCTCTCATTGCAGTTGCTGACATTCCTGGCCTAATAAAAGGTGCTCATCAAAACAGGGGCCTCGGGATGGCCTTCCTAAGGCATATTGAACGCTGCCGCTTTCTCTTGTACGTGGTGGATCTCTCTGTGTCGCAGCCATGGATTCAGCTGCAAGACTTAAAATATGAACTGGAACAATATAAAAAAGGATTGTCTGAGAGGCCTTGTGTTGTCATTGGGAATAAGATTGACCTTGCTCAGTCCAGGATCAATCTGCCACTCCTTAAAGAAGAGATAGCTGATCGGGTCATTGCATTGTCTGCATTGACAGGAGACAACCTCGAGGAACTGTTGTTGCATTTGAGAGAACTGTATGACACTTACGTGAAGACAGAGCAGTCACGAGGGCAAAGACCAGTCAAGTGGTAGGAGCCAGAACTACTGTGAACTGTACTGGAAGGAGGGGAAAAAAAAATACAATTTTATTAGATTGCGTCTGTGTGGTTTTAGGGTTTTTTAAGGATTTTTTTTTTTTTTTAAATGCAAGGGGCACAGCATATGGATTTGTTCTAGACTGCTGCATTGGAAAGATCTGTTTGTTTGTTCATTCACCTTTGAGGTGTCTTGGGTATTTTACAACGAGATTTGAAAATTGTAATAATGATGGGTGTTGAATTGGAAACCTGGATCATCTTTGATGTTAGATAGCGTTCTCTTCATTCCACAAATGGATTTGTTCTAGACTGCTGCATTGGAAAGATTTGTTTGTTTGTTAGTTCACCTTTGAGGTGTCTTGGGTATTTTACAATGAGATTTGAAAATTGTAATCATGATGGGTGTTGAATTGGAAACCTGGATCTTTGATGTTAGATAGTTGTGGAATGAAGAGAACGCTATCTAGTAGAAATGACTGAAATACAGGATCTGCAGGAGGTGCTGGCTTGCTTTCTGAATTGGAGTGAAGTGACTTCTCAATTTCCACTGATCAGAAATTCTAAAATAAAAATAAGATGGTCCCATGTTTGTCTGTTTTTATACCATAACCACTTTCAGTCATCATCTGTTAAACTTTTCTCCTGTTTTGTTTTTTTTTCTCAGAGGAGGCACAGCTGCTCGTTGTTTTTAGGGAGGAGCATGAAACAGCTGTAATTAATGATTGAAATTATTTCCTCGTTAGTATAAATAATGAACTATCTTTAAATGCTGGCAGCAGCTAAATAGCTGTATAAACTAGCTGGAGAATGGTCATTTGAGACTCACTTCTGAGTTCTCCAGTTTCCCAGAGGAATCTCAAGTAATGTTCTGAGAAATCCTAGGCTTAGATATTCCACATACAAGACAAATACAGTTCTTTGCCTTTTTTTTTTTTTTTTCTTTTTAGCTATGTCATTTTGTGGACAGTGTTCTTCAAATTTTATTCGCTGGGAGTTCTGAAATCTTCATTTACAACAGGGTGTCTTTGCCTTATTGTGCTTCTGTATATTCTGTGTAGAAGATTATTATCTTGATAGTGAAAAGTCAAAATTTAGCAAAACATATTATTAAGCTTTTTCTTAAGGGACCCTAACAGACTTGTGATATGTTGACACGCAAATATTTCAGTAGTCAAGAGAAACAATTGTTCATGAGCCTTTAGTTATGTTGCTTGATTTTTAAAGCCCGCTGCTGGTTTGGAAGGCAAAGTTAGCCTGGAATTACAGACCTTGCACATACTTTGTCACATCAGTTGAGTGCAAAGTAAATTCATTAGCACCATCATAAAAGAGAAGATGCAATGTTTGTAAACTTGGCTTTGTTTTTTGGGAAATACAATAGTTTTAAGGACAGTTTGGGGCATAATAAAATATGCACCTATCACTTGTCTTTGGTTAAGCTTTGTTAGCTTACAAATAAGGATTTCATTATGGTTAAACTAAAATTGGCTATTTTCTGTTGTATCAGCCATCGTAGGAATTACTTGGTGGGTTTTAAAAAAAAAAAAAAAATCGGCTGTAGCTTCTAAATATTTCATTCTACTCCAGAGAAGGTGATCATTCTCTCTGCTTTTGTCACTTTGCATATTTTGTTTGATTTCACCTCTGACACTCGAAGGCTTCCGAATGGTGCATCCTTAAAAGGCTGGCTTTCTCGGCTTCCATGAGCGATGGACGTTTTTCCCTGACTGCCTGTGACTGGAAAGGGGCAGTCTTGTTCAATCTTTAAAGCTTAACTCACACCCTCCTGCTGTATCAGTGTTGGGATCAGCTCTGTGATTATGATTATGAATTAGAACTAACTTTGCCTGTATAAGAAAGAAGGCATGTGCTCCTTAAGAGCAAGCAGGTTTTTGTTCTGAAAAAGCACAAGGTTCACTCAAATGCCTGAATTATTAAATAAAATTACAGGCAAACCAGGTAATTACCTCTCCTAAATCCACATTTTGAGTATTTCTATCTGTGATCAGGTGTGGAACGTAATCTATGCATTATAAGCAGTGATACTGGTATAAATATGATCAGGAAAAAATGAAAACAAATACTAAATCCCAAAGCCACTCTCATGTTTTTTGTTTCATACTTGCTCCATCCCTGGGACTCACCAAACCGAATTAGGTAGAAGTTAATGCTCAGTTCTGTCCTCCTGTTTGGTTTTGTGCAGCATTTTTAGGCTTCACTGTTGTATTTCCTTCTATTGCTACAGGTTTTTCAGCCACATTTAATAAAACCAGAAGATTGCCTGAACACAAAAGCTGGTGCAGCTTCTGTGCAGAACATTTGATACCTACAAATCGTTTGCGTGCTCTCTGACTGTGTTTTAGTATTTGGTAGTCTTTGAGAATGACAGAGGCTGTTTGAAGCCTCTCTACTCACAGGAACTTTCACCCTTGCTTCCTAGTGCTCATGTGACCTCAGTTCTTGAAGCGGGAGAGTATTTTGTGTACTGATGTGCAAAAAGCACAGCAGGTTGCTAGATAGCTTCAGGGAATGTCCTATTGATCATGTAATTGGTTCCTTTGTTCCTAACATTTCAGCCACTTGTTCTGAGATAAGGGTACCAAGCTCCTAACCGCATGCTTGTAGGGTTCAAAGAGGCTTTATAGGAGCGCATACTCCTTCATCTGTCCATGAAAAGTGCCGAATAGCTCGAATGTTAGTGTTGGAACAACTGTTTGTAGGAGCTTGAACTTACTGTAGCCAATACACATCCATACCAAGTGAAGTAACCTCGTGCCAGAGGTCCCTATGCTTGTGCCAAACAACAGGAGTGGCCATGTGCTGTTCGTAGCTTGGGTTGCATTTCTCCATAGCGCTCCTTCAGTTTGAGCACAAGGATCTCTTGCATCCCATTCTAATTCTGAGGAGTAACCTCTGGTTCTGCTGAAAATAAGGGACTTTCAAAGGAAACTCGGTTTATATCTGGGAACAGAGAAGAAAAAATAAGCAGGTTAACAGAGAGAACGATGAATTGTTTCAGAGAAGGCTGATGCATTATATGATTTCTTCCTGCTGGTTTTTTGGCTGAGGTTGGTGTGGGCGCACTTGTTTTGTTTCAGGTTTTGGAGGGGGTTTAGTGGCTTGCTTCTGCTTGACTTTCCTTAACTAGCTTTTGCTTTCCTCTGCTGAAGCCCTTGATGTTGTCCTTGATTTTTCAAGTTGGTAAGAGGAAAGAGATGGGGGATTTTATTTCTCATTCTGACAGCTTTATTTTGGTGTCAATTGAAGTCCAGTCAATTTTACATTTCGTAGACAAGCTTGAGCCATAATTTTGTTTAGCACTTTACAGTTCTAGTGCTCATGTTGTTAATATGGTTTTTGGTACATGATTACAAGAGTATTTTAGTTTTAATTTAGTTTTTTTATATTTATTTGTGATTCTTTCCCCCTTTGTAGGTTCTTGGAAAGTGTAGGTGATATCAGTTGCACAGAAAAAGAAAATGAGATGTTTAAAAAAACAAGCATTAAAAAGGACCACGCTGTTTAAAGATATGGATACTGAGGAGTCGTTGCAGCACATTAAATGAAACATTGAACTGGTGCGTTTAAGCATGGTATATTCTGTAATCTGCTTTACTTACGCGGTTTTGTTAAGCAGGTTTTAGGGTTTTTTTTGTGTAACATAATATTTCTTTAAGGCAAACCAGAACGTGTCTGCAATGAATTGCACCGACAGCAATAAAAACGAGACCCTGGCTGAACTTGTACTGAGTGGTTCTGCTCTGTCCCAGCACCATGCTGGGAGGAGAGCCTGGCCTGCCACCGCCCCGCTGCCAGTGCTGGGGGGAGGGT
>NW_009260430.1:1608405-1621451 GCF_000687185.1 Egretta garzetta | reverse complement strand
AGGGGACCTTGGCCGGGCCCCGCCCCGCTGCCAGTGCTGGGGGGGGGGGGCATGTTGATGGTGCTGCTCAGGGGCTCAGCATGGGGCAGGAGGTGCAGGACACGCCACCAGATGCTGTGTGATGTCTGCCTGTGCGCCTTTGGCTAATACCAATGCTCAGAGTTGTGATATTGAAGTGGCAGTAGGTCACCGGTTGGTCGAATGCAATGAAAAGCAAAGGCTGCCAGAAGTGTCAGATCTCACTTGGTTTCTTTTTCCGTTGCAAGGAAGATGCCTTTCACGATTGTATGTGTATTTATTAAGCCTCTTCAGAGTGATTTTTATTTTTAAGTAAATAAGCGGTAAGTGAATAGGTACTCCAACCCGAACATGTTTAAAAACTCGTAACCTCTTGTTTCTAAACATGGGTTCAAATCACAGAATTACAGGAATGGCAATGAACCAGAGATGCTAGTGCTGATAGAATGGGACCGTGCCGTAGCTTGCACACATTTATACAAGCTACCGAATCCGGAACACCGATTGACTTCTTCACTCTCTTTGTCTTCCGCAGGATGTTGCTAACTGGGCTGGTTGGCCAACACCTGTAAAGTACGGTTCATGCTGGGACCAGGGGTGAGGTGTGCGACTTCGTGAGTTATTAATTGAATGGCAAGTGGAACAGAAACGGGGAGTGCTAATGTGTTTGAACTGTTAACTCTGCAATGGAAATTAAAAGATAATGAATGTATGCTTTGGCTTCATCTTCCTACAAATATCGCTGCTGTGTAAAAATGGATTTTTACTAGCAGCAAGATTGCCTTTACTTTTGGCAGCTCTTTATTTTTGGGGGCACCATAGCCTGTCATCTGGAGGTTGTTGCCTTGCATACAAGTTGTGGGGGATTTTGTTTTGGAGAGGTAGTACGTGGTACAGGTCTGTAGGGAGAAGAAGTAAGTTTTGGAGCTCAGCACCTCTTCAATAGGTCTACAGCCTTGTCACTCCATGTGTTATAACTGTGACAGTTATGTTTTGGTTTTGCACCGCTTCTGTTAATAATATAGTTCGTCACCATTGTGAAAGTGGGTTTGATATAAATGAAAACATCATCCTGATACTGCTAAACTTCATCCTGATATTGATGTGTGCCTGGCTTTTGAAGAACAGCTTTGTTTTCTTCTTTTTGTCTCCCAGACCGTAGTTTCCAGTGCTGTTCCCCATTAACAAGTTTCCCCATCTTGTTAAATGGGGATTAATTGTGCCTGCACTACAGAGGTCTGGAAAGACTGAAGTTATTAATATTTGGAGGGGTGCTTATATATGTGTGCCAATAATGATAAGGGATGATTTTGCAACTCTTGATAACAGAACAAAGCTACCTTCAGGCTGCCCTCTCGATTTTTCTCTGTGCGGTTCTGAAATTTATTACGTGGTATGTGCCCATTTTTCTGAGACATAAAACATAGCCGGTAGGACAAAGGCAGGGAGATTTTTATCAACCTTGTTTTAATATTGAGATTGTGTTTGTCCTTCATTTTCCCACTGAGAGTAATTTTTCATCTCCTTTTTCCTGATTGAAATAGAATTGTCCAAGCGGCCTTAACAGCGTCTGATTTCATATCCACAGGTCTGGGGTTTTTTTTTTCTCTCTGTCCTTGTTTATATGAAATATTGCTTTGACTCCTTGAAGTGTGCATTCTTTGGTTAAACTCTATTTTTTGCTATTGCTGTACTGTTATGTTACCAAGTGGAAGTATTTGTGTATTATATATGTATTTCCTGAATGATGAGTGAAGACAAAAGACTAGCCATACTGCTAAACCATGTAATTATGGTTTAATAACTAACTCGTGTCTCCGTGCTCTATTTCAGTAAGAGGTAATGGGTATGGCTGGTTACTTTCTTACAATCCATTTTGTTCTGGTAACATTCCATTAATTTTAATTGGAGTCACTCTGGCATAATGCAGTGATGACCCAGGCCCAGGTTGTGGGGTTTGGTTCTGGGTTTTTTGGGGTTTGTCTTTTGGTTTTGTTTTGGTTGGTTGGTTTTTTTTAACCTGAATGCAGCATTGCCGTATACTCAAATGCTACTATTTTATGTCATGGTTATTGGGTAAAATAAGGCACAGAACGCAAAGAGCCTTGTGCTTATTCACATATGCTGAAAATGTTTTGCACAGACTAAATCACCTTTTAAAATGCATGCTTTAGAAATGCACTTAGATCCAGACTTATTAGCGCTGATTGAAAAGCAGGACTAAAAACTAACCGCAGAACAAATTGTCTTTTGTTATTTAAATCCTCAGTGGGTGCCTTTTTGTCTCTGTAACTGGAGAAATCGATAGTCAATTAATCTGTAGGTAAGAGTCAATATTTTAGAACACATCTATGTTTGGGGATCAATTTTAGCACATGGAAAAGCTTGGTCATCGTTTTAAAGATTTCTCATTTGAATCTTGACATTTGGTTCCTCGGGGCTTAATTACCATTGAGATTGGAACATCACTGTTTTCCAAAGGCATGTGAATCCCCACCCAGTGCTTCCTTTGTACACATACTAATCAACCATTGATAGAAGTTAGCTATTCACTGTCTAAATCTAGATAAATTAATCTTCCACTAAAAGTGGAAAATGCTTATGAAGAAAAATATTTGCATGAGGCAATGTAATTGCTAAACCACTGGTTGTCAAGAAGACATCTGTGATACTATGGATGAAGTATCCATATTTTGATTATGTTATTCATGAAATCGTACTGTTTTGTGGCTACTCATTTCCTGTTATTTTCCCCTGTTACAAATCAGGAAGATGAGTTTGGGCAGCTAGTTTGCTTTGTCCAGACAGGACACACATTTATCACATTTAAAAAAATAACCTGGTAAAAGGTCACCATATTAAATCAATATTTTTTTACTGCATTATTTTCGAAAATACTTATTTTCTTCATTTACCCACCCCCACACCAGACATGTAATGGAAGCTTAAAACAGTCATTCAAATCAACAATTATTGGGCCAGTGAGCTCTGTCTAGAAAAACAAAAACTGGTAACATCTAGTAACTTCAGTGCCAGAAGTTGTGGTTTTGAAGCTTGCCCATCTATGCTATGGGATAAGTCCCTTGCTAGCTATGCAAGGTCCTTACGGCCCCGGTAACTACAGATGTAAAAAATGTATTTTATTTTAGTAAGCTAACTCATCTCTGTTTCTATATCAACCGACATTTTCTAGGTTCATTAACTAATTTATCGCCATTAGGAAAATGGCTTTGAGGGATGAAAATGTCATGTGGTTTAGATCTTTTTTTTTTTTTTTTTTTTTTTTTTTTTTTTTTTTTTTTTAATATTACAATACCTTATGTTCGAGAGTGATTTATTAACCTTCTTTCACTGGTAGCAACTGAATCACAGGAGGCTGAGGTCCAAATCTAGCAAGGCTGGGAAAAGCCTACGTTCCACTGAATTTTAGAAATTTTGAGTTGAAGTATTTGTCTGGATTTGGACCCCAGTGACTTGCATGGGCACGTAAGAAATCTATGGCAAGGCAGAGCACCTGGAATTTGGAAAAAATTGAGTGTAGTGCTAGTCCTGTAACACTGCTGTTTTTATTCTACGTGCCGTGCCTTGTACAAGCGTAAGTTATAGCTAACCACGTGTGTCTTACTTGCATTTGTAGCTTCGTATTTCACCTAAATGGGTGCAGGGAAGCACAGAAATACATGACTCGCTGAAGAGATGCCCAGTTCAGTGTTGCTGCTTCATACCTGCCCTTCACAAAATCCTCCAGTATCCATTTTACCCTCCTCATGCTATTGCAGCCTTGTTTAGCATTTAAGAGCTTTCTGTGAGCTGACTCAAGATATCTCATATTTTTATTATTTTTTTTTAAGCATTCAGGATATTTTTTCACAGTAAATAAAACTTGACTTGTGGATGAAGAACAAAAATTGCCATGTGAAACATGTACAGCTTATTAACTGGTGCTGCTAATTCATGTAAATTACCACTAATTAAGTGTCTAAAGATAGTGATTTTTTAATGCTTATTAAATGTATTGAAGTGGTTTATGAAACCGATCAACACAGGACAGTTCTAGAAATGTATATTAAGACTAAATTAAGTTAGTGCCACAGAAGTTAATGTTCTAATGTATTTAGTCTGGAACAAATCCAATAATACATTTAACTAACCAGGTCACTTGATGAATGAGTGCACAGCTGGAAATTTGCTTTTAGTGAATATTTGAGCTAAAAAAATAGCTACATTCCCACTTTCATGCTAGTAAAGCCTAAGTGCTTATATATTAATGGCGAAAATAATTGCAGAGGGTCACAAATGTAATTGAATAAAGAAGGAACTTGTTTTCTCAGAAAATATTTTAAGGCTTGTTCTTGTCTCTGATAGCTAATAAATCTGTTTTTCTAAGGCAGTTTGGTAGATCCTGTCAGCACACAAATAACTCTCACGAGACTGTTGTACGAGTGGAATCTAGGCTAATGAAAGTTCATGTTTTGTGTTGCTTTGCTGTGCAGTAGGCAATTCTTCTGTTGTATTACCTGCTGATTTGATAACTTGTCACGCCACAGTTGTGGGTGATTAATATCGATTAGAAATTTTCCCTATTTATAAATTGTGCTTGAAAGGCACTCTGCTGAAGTGATGCATAGCAAACAGTACCCAGTGAATCAATTGCTGAGGTGAGAACATGGTTATTAAGATGAATTGATCATAATGACCTTAAATAGTTGATTTCCCTGATAGTCTTCTGTTTAGCTGGGGCAACCTCTCAAGAGATGAATGAATGAAGGTTGTATTTATAGGGGCTTTTTTTTTTTTTTTAAAGGAAATTTCCCAATTTTCCCTATTTATAAATTGTGCTTGAAAGGCACTCTGCTGAAGTGATGCATAGCAAACAGTACCCAGTGAATCAATTGCTGAGGTGAGAACATGGTTATTAAGATGAATTGATCATAATGACCTTAAATAGTTGATTTCCCTGATAGTCTTCTGTTTAGCTGGGGCAACCTCTCAAGAGATGAATGAATGAAGGTTGTATTTATAGGGGCTTTTTTTTTTTTTTTCAAAGGAAATTACCATAATACCCATGGTCTCAGAAACCATTTTTGAGATGGTCACTGTGAAGGAGAGGTCAGGAACCTGTGGGATTTCTGAGGGGGAATTTCTAAGGGATTTGAGCTCTTTAGCTTTCTGAAATAGATGAACTGTTCCGCATATTTCAATCTGCATGAGTTCTTCCCAACGAGAACTTCAGAAGGGGTATGTTGGACATCTTGGTCCTTTGCAGAGGTTTGAATTCACCTTGTTGCTGTATGCTTGCAATGACTTTCATCCACGCACGCTTGACTCCAGTCTTTCCCTTACTCTAGAATTAGCTGTATGTCAGCATTCTTCTGTCCTATGTAGTTCTGTAAAGCACCTTGTAACCTTCTTTTTCATTAAAAGTATTAACAGCAACAGCACAGGATCTTCTTGCTTGTTACTTTCATGAAAGCTCTTGAGTAACAGCTTAATTCCTCCTTCTCTGAGCACTTCCCATAGGCTTCATGCGAGTATTATACATATTATTTTATCCCTGTATATTTTGAATACAAGCTGTATCAGAGATATTAAACAGTGCTGTAGCTGTAATGGTCTATTAAATTTGTGCTGCTTAGAGTGTAAATTATTTTCATAGTGGAGGGTAATTGCTCCGCTTTGTCAATCCATCATCAATTCACGAACACTGCAGGGTGTACGTGCAACCTCATGTTCAAGGAATTATATATGCAGCTCCCATTATTGTTTGTTGTTCAAAAAAAAAAATAAAATTCTAATGACTAAAGCTGTGTGTGAGCTGTTACTTAACGGCTAAAAAATTTGCCAGAATTGTCATTGCCTTTCTAGCAGAGAGGTGGTTGGTTGTGAATGCTCGGAGATATCCTGAATGAGATTACTAACTACTTTGCAGTCAGTTTTCCTTCAGTGTTAATTGTGCTGCTAAATCCTAGGATATTGTGTTAAAAATCATTCCAAAGTCACAGTGTCGCATCACAGGTGCACTTTTGTGCTTAAAAGAACAGATGCCTAACTTGTGGGCACAGTCTGCCTGTAAAAAACGCTGGTTTTGTCATGAATTGTGCATTGACGTGCACAGGAGGGATACTTGTCATGTTTGTACACACATGCACCACAGCTACCTGCCTTCATACCCTTTCCTTGCCATCTCTAATGTATAATTATTGTATGTTATGGCAGAGGGTCCTAGGAATTCTTGACAGGTATTTGATGTATAAGAAAAAGCCTTTACAACACAACAAGAAGTCCCGCTTGGTGCGTCTGAGTCATTTAAAGAAGTGCTTCAGGTTGTAGAATTTTACAAATGGAAAAATAGCAGTCTCGTTCTTCCCCCACAAATGTACATGCCTAGCTCTACCTATAATGTTTGGTAATTAGTTTAAATATTAGTTCCCTTTTGTGCCCAGACTGTGCAAGAAGCTTGTAAATTATGGAGTAAAAATGCAGGGCTTGTAAATACCTGGTAATAAGTAATGCTCATGCATCCTGGACTGTAGCAATAAAAATGGTGCTGATTTAATGAGTCATCAGCATTCCTGAGCTCACAACAAGAGGTTTAGGGACAGACCTGGGGTTTCTTGCCTTTGAGGTATGTACAAGTCGTCGTCTTCCAGGTAGCAGTTGAGTTTGTTGAAGCGAAAGCCAGTGATAGTTTTGTACCTCAGTACAGTGATGGTACCAGGCTACAGGTAATACCTTTCACCCTGCAGTATTCCTAGTTGCTTTTCTAAACCCCATAATTCCTTAATCCTGCAAACACAACTAGATTGGCTGAGAAGTGTGTTGTGCAATGCTAAGGAGGAAAGGAGGAGATTTAAGTCAAGGTTTAAGGGAGCACTGAAGTGCTGTGAGTTTCCTACTATCCACAAGGACATCTGTGAAATTCTGCATGAAAAGGCTAGCTTTGTGGTGTTAGAAATCGAGAGCGCTTTTCCCTTTGTGGCACTCACCCAGGGCAGCTAGCAAAGTGTTTTTATTCTTGCCTGTAATTCCCACATCAGAAGTAAAGATAATAATGCTCCGTATTGTGTCCCATCTGTTTGCAGAATGAGTTCTGTGGAGTGGAGGTCGTCTCTTTCAAGACCAGGTCTATACTGCAAAGTTGTGCTGGTGTCACTTCATGGGAGCTGGAGTCATGGAAAATTACTCCTCCCTCACAGAAATCATGTTAAACTTCTTCCTAGCAAGGATGCTAACCTACGGTCTTTCCATCCTAGTTCTGCTATGAAAATGAATGTTCGTTTACAAACACGGAAGGAAGAGAATTCGCATTCTTTCAAATCAAAATATAATCACATCTTCCCGATTTCAAAGCCCATCCCTCTTGGCAAATCTCATTAATTATCCCAGACAGGTGTTTTTCAACAAAAGCTCCTTCTTGCATTCTCTCCTTCTTTAGCCTCCTACTTGAGCTAATGAAGCTTCAGCGATGCCTCTGGAACAATGGAGCAATTTATGTAACTGCAGGTTGGAGAGAACAAATACGGATGGTAACTGAGGAAGGGCGCTGGAGGGAGGCGGTGGGAGCAAAGTTCCCCTGTCTGTGCGAAGAGCTCTCTCATTATCGGTGGTTAGGGAGGAAGCACTGCAGAGCCAAAAAGAAAGTAGCTGTACTGCAAAATGTTCTGTGATAGTTTATTGATATGCAGATGCTGCTCTATGAAAAGACCCCGGGCCTCGTTATGGTGGCCTTTCCATCCCAAGTTAACGGAGTGTAGGTTTGCGTGAAGAGAAGGGAGCTGGCATTACCCCTGCACTGGTCTTACGGGAAGTCACTTAGCCCGATTCCTTAAAAAGCTCCTGGGTACAATTTCCAGCTGCATGAACATTGTTTACCAACACTCCGTGCATAAATTGGGTACTTCTCTCTGGAAATAGCTGGGTCTCCTTTTGGTGTGGAATTATGTGCTTCATAATTGCATAATTCATAATTGCAGCAAGTCTTCTTTCATGGTTTTTGAAAACAGATCCTGCCTGCCCAGAAAATAGGGGTGGGGCTTTTTTTTTTTTTTAGCAGGTAAGGTAGCGAAGAATATATAGGTTGTTTTGCTAAGCTAGTTGACAAGAAGCCCTACCTTGTCTAATGTAATGTGTTTTCACAGTTCATATTTGATTATGCCTAGAAGCTCTCTAGTCCCTGCCTCTTCCAAATGCATACAGACGTTTATATTCTGAACACGAAAAATCAGCAGAATTCAAATACTCTTTTAAGCATATTTGAATTTGTCATCAGCTACTCGGTAACTTCAAGCCAGCTTATAACATTTTCAGTGTGAAAACCAGGCTCAGGTGTGACCTCAAGTCCAGGCATAAGTAATTATTTTTCTTTTTTATTTGGCAAGGCAAGAGCTCTTCTTTCAGGAAGGAATGTAACTTCCCTGCAAAATCCATCACTCAATAAAATTACTTTCAGCCAAGTTTAGGTAATTCTGTCCGTATGAAGGTCAGAGACCGTAAAAATAGTGTGCAAAAGGCTCATAGTGAGATGTGGCCATTTCTTTACTCTTTGGGGAAAGGACTTTAAGACCAAAAGTGCAAAGTACCATTAGGATTTTAAATTATACAGAAATATATTGCTGTCACTAAATGGGACCCTTAAGAAAGCCTGGTGCTTGTACAGATGGCATCTGCACTTCAGTGCAGGTCTGTCATGGTCTTATGGCTCACTGAAAGCAAAACCAATCTCTGCCAACTCCCCAGGAGTATGATGAATTTTATAAGTCTCTTCAAACTGAGTATTTTGTTTACAACTTTAGCTCTTTGACTGAACATGTGAAAGACAGGAATTCCCAGCCCATGTTCTTGCAAAGGCACCTGGAAATTTAGAGCTGGTCTCATCACTTTTGAACAGTTACTACTAATGGATGTAGGGGAAAACCCGCTGTTTGCCTTCAGTACGTAAATACTTAATCATAAGCTGAGGATTTGAGATCAGAGGCTCTGACTATTTGGAAAAAAAGTCATGTTCAGAACTTAAACAGTTGCAACTCCCTTTTTAAGTGGCTGCTTGCTCAGCTCACCATGTGCAAGAAAGACAGTTCTGGAGCTAGGAGTGTTAATGTGGTTTTTTTGGTTTTGGTTTGTTTTTTTTTTTTAATTTGTTTCAATGAATTCAAGCTCTACAAAGGGGAACTTTACAGAAATGAGAAAAAAGACCCTGCTAAAATAACTCTGTATCTGCTCCCTGTTGCTTAGCTCTGGTCTTCTTGCATAATGATGTTTTAAAGTTCTTGACACGTATTGGAATGTGGAGGAAATAACAAAACCAGAACCAACCCCCTCTGTCACCTTCCTATTTATTCTACTAGAAAGCCCAGTCACCAGTCCCTGCTTGGGCAAATACCTCATATAGGAAAGACCGATAGAATCTTTGTTCATTCGTTTAGTCAGAAGTAAGAAAACCGTGGTGTGGAAGGTATTCTCGGGTCTAGTTTGTCAGAGATTTAGTGGTGGGATGTCAAGCTTAGGTTAAAGGTTGGACTCGATGATCTTAAAGGTCTTTTCCAAACAAAGCGATGCTATGATTCTATGAGATTCAGCTGTTAGCCACAGAAGGCTGTGAGAGTTTGTTTAGATCAATTTTTATCTTTTCTGTTAAGTTTCCTCTCTCTTTAAAGGGGTAGAAGAAGCGTCTGTGCTAATTAATTTCAGATATGTTTGGGGGCATTTCTGTGAAAAAACACCCTCCCCCCCAAAATGGGAGAAGGGAAGGAACCCAGCAAGGTGTCTTATGCCATGATCTCATTTGGTTTTGTTAAAGAACTCTTTTGCAACCAATTGAGTATCATTTTAACAGTTATTTGGCCTCTGCTGCATTTCAAAGACCTTCCACTGATCCAGAGAAGATCATGCAGGATAACCTTTAAAAGAAGAAAACAAAATCCTTTTTTCTGGAGGATGAGAAGGTGAAATAGGTAACCACTACTTAATACTAGGTTAAAAGACAGGCAGACACACCAATCTCTCCAGCCTTTCCTTAAGGTGTAAGGCAGTCAGTAGCTTTTCTTTTTGCAGCCTGAACGATCTGGTAATCCCAGCTCTCTTTATCACCCAATGAAGAGAACCATAGCTGGAAACTGGTACCTTGTTCACATTATGGCTTTGTCATTATTAGGCAGGCCAGCGGATTTCGTAAGTCACAGAAGAGTTAATGTTAATGTAACCTTTTCAGATCTCAGTTGCATTACATGCTGTAGAAAAGAACCAGAGTTGGAAGAATGAAGCGATGTGCTCTCACCACACCCTTCGTGCGCTGTCAGGAACCTGTGAATCAGAGGTAAGAGAAACCCAGCTGTTTCAGAAGCTTTTTTTTTGCAAAATGCATGTGCTTTAATTGTCTCCTCAGACAAATCCATAGATGTTTTACTTCCAGTTTGATTTTATCATTTCTAGCAACACCCTGTTTACCATAAAGTATTTGGCAAACTTGATATAAAAATACTTTATTGGGGTTTTCAGAAGGTAGCAGACAGGAGGAGAGGTACAAGCAGGCTCAACAGTACATCATACTGTCAATTCTTAGTACTCCTACTTCAAAGGATATATTTTAACCCATATGTAATGGTCTGACTGAACGTGTCACAAGACTGAAATATCACATACACAAAACAAGACATCATTTAAAACCTGACTTCAGATGACAATACCGATCTATTCAACAGATGTCACTGGAATAAAGTTGGATAGCATTTTTTTTATTCCTAGCAGCAGCCAAAAAGCAGTTTGCTGACAACAGCTAAGTGTAATTGGCAATCACGACATCATAAGCTTTTGGGTACTACTTTACAGCGTTTGGGTTTCAATTTGTAAATGTAGTTTTCAGACTTATGATCTTGAGCTTCCCTGTACAATACTGTGAGCATTTGCCATGGCAACTAATTACACATTTGTATTACTATATGGCTGAGCAGTGCCAACAGAGATGGGGAGTTGAAGTGTTTCGTGTTATGGTCATACTACCTCTGTTCCCAAAGAGCTCAGAGACTACATGGGCAAGTGTGATGCAGCATGAGATGGGAAGCAGAGACAAAATGCCCAAGATCTCACGTTAAGATTGAGGATGGAGCCCTGGACTCTTGAATCTGGTGCTCTATCTGTGGAATTAGTTGACGGCTTCATAAATAAATAAATTGATGCTTACGTTGCCTGGATCAGCTCGACCCAGGTCTCCATTCAAATGATGTGTGGAAGGGTGCAGGAGTTCTGGAACTTGCTAAAATTAAGAGGTATGAAACTAACTTAAAAAACGGAACACAAGCTTCACTTCTCCCCGTGCTTGTTGTTCACTAGCACATTGCCAGAGGAGTATTTTTAACATCCTGCAGAAGAGATTTAAGAAGGTCTTTGGGTCATCATGAAGGAAACTGTGGAGAAGCCGATACCCTGCTGGTACCTTTCACGTAGGCACAGCAGCCCTCCTCTTTGGGACTGCCAGGGCTCCTGCATCCTGCAGGGCCAGGGACCGAGCTCCAGGCAGGAGAGAAGAGCTCCCATGTGCTAGTGGGAGCATTGGTCAGTGCGTGGCTGGATGCAAAGGAAATCGGATCAGCGCTGAAGCAAGGATCAGGGAATGCCAACGGGATGCTCAGTGCCTCCAAGGCTGGCTGTAGACTCCTCAGGGCAGAAATTTGTCCCTTCTTGGGGAGGGGAAGGGACATCTATTGCACCACATGCAGCAGGGACCTTTTTTTTTAGCTGCTGTAGCAGTAATGATAAATGAGGTGTTTTCCTTCCGAGGTTCGTTCTTTCCTTTCCATATCATCACATACGTGTAATATCTTATGTGTAAGGAAAAAACCCTCCCATTCATGGGGAAAATCAGGTCTGAAAGCAGGTAAACTGTAGTTTGGTCCAGTGGTTTTAGGTTAGATATTTATTGTTAGCTTTTATTTTTTTGGTTTTTATTTTAACAAAATGCCGGTGCCACTCTGGCTGACTAGGTGGCAGCAGAGCTCTTTGGTGGCACCTGCAAGTGGAGGACACAGATTTCTCTGCCTGTGGTTAATGTCAAAACCCCCTTACCGTTCCATTCTGCATGGTTTTGTTGTTGATGGACTAGAATAAATGAACAGTGGTCTCACTGCTGCCTTCCCCACATGCCCCTGACCAGAGCTCCTAAATTCTTCCAAGGAAGGAAGCTACAGTACTTTTCCGTAACATTGGGGTATTAAAACAAGGCTCTTCTCGTCCACACACTTCACTTCCAGCAGTTCTGAAGGGGATCGTGAGGTTGAACCTTCAGCTTCTTGGGACAGAGGAGTTTAATGAAAGCTCTTCTGAAGCTGTAGTGGCAGAGAGGGTACAGGACAGGGTTGACAGCCGAGTTGATCCACAGCAGCCAAAAGGAAGTCTCGTACCAGTAGTCAGAGATGCAGTGGCCATGGCAGCCAGCACGGATGATCATCAGGAGAGTGTATGGTGCCCAGCAAATCCCAAAAATGCCCACGATGATTGCCAGCGATTTGGCCACCTTCTTGTCTCTAGAGAGCCTGAAGCGTTGAGTCATGCTCTGGGACACTATCTTCATCCGTTTCTCTAAGGAGAGAGTGGATGCTGAATTTTTACAGCTCTTTTTGTTGCAACACTTGGGTTTCTCGGAGCTCGTTGACAGCAGGTCTTTGGCACCCAGGCTGGCAGTGGAGGCTGCTGCTTGAGCTTTGCTCTTAGAGAGGTCGAGGGTTTCAGCTGGCTCCTTCTGCTCCCACTTACAGCATTTCAAAGAAAGCTTTGCTTCTGGGCTCATTTCCATCTCTTCAGTGAAGGGCTGGTTGTGCACTTCGTGGAAAACATCCAGGCGTATTTTGGTACGCTTCTGTATGTTCAGGTAAATGCTCAGGTTGAAAAACATTACACTGATGAAAGGGGTGAAAAACTCCAGCGTAGAGGCTGTCATGAGAAAATACCAGTTGTAGAAGAATTCAGCGTAGCATTCCCCAGTGGGTATGATACTCTGGCCCGATATATACTCCCAGCTGATAATGGCAGGGGCGGTC
>NW_009260430.1:1607120-1608386 GCF_000687185.1 Egretta garzetta | reverse complement strand
ACCATCTTCAGCACCGCTCGCTTGATGTTGCCTTGCTGCGCTCTGTAGGCGACCTGCAACGGGCAAACCTTTTCTTAAGTATGGCCACACACCCCAACTGGTTGAAGCTCTTCACAAATGAACTGTTAGCGTTCCTGGTAAAGTTGCTAGGCAATAACCCAGCGGTGTAACAAAATCGTATGCCACAGGCAACGGGAGCAATCGCTAGATAAATCACGCTCCTGCAGAGAAGACTTAGAACCCTCATCTTGCAGCTCCAAAACCAGATGTGGCTTCCACTCAGTGGAAACGTACTGACGTGGTTGGAGCCCGGCGGCCTGCTGCACCCCACCACTTGCCTGAGTTGTCCCCCAGCTACTCTGCGGCTCCCGGGGAGGGGAGAGGCAGGCATCAAACTCCTGGGCTAGGCAGGAGCTAGCTCTGCCTCTTTCCAAGCCTTGTAGCTAATCCAAGGTGTATTCAGGGTCAGGGAACAAGCAAACGGCAACGGCTCTGATCTGCCTGCGAGTTGCTCGGTCCCTCCTGCAAAAGGCTGAGCGTTTTCATCTCACCGTGTACCCGGAGACCTGAGGGCAGTGCCCTGCCGAAGCAGGTACTGCAATCTACTGCCTTGGTAGCCAGGGAGAAGCTGGGAGTCCGACTGCAATCCGCGTGTTTGTCCTGGGGATAAGAAGCCCCCGCAAGTTACTACTAGGTCTGCTTTACCTCGCTGAGTCACTGGTACACTACTATCCTGTCATCTGGGGAGGGAACACCTGCACAAGGGGGTCTGAACCTTAAATGATTTAATTATGCCAGAAATACCAATCTGAAACCACAGCTGATTTATGTATTTATGGATAATTATTGCTTTCCAGGCTGAAAGATTCATCATTTCTGGAGGATTCAAAGAGCTTTTAATTATTGCAGAGAATCTGGAGAATACAGGAAGAGGGGAGTTATTCCCCCCTCAGCTGCCATGACAGGACTCACCGCTCTTGTCACCGAGAGGAATCTGTCATAGCTAATCAGTACGATGTTGAAGACCGAAGAGGTGCAGAGCAGGTAATCAACTACCAGCCAGAGTTTGCAGAGGCTTCTCCCGAAGATCCACCTCCCCGTCAGCACATAGGGCACGTACAAGGGAATGCAGAAGGCACCTGCAACCGGGAGGGGTCGGTTGGCATCGAGGTGCGGGGGTCTGCACGGTGGCTGCCCCCCGGGGCAACCGCGGGGGCCGGGCCGGCTCCTTCCCCCGCCTCGCAAGAGCCCCGCACCCGTCTGCGG
>NW_009260430.1:1578962-1605771 GCF_000687185.1 Egretta garzetta | reverse complement strand
CCTCCCCGAGCGTCCCTGCCTCACCCCCGGGGCAACCCCTGAATCCCCCCCTCCCCGAGCGTCCCTGCCTCACCCCCGGAGCACCCCTGCGTTCCCCCTTCCCCTCTCGACCCAGGAGCACCCCTGCCTTACCCCAGAGCACCCCTGCGTTCCCCCTTCCCCTCTCGACCCAGGAGCACCCGTGTCTTACCCCAGAGCATCCCTGCCTCACCCCCAGAATCGTTTAGGTTGGAAAAGACCTTTGAGATCATCAAGTCCAGCCGTATGGTTCCTACTTTGGGGTCTCTGCCTCAGTGGAGAGGAATTCAAGGCTTAACTTGTCTTTTAATCAGACGTCAGCCAGGAGTGGTCTCCAGGCAGGCGGTGGAATGAGGGCGATGCCCCTCTCTCAGCAGGAGGAAGAGGTGAAGCTGCCTGGGAGTGGGCAACTCTTCACCAAGTGAGCATGCCAGAATGAGGGCGATGCCCCTCTCTCAGCAGGAGGGCAACTGGGAGTGGGCAACTCTTCACCAAGTGGGCATGCCAACTGGCCGGCAAACCAAAGAGTCCTTGCCCGCAGTCCCCAGCTCCAGGGGGATGATTAATGCTCCCTCCTCCCTCCCCTTGTTTAGCTTTTCGTAGCTAAAGAGAATAACTTGTGTTTGAATACTTTCTTCAGTTGGTGATACTCCAGGATGAAGTTACCCACCACTGTAAAAGCCCTGTGCAGTGTCTGCTCCAGACTGCAGGAGTGGAAATGTCTTCATGGGTGTCATGTAGGTAGGATCAGCACGGGGACATGCAGAGCAGCAACATTGGAAACCAGGGAAGGATACTGGCTGGAGACCCTGGCCAAGTGCCTTTCTGGGGAAGTCTGGTAAGTTCTGTATATCTTTGAAGAACAGAGATCAAAAAATCAAAGCAAGAAAATTGTGCAAGCCCAGAAACATGCATGAAGCTAATGCCCAGGGGGTTTGCTGCCTTCTGATTACTCCAAAAGCTATTTTCACTTCGGGAACTGTTACAGCCGGGCAGAATACCTCTTCAAACCCACCACCACAGCCACTGCCTTCATAGCAGATGCTGATCTTGCTGGGAGGAGGCTTGAAAGGGCTCTTTTTAAATCACGGTAAATCATTTGCAGCCAGGGAGGTGAGAGCACCTCACGGCACAGCGCAGGCAGGGAGCCTGCCCAAGTGCTCCTGCAGGGGTGGCCTTTGGTGGCACCCACCAAAGGGTGGCCTCCAGCAAGGACCAGCCTCATCCCATCTCCTAACTTGCCCAGCACTGAGACAACATGCCAGCTTCACCTTTAGATCCGGGCTTTCTTTCTCCAGGTGCTGTGCAGGGTCAGTGTGGGCAGGCTGTCCCCAACGGGCAGGCAGCCGGGCAGGCCTGCAGCTGCCTGACACAATGTGTCCCCTTCCTCAGGGAGCCAAATGTCCCCAAACCACTCCACGAAGCAAAGGACTCAGTCCCCGCTGCTGCCACGTCCCAACGGAGGATGTCACTGTGCGCTCGTGGGAGCCGTGGGTGGGAGAGCAGAGGATGCTGCGTGTGCCAGAAACTCCTGGCTGGTGGGATAACGGCTGGAGGGTGCCGTGCGCCCATGGGAGGCTTCGAGGAACTTTGTGCATGGCTTCAGCGCTGCCTTGAGGAAGATCAGATTTAACCACAAACCCAGCTGAATTCCTGCCGGGCTGCTGAGCAGCCCAGCTGTGCAGCTGCAGCATGGCCGCAGCGGAGAAGACCTGAATTTTGTGCGTATCACCTGAGATGTGATGGAGAAAGGGTTTTTTTTTCCCCCATGATGTTTGATGAACCCACAGACCACTTACATTCTGTGACTGTTTGTGATCTGGTGTTATTTGTAATCTCTAGCTATTCAGATAATCATTAGTATTCATTGAAACGTTTACAAAGTCCAAATTATTGTGTGCATGTTGCAGCATTATCACTCGGAGCTGTTTGCTGTTTGTTAGCTGTCATTCATTATTCAGAGTTTTCTCCATCCAGACAGAAAGCATGAGCCCTACTTTGTACCTGAGGTAATTTATAAAGCGATTTGCAAAATGCAACATGGACAAATCTCAATTATTGTTTATCCAGAGTGATTTGCCAGGAGTGTTAGATAAGTAAGAGATGTCGGAGCTTAGCGGACTATAGTTTTCCTGGCCCTGATGTTTCTCTCTTGCTTCAGCGGAATGAGAAATATATTTCTAATATATTTCAGGAAACATGCTATCTTGGCAATAAAGCAAAGGAAATCACCCCACCTAGAAGGGGTAGTTAAGGCAGCTTCCATACAGACGTGCAAGCAGATGGTATGATAGCTGACGTTCTGACCTGGCTTATGCAGTACATATGCCACATGTAGATATCCCATACGTTCATAAATGCTTATATATGTTCATATAGGGTGCATTGACCACCCTGCAGTCAGCCCATGGGGTCCTCTCTGGAGCCTCAGAGCTTGAATAGTGCTTAGTTCTGTTACAGGGGCCGAAATGGGAGCTCGCTGGAGGGCCAGAGCTACAGCTCAGCCATAAGCTCTCCTGAGCCTGGTCTCTGTTTCCTCGAAGGTTGTGACTGAGCAGCAGGGACTGGGGACAGCAGATGCAGGCGTCCCAGCCCAGAGCTCCCTCCCGAACCCGCTCTCGAGGGCTTCTGCCCTGCTGCAGCGAGGCAGCCGAAGAACCACGGCTTGCAGCCTCGGTGCTAAGGTAATTCAGTGTTTCCCGAGAGCACACGCGGGGTGCAGCTAGGCTGGCAGACGAGCCCTAAAAGCCCCCAGGAAGGGTGAAAAGCTGGGAGCAGCCCTGCTGCCACTGCCGGCAAAGCAATTCCTCTCCCGGGGGGCTCCTGAGCAAGGGGCCAGGAGCTCTCCTCCCCTCTCTGCTTCCTTCCCTACTTTGTTTTTAAGAAGCATTTAGCTTGAACATGGAAAGCAGCTCTGCTGAGAGGGACCTGGGAGTCCTGGTGGATGACAAGCTGACCATGAGCCAGCAATGTGCCCTTGTTGCCAAGAAGGCCAATGGTCTCCTGGGATGTATTAAGCGGAGTGTGGCCAGCAGGTCGAGGGAGGGTATCCTCCCCTTCTACTCTGCGTGGCCAGCAGGTCGAGGGAGGTTCTCCTCCCCCTCTACTCTGCCCTGGTGAGACCCCACCTGGAGTACTGTGTCCAGTTCTGGGCTCCCCAGTTCAAGAAAGATGAGGAACTCCTAGAGAGAGCCCAGAGGAGAGCAACTAGGATGATAAAGGGACTGGAGCACCTCCCCTACGAGGAAAGGCTGAGAGAGTTGGGCTTGTTCAGCCTGAAGAAGAGAAGACTGAGAGGGGACCTTATCAACACGTACAAATATCTTAAGGGCGGATGTCACGAGGATGGAAGCAGTCTGTTTGCAGTGGTGTCCAGCGACAGGACAAGGGGCAATGGGTGCAAGCTGAAACATAAGAGGTTTCAGTTGAATATGAGGAAGAACTTCTTTACTCTGAGGGTGACGGAGCCCTGGCCCAGGCTGCCCAGGGAGGTTGTGGAGTCTCCTTCTCTGGAGATATTCAAAGCCCGCCTGGACGAAGTCCTGTGTAGAATTCTCTAGGAGAACCTGCTTTAGCAGGGGGGTTGGACTAGATGATCTCCTGAGGTCCCTTCCAACCCTTGCGATTCTGTGATTCTGTGTGAGTTCTGCAGACCTTCTATATCTTTAAAAAGAGGCAAGGGTAATATGTGGCTTTTTTAAGGCTGCTTTGTACTGGAAGAGAAGTCTGCACTTGAAAGTTGTTTTGCATTCAAGCAGAGAGTGAGTAAGAAGTGAATAACCCTCTTGTAAGATGGCTGGGGAGTTTCTCTGTGATGTGAAGCCTTCGGGCTAAGAAACAAATAGCTTCTGCAGCCTCCTGGTGTTTAGGGAACTTGAACTTCGGATGCAATTTAGCAGTTGGCCCTGTCCTGGGTTTTGGGCACTGCAAAGTCTGTGTGTTGCTACACCACGGAGCAGTGCCTGAGGACCATCAGCTGCTGCTGGCTTTGCTAAGCCTTGCTGGTGGCCATCGCCTCTCTGCGTGGTACTGGTTACTGGGGGGAAACAGGCCATAGGTCTGACTCGTGGGGTGTTTGGTACGTGCCTTGTATGCATGTGGCTTAGCACAACTTGCTCCTGTTTCTGTTTATTATTTTAGTTCGAAGGTCCCGGAGGGACCAATTTGGAGTTCCCTTTTAACAGATATATTTCCTCTGTTCAGCACCTCATTTATACTTTCTCCTGTGACTTGCAGAATTGCACATAGATGGACAAGCTGGACAGAGGAGGTATGGAGAAGTTCTGCCTTCTCCAAAAACTCTTATCCAAATAAATAAAAGTTTGCATGCGGACTGGTTATGCTGGCCACCAAAGACACAGTGCTGGGATCCGCTGTTCCCAGTGAGGCACCTTCTTCTACAGGCCAGGTTTAATTCTCCTTGTTTCTAAAATTTAACATCTTGTAATTTTATTAAATCCCCATAATTCCCATATTATAAAAACACTATGGTTTTATTAAACACCCAGTTGAAGATGTTTTCACTGTAACTCTCAAGTGATTCCTTGAGCTACAAGACATATGCTATAGTCCATGTCAAATCAGAGCCTATTATACATGCATCTCTTTTGTCTTGGACCACTGTCACCGGTTACCTCATGCATTTATTTGCAATTCATGAAAATCTCAAGACAACATATGCCAAAACACTGGATGTGGCGAACCATGCCACAAAACCTGTTGTCAGCTTCTTAGGAGTGCTGTAGAGATGCTGAGATTTTGTGAGATGCTTGTTCACGTTCTTAATTTTGTTAGATCCTCCTTATCTTCCTAATGAACCAAGAAATCCAGATGCAAGGACTTGGATTGCTCCCTGCTCTGGGAGGCATGTCAATATGTCTGTGATAACTTTGTTGGCTGGCTTTGTTATCTTTATCTGATTGACTTAAGTTTTATTCCATGAAATGACTTTTTAGCTCTCAAGAGTGCATTAAAGAGTTTCTTAAAGATAGCACCATCTTGCCCATAGGTAGCTCTTCTATACAGTAAACCCAGAGCTTGTAGGATATTCCTTTTTAGCTGGTTGATTAAATATTGCTACATAATTGACAGCATCTCCCACCTTCAGAGACGGTGATTTTCTACAAGTGACAAAGTGATAATCATGCCTGAGTCATCAAAAAAAAAAACCCAAATTTATGCTTAATAGACACTGTCTCCCTGCGGTTTGTCTTGAAGAATACATGGCCTGAAATCGCTTTCACGTGCATCTCAGTCCAAGATGGTCCGAGATGGTCACAGCCAAATTCTACGCAGAAATACCCCCAACTGCACCAAGCAGCAGATGGCTGAAAAGTTTCGAAGATTTTCTGCCCTCCACTCCAGGCACATCTATAATTCAGTGCTTGCGCTGATGTGCTTGGCTCCAGCTCAGGAATCTTATGGCACTTCGACATCAGTAGAAGCGACCCCGTCGCGGGGCACAGATGTGTGGGCAAAGAATCCCACCCATGGGTGGGCTCAGCTGTGCTGGGGCATACACGTGGGCCCGTCTGGGCGTTGCTCTCACTTGCTTCTTCATGAAGGGGAGAGATGGAAGCTCCCGTTTCTCCTGGAATAAATCAAATTAAAAAGATTGAATTAGGTGTTAATGACGAGGGGGTTTTCATAATCTGTAGGGACAGAAGTAATCCAATCCCCTGGATGTTGATCAGCCTCATCCCACCCTCCCATGGAGGAATTTGCACTTTGGTACAGGTTTAGATACGCATCATTGCAATTACACAGTGAGGACAGCTGTGTCCCGAAATCAAGAGTTATGGAAATCAGAAGACACATTAGCATCAGTAACATTTAATGGGGAAATGGCAGCTTTCCCGAAGCCTTCTCTTTGATCCGTGTCTGTCTTTGCATTCCCATGGAGGAAGAGCTTCCACACCGAGGAGTTTGCTCTTCCAGGGGGCAGTGAGGATGCGCAGGGCTGGAGGCAGGGCAAGCTCCAAACCTCCAGGAGAGATGCTGTTATTGCTATGCATGAATTGTAGTTTTGCCATTGCTTGTTTCTGTCCCATGGAGCCAGCTTGCCTGTGAAACAAACTTTAAAGAAAGAGATGATTAAAAACCCTCTTTGTGTTCATGTCTTCACTGATGAGGGTTGAAAGTACTCTGGCATTCACACAAGTATCTGTCAGTATGAAACCCATCTCTTTGTTTTATTTCCTTTTCTTCTGCCTTTTGTCATGGGAAATATTTATTCAGTCTGGAAAATTCCCTTTTTTCAGATCCCCTCGCAAGTTACCAGCACACGTGGGTGAGGGTAAGGGCAGCGTGGCAGAGAAAAGAGATTCCAGAGCGGCTGAGGATGAAATCTCCGGAGGAGCCCTTGAGCACCTGCTTTGCCAGACCATCGAGCTACTGCACAAACAGGGAAGCCAACCCCCGATATAAATTTTTTACATGCAGCATCAGAGGATAGGACACAGAAAATGTCAGGGGAGCATCTGCCATTCCAGAGACAACTTTCCACTGAAATGCTACTCTTTGATATATATTTCTCTTTTAAAAATAAAACCAACAACAACTTGTCTGTCAAACTTGGGGAGCTATTAGGACAGAAAAACAGCACGGCAATCCAAACCTGGATGGGACATCATGAAATCAGTTGTTGGGTACACTTCATCCTGCTGCTCAGCCAGATGTCAAAATGACTTCTGCTGGTGGCAGAAGGTCTCTTCCTTACCGTACCACAGCAGACTTAATTGAGCAAGTTTAATTTTGGATAAAGATGATGATGACAAGAATAGCCCTCAAAAATGCTAAGAAATGCCCTGTGAACCAGATTTCGCAAAGGTAGGAAGGGCAGTAACATCTCCACTCTCAAAGCAGCACATGCTGAGAGCCGTACTGCACGGCACCAATGGCACCAAAGCCACCGCGCCTCTGAGAAGGACCACAAATGCTGGAGGGGAATTGCCCCCAGCCCGGGCATGGTATGTGTCCATTTGTGTTCAGAAAAAGTCCTACACCTTTTCACTTCTTTCTTTTCCTTCCTTCTTTCCTCTCCTTCCTTCTCTCTCTCCGTTCCCAGCTGTAGCTGTAAGTGGCAAATCCAAACTCCTGAAGTGTCCAAAAATATATCCTCTAGCCCAGGGAGACTGTTTGCAGTTGGACCTGTACCAAGCTACTGTGACTGGTTTTGGCTTCTTGGGAACTAACTTCTTAAAATTACAAATCACCTTGTCATGAAAGAAAGTCACATTTCTCGTCTTGTGCAAACCAACCGCACTTTTGTGAGCATGAAAATGCTGAGTTTAGCTCCTCTGGGGGAGGAAAACACAGCAGAGCAGGATGAGTAATATGGTTAGTAATGAAGTTACTGTCTGATCAGAATTAACACCTGGTTCTTGTCAAGGCCAATTCAATATTGCATTTTGAAACGAAAATTTCCAAGCACAAGGGGAATAAAAACAAAAGTCATCCTGCATCTGTCAGCTTGGACCGAGTTGGCGGCTGCTGTTAAGACCAATAGATGTTTTCAGAGGGAGACAGCAGGGTCTGAATAACAAGACATGATATCCATGTACAGCTGCTACCAACGACGCTGGAAGCATTTTGCCACGTGGAGGAGTAAACATTAAAGCTCTGTTGAAAAAGTATCAGTTAAAGTTGGTACTCCATCAGGGGACTGTTTAAAGAAGCAGGGCTGGGCTTCGTTGTTAATACTCTTAATGGAAGTAAGTGGTGTAGGTTAAGAGTGATGTGAGGACATTTGGGAAGGACTAAATAATTCCTAATTGAAGCCAGTGCCGTTACCAGCAGATGGAAAAACAGAGCAGCTGTAGAGAAGTGAGCTGGGTTTCTCCGGGCTTTGGTGCAGGCTGCAGCACAGCATGCTCCTTAACGTTTCATCAAACTTTATAAAACTTCAGGACACTAAGCAATTAGAGGGGTAGAGTTTAAGCCCACTTATGGAGTCCATGGTTTTCTTCAGAGCTGCCACCAGGTTCTCGTGGGAGAAGACCTACAAATGTCAGCTCCCTTACTCCCCGCTGGCCCGCGGGGGCCAGGAGGTGGGGAACTCATGTAATATTTAACGGACTTCCTGGGCTAATTAAGTATATTACTTTATATAGTAACTAACATATCTCTAATATGTATCAAAATTTAATTCAGTTTAATTCATTACTGCCACTCAATGTGGGCCCAATTCTCTTCGCCCTTACAAAGATGCAACCACATTAATTCATTGCGTGCAAGAGGGAGGACCACGTAGCCCTCGTTCCGCCAGGTCATCTCCAAGCAGAAATATAAGGACAACTTTGCTCTTGTCTCTGCACAACTTGGCTGAACCAAGAGAGCTCCTTCAGAGTCACATCAGCGTGTTCACAGAATCCCAGAATCCCAGAATGGCAGGGGTTGGAAGGGCCCTGCAGAGATCATCCAGTCCAACCCCGCTGCTAAAGCAGGCTCACCCAGAGCAGGGTGCACAGGACATCGTCCAGGCGGGGGTTGAATATCTCCAAGGAAGGAGACTCCACAGCCCCCCTGGGCAGCCTGGGCCAGGGCTCTGTCACCCTCAAGGTGAAGAAGTTCTTCCTCATATTCAACTGAAACCTCTTACGCTTCAGTTTGTGCCCATTGCCCATTGTCTCCAGGCTGCTGGATGGTGTCTAGCCAAGAGGGACTGAAGCTGCTTGTTATTCTCTCCCTCTCCAGTGGCTCCTGTGAAGCGATCCAGCGGGATTTGTCCAGGTCCCATGGACAGCACTCTCATTCACCAAACGCCCTCTTCAGAAGTCCCTCTGCTGTGCAGAAGAGGCAATCTCCCCTGTTCCAGGCTGGCTGCACCTCTTTGGGGTGGGGGACTCTTCATCTGAGCCAGCCATGAGAAAGAGAAAAGGCTCCTGTTCACACACAGGCCCTGAGAATGGCCCAATACCATGCTCAGAGAGCCCTGGGATGGGCACATGGCTTCTCAATGGTGACCTCCGCACTGGCTGGAGACCTCATCTGAAGTGTGTGGGTTGTCCCTAAGAGGGGAGAACAGGACATTACAATTAAAAACCCTATTCTGCTGCCCAGGATGGCAGGGAGGAGATGCTGGGGAGGTACAAGTGGAGATGCAGGCAGAATTGTCTTGGCTGGACCAAAGCTGTACGGTTATGGGCTGTGACCGGCACCTTCATCAGATGGGCACCCTGGGCTGACCCACAGACCCATCTCCTGAGGGATCCTGGGGGCAAGGGGCAGGCAATGGTTACTGGAGATGCTACTGTTGTCACTCTTAGCAGGAATTTCAAGTGGCTGTGCTGCCAAAAGCACTTTCAAGAGCAATCTGTGAAAGGCTGTAAGGTCCAACAGCTTCAGTGTCAGTTATAAAGCGCATTTTCTCCAGAGGAAGGTACCCTTCCTGGGGAGAGGGGAACATGTCCCTCTGTCCTTCCCACCCTTGTCTGCCCTGCTGGGTTCCCTGTCCCAGCCCCTGCAAGCCACCGTGCCCCTTCTTTTCTGTGTTTGAAGAGGCCGGATTCTGCTCAGCTCCCCAGTTACCAGTTTGCTAGCAGAGGGATGGATGCTGCTCTCCCCGCCTGCCCATTGCCTTCCAAAGCCTGACCCCCCCGTAGCCTGCAGTTTCCAGATCAGTCTAATTTAGAAAGACCTTCATCTACACAAGGATTTTCCCTGACTCCTGGCTTTTCTCATAAAACCCCCTGTCTCAACCCCATCTTCTTGCTGCTTGTGACAACGCCGAACCTGCCCTTAGATCTAACAAAGGCAGGCGGAAAATGTATTCCATATTGAGCCTCAATGTGCCTAATGTATTCTCTTCTATTAGCTATTGCTCCAGGTCCTGATCTCTGATTCCTTGTCTTTTCAGGCTTCCTTTTGATGTTCGTTATAAGGCAGCAGAGACTAATAGAGAGTATGTCAGGCATCTGACTACAAAAGCATGGGGAAGAGGGATTAAAAGGGACACGGTGACAGGAGGAAGACAAAGCATTTAGGAAGCATCAGCCTCCTGCAGGCGAAGCTGCAACGATGCTCAGGATGTTTTTGCCTGCGCTGCTATCTACCATCCTCCCCTTCCAAGCCCAAATCTACATTCCTGGAGTTGCTTTGGCCTCTAGACAAGCTGGTCAGTTGGAGTCAGATTTGTGCAGAGAGAAATAGTACAGGGCAAAGGAACCAGAGCTCTCCCGGGTCCAGAGAGGAGCTGAAACCCCCAGCAGGTTTGTTTATTGGGCTGGCTTGCAGCAAACAGGGTTTTAGCAACAAAATCCATCTCACCTCCCAGCCTGTTGTTTGCTGAGGTTTCTGGGCTGTTCCTCTGGAAGGACAGGGAGTTTGCTGCTGCTGTAAGTAACAGGATTCTCATTTTCCCGACTGTGTTTATGATACTCCTCTTCTTGTGCTCAGCTAAGCTGTCTCGGGGGACTCCAAATGCTACATAGCTGCCACCGAATGTGACAGTCGCTGTGATTTAGCAGAGTTCAGAATATCCTGGACCAAATAACGGGGAAAAAAAGAAAAACTGAAAGTCCTCCTCTCTGCAATAAGTAACCGTGTCCTGCCAGCACTGAGCTCTGCCTAACCAGGGCGCAGCCACGCTGGAGGTGGGAGTTGGGGTGCAGGGAGATGCCGAGGACAAGGAACAACATTAGATGCCTCCGGTGCGAATTAAGGGACTGATTCACACAAGAGCTGTAGGAAAACAAGTTGCTCAGGGCCAGGTCTTCCTTCTGGAGGGTCTTTGCTGTCATCCCCCTGGTCGTTGGCTGGTAACACGCAGGGTCACTGATCGGATCCTGCTCCTCCAGCGGACGGTGGTCAATCAGCAATTTTCCTGTGTGCTGCAGCACAGGAGTGCATGTAATAGGAGTGAGAATTTGCAGGATATTGGGAACCAGGTCTCCTTTTATTCTGCACGATAAACCCTACCTGCTTATCCCAAAACCAGCAGCCACAGAAACTCCTCTTACCCTGTCGCTTCCCACGCCTCTCCACCGTGCGGAGGCTGTGAAACATCGCCTGTTAGCAGGGAAGGAAAAGCAAGAAATAATTCCCCACCTGTCTCTTTTGTTCTTCTTTCCTTTCTTTCACAGGGCCTAGGAGACACGGGGAAGCTTGGAAATGAATGTCAACCAGACACAAAACTCTGTCGTGCAATTTTTGTGGGTGTTATTAGCTGATGAAGGCTGGTCGGTGCTACGCGGGTGGAAGGTTCCTCAATAATTTGCTTGGAAAACAGAGGAGAGCAGCAAAAATAGGAATAAGATGGAGACCTGCATCTGGAGTGAGAGGGCTGAGGTTTTCTGCGGTTTTACAGCTCCCAGGGGCCCTGGGGTATCTCTCTGGCCATGGTGCAGAGGTGGTTTTCCTATTTCTCACCAGATGCTGAAGGAGGGAAAAAGCAACAATTCCCTGTGGGAAGAGGGGAGCTCCCCCCGGAGCTGCTGCTGGTGCTGGGGCCGGGCAGAAAAGCACGGTCAGGGCAACTGGGAATGGAGGAGGGGACCAAACTGGTGCCAGTTGCCTTTAGTATCTCCCTGGTGGCTAAAAGCTTTGGCAGAAGGTGAGGAGCTAGGATATTCACCTTCCCCACCTCTCACCAGGCCCAGGTCCCACCATCCTGCCGCCACCTCCCAGCCAGGACGCCAGTGCAATTTCTCTTTTAATTTCCCCTTGTCGTGCTCTGCTTTAACTCTGCGAATGAGGTGGTTTGCAGGAAAGGCTCTCCCATCACTTCAGATGCTATTTCCCCTTCTCTTTGCTTTCTGGTGTCTGTCAGCGTTGTCTGACAGCATGACACGGTGCGATAAAAAAGGGGAGGGATCGCAGAGCACAACGATAAATTAATTGCATTTGCTCAGGTACGAGATGAATTGTCCAAATAATTTTGCAAACAATTGTGTGTCAAGGCACAGAACAGTTTTGTGAAATGGAGTCAATAATTCGGGTTGTTAATAATGCATCACACACAGCTGATGCTCTTCCCAGCGCCCACAGCTGGGCTTTGCGGGTCCCACTTGTTTGCAGGCAGGTTGGGAAGGAGAGGGAAGTGATTCTGAACAGCTTTTCATGTGACACTTGGCATTTACGAATATTTGGGCATCATTTTAAAGAACTTCCCCGGTTTCAAAGTAATCCTGTCTGAGCTTGCACATATAAAACTGTGCTCGTTTGCTCGCACGCGTCGATGTTGTACGTGTGACCTCCCCAGCCTTTCACAGCCCGTTACTGAGCATTGGCACGCACCGGCAGGCTCTCACACCCAAATTAACTGTGCAAAGTACACAGTATTTTGAAAAGCAGTTCCTAAAGAGATACTCTGTATTGAGCAAGAAAGTGATTGGGAAAGCGTGTGGGTTGCTATTTACAGCAGCCAGACTTTAAAAAGTTTTAGCAAGTTACAGACCCTCTTGAAAACAAGCAGGAAATATTCCAAAATAATCCTTTAATTCAATTATCATGATTAAGATTTATTTATTTATTTTTAAATGATACTAATTTTAGCAGCTCAGACCAGCTGAAGCCAACCCCCCCTCCCTGTCCTGGCCATGCAGCCCTGCAGAAGCCCACCGTGAAGAGATGATCAGGGGTGATGGGGCTTCAGGGGGACGTGCTTCAAAAAGCTCTTCTATCGCTCTGCTCATCATCTTCACAGCCCCGGCCGCTGTGTCAGGCTCACGGCAAGTGTGTAGCATAGCAGTGGAAAAAGCAGCGTGAGGACAAGGAGGAGAGAGGATTTGTGTCTGTAATTGCTGGCCTGTAATTATCTGCCATTGTGCATTCTGTTTGCTCTTCCTGCTTCTCATTAGCATAGAGCAGGGAAAGGATTTAATTGCAACACCGCTCTGTCTATGGCGTTATCTGCAAGCAGAGCAGATCAAATCAGCCTGCCTTTGGGGACAAGGGAGCGATTAGCTTCTGTAGGGTAGCGGGGTACAGCTGATGAAGATCAAGAGGCAGAATACAAATTGCAGGGTGCTGCGCACCAGTCTGCAGTTACACGAGTGCCGCCTCGAGCAGGCTTTTCTCTCCTCTTCTTTCTGCTGATCACTTGGTGGAGGCAGAGTCCCACATCCCAGTCAAGATCCCCAAACTCTTTGCAACATGAGGCTGATTTTCTGAAGCATCCACTTCAGTTTTCACACTCTTGGCAGGACACGGCTGACAGCGGGGACAGGGATCTGCAGCGTGGCTGCTAGAAACCTGGGTTAGAGGAGGGCACGCGCTTTGCCGAGCCTCGTCTCTGGGTCCTGTGCACCACCATTGCACACTGGCAGAAAAACGCAATCCTGGGGTTGCACAACTGCAGCAGCTGGGTGGATGGGAGAGGAAGAGACCTCTCCCCCCGGGAGGTTCTGCGAGGAGAAATGAGGTTGAAGCAAGCACCACAAAAAAGTTGCATCTTGCAAGAAAGAGGGGCTGTAACAGTGAAATCCAGCTGGGCACAGACTCTAATTTTATCAACGTGCATGTGATATGGCATGAATCTGAGCTGCCGCACACGGAGCGGCCAGAAGTGGAGGCAAAACGACCCAGAGCTGACCTGCGGGCTGGTTTCCAGTGCAGTGAAAGCAAAAGCTGCCCCTTCCTCAGTCCCCATGGGTTGCCCATGGGCACGGGGCAGCTTCGAGCCTGCTGAGCTGGCTTCATGCTACGGGCAGACACCTTGGTACCAGGGGACTTCAGCGTGGGCTCTGGCAGCGCTTTTCCCCATGGTTTGGGCCATGAAGTGAGGAGCTGGGTTTCCATCCAATTCTCTCTGCTCCCAGCCACCCTCTTCCCTGCAGGCAAAGGAATTTTTCCATGCCCTGGCTGGATCTATGCTCACCAGCCGATCTGATCAGCGAGGGTGGTAATATTGACACTATTACTCTGGCATATTAGCCAGAACATCTAAGTCATCACACAGCTCCGCAGCCACCTGATCTCCGGCGCCGATTCCCACAGCCTCCGCGCTGCCGCCCTGAAACGCTGCCACCAGCGTTAGACATAACAGCAGACTTAATTAAAGGGCGGCAGCCTGCCAACATCCAAGAGGCAGAGCTGAGCTGGCTGCGCTGCTTTCAAAGGGGTATTTTTAAAAAACCACTGGGAAATAGCAGGGCAAGCCCTGCCGCGCCGATGCCCACGTGGGTCAAGCATATGTTTTGCCTTGGTCTCTCCCCTGGGAAGAAGTGCTGGGGGGGGACTCGGCTGGTCCCTGATCCTATAGCTGACCCCACTTTGGGGGTGCTTGCAGGGACCCTTCCCAGTGGGGCGCACGGTGGGGTGTTGAGTCTCATCGCCATCCCACCCTGGTAGAGAGGGTGATGGAGAAGTGGGGTCCCCCCGTTTCTGCAGGCTGGGGTGGAGATCAGGGGTACTCCGGGCTTTTCCCCTGCATCAATCTGTGTGCAGCGAGGGGATGCAGGCGGTGGCCACGGCCTCGTACCCCAGATGTGCGCTGGCAGAGAGCTGAACACACAGACCTGCTTCCCTGCTCGGCTCGCCTGTGTCAGCCCCAACGCAGTCTTGCTAATTCCTCACTTTTTGGAGCCTCAAGTTTATCCACTTCTGCAATAAAATGAGATGAAGCGACATATTTCCATGGCTGTCGGGGATCTAAACACCCCCTCCCCAGAGACCCCAGCAGGAGCAAAGGATGGTGACCACCTGACTCAGGTCCCAGCCCTGCTGTGGAGTTGTCATGGCATCTGCCCCCAGAGCCCTTCCCGAGGCCACGCGCCGTCTGATAGTGTCAGTGCCATCTTGATGCTGGAGGATCCCTGCGGATGGATACTGGCTGCTCCTTCTCAGAGGACAAAAGCATTTTTGCATCTGGAACCGAGAGCAAGCAGCTGCACAAAAGCAGGACAGGGACGAACCAAGTGCAGGAGGAGAAAGGTAAAATCCTCGGGTACCACTTTGCAGCAGGCGGGTCCCTGTGGCACATGTGCTTCGCAGCTCTAGGCAGATAACAGACAATACCCTGATTATGGGAATGCATTTAGTATTGTGCACCAAATTGTGTGGATGCCTGGTTGAAGAATAGCTATTCCAACAAAAAAAAAGAAGACCAGAGAAAAAGAAATCAGCCTTTGGTTTCTGAGTCATTGCTTTGCTTCACACTCAGGAGTTGGCCCACTGTGTGTCCAGAATAATTATTAAGCAAGTTCTGATAGAAGAATTTTATTTACCCAGCCTCAAAAAGGAAGAAAAGAATCCTTAATAGTTGATTAGATCAAAAAAGCATAATTTATTTTTCAATAAGTGCTTTAGATGTAAGATCAATGGCTTGAGGTTGATTGATAGGAGCTGTTTGCAAAGACCTTCTTAGATCTAATTGTACTCAGGCAATCACACGGACTTCTTCTTTGAATAATGTTAGATACTGTCCCTCTTGTACAGCTGGGGGAGGTTCCAGAAAATAGCAATACTTTGCATTGGAGAGTTGCTCAGCAACTGCCCCATATTATTTTTGAGTTGTCCCTGAGTACAGCCTCCCTTCTCTTTGATCTTCGCGTAATTTTTGTTGCTGCTACTTCTCAAAAAAGACAACATTTTGAAAGAATTGCATCTCCATTTGCCACAATATTTTTTTATTTTCCCCCCAAGCACAAGCGAAGCCTGATGACATCAGGGCAAGCACTGCATTTCTCTGCAGAGGGGAGGAAATTAAGGTCCATCTACTCTGCTAGAGCCTTTCATGGAGTATTGGAGAACCTGGGCTCCAACAGAGATTTCACATCTGTTTCTGTACATTGTCCATATATGATATTCAGGGGCACAACAGCGAGCCTTAGCTCTTGCCACCGAGCTGCCACACAGCTGGGTTTGGGCAGACGAGCCAGTACTAGCACTCCTGTTGTAGCAGCATTTGATTAAGAAACGGTGATGGGGTGATTGGTTTGGAGAAGAGAGTGCCAGGGCTGGGATTTCTTGCTCCGCTCTAATCCCAGATGGAGCTTGGCATGGAAGGCATTGCTCTGCAGTCCTTGTTTGGAAGGAGCATCACATTTTGCCAGCCAGTTATTATCAGCCCTGCTGGTAAACACCTTGCTGTGAAGTAAAAAGTGATCTACCCCAGACCTGCTCATCCCGGACTGGTGTTTCTTCCACGCTCTGGATGACACAGCCCTCTCACAGGGCCCAGCAGGAAGGAGCTCCGGGTTATTGTGGCGTATCTGATCTTTTTCTCTCATTTATTTTCTGCTACTGCCACGCACAAGTGGGTAACGAGGTTTGCACTGTGTTTTGGTCTCGGGTACCAGAGACAGAAAAAGAGCAACAAGTAAAACACCAAGTCCCTGCTGTACAAAAAAAGCCTCAAAAGGGCCAGAGAACAGAATAACCCATGAATTTAAATGACATTTGCAAACATGAGTCAGGAGCATCTTTTCTGGAATCTCTAGACAGCAGTGTTGTACAACTGCTGCCAGCTATGTGGGCTAAAACGGAAACGATTCGGCGAGGGTTAGCGCAACACCGGCTCGAGGAGGACACACACAGCTCCTGAGCCAGGTTACATCCCAGCCAGAGGACGTCATCAAGGGAAACGACCAATTTCCTCATTTCCCTGTGATCCCAGACTAACCCCATTAGGCAATTACCAGTGCAGAGCTGCCGAGCCATGGCGGGGGGTTCCTTCTTGCCGTCTTTCCCCAGCGATGGGTGGCAGAAAGTCGTTGGTTTGTTTTGCTGGTGTTTGACCAGGCACCACCCAAAAGCCTGAAAAACAAAACCCTGAAACTTTTAATGCAAATTAACACCCGAGGCAGCAGAAGGAAGCAAATTTCTCCATCTAGTAGAAATTTCAGCTTGGAAGGTCTAAAAATAGACTTTTCTCGCCTCGGGAATTCTAGCCTTGCCTTGCAGCTCCTGGTGCTGCAGATTATTGCATTCATAATTTAAATGTTGGATGGGTATAAAATTACTCGTGTGGGAGTTATTCAATTTCTGGTAAGTACATTTACATTAAATAGCAGCTGCACATACAAAAGATAGGAAAAAGCCCTTCCACTTCTGTTTGCCTGAAGTGGTGAGAGCATGTGCAGCCTCACAAGGCTGCTGTTGGGAGCAGATAATCTTTTTTTCCTCCTGAAAACCTGATGAAGTTCACCATGGCTGAAAGGGCACTTGTGTCTCCTCTCTGACACTTGGCATAGGGCCTCTCAGGACCAATCCCTCTCTGGGCCAGAGAAATGCCCAGCGCTGATGTGAGTGCTGCCAGCGATGGCAATTTGTCTGGTTTCCAACCATTGCATTTTGTCACCTCAGTGCCTGCGAATCTGGAAAGCCCAGTATCATGGTGTCCCTCTCCTGGGAGGGTCTCTGTTCCCCTCTACAACCGGACAGAGGGTAGAGCTTGCTGGGCATCATCAGGTGGACCAGGTATGGCACAACCCAAGTGAGGTGGTTGCTCCCGTGCTCACACCTGGTGGGCTCAAATTTCTGCCCTGACTGTCCCCATCACTTGCCTGGCTTTCCAATTGCCTCTGTGTGTTTGGTTTTGCCTGTGCTCACGCAGACGTGTGTAGGAGACCCTCCTCCAGTGCTGCCTGGTGAAGCAGCGGTGGGATATCCAGGGGATTTAATTAATCCTTCCCATGAGGGGAGGATTTTGCCAAGGCAGAGATGATGGTAAGTCCCTACAAGCCTCACTCCAGACTTTAATTTGAGGCAGGATGTGGGGTTCCCTTCAAGGTCCATCCTCCCTGCTGCCTGAAATCCTCCCAGATCTCTGCTCTCTGCTTCTGGAGTGGATGCTCTGCATTTACGACAACTGAGAGTTGGGGTTGTTCAGCCTGGAGAAGAGAAGGCTCCAGGGAGAGTTTACCGTGGCCTTTCAATACTTAAAGGAGGCTTATAAGAAAGATGGGGACAGACTTTTGAATAGGGGCTGTAGCGATAGGACAAGGGGTGATGGTTTTAAAAGAGGGTTGATTCAGACTAGATAGAAGGAAGACAATTTTTACAATGAGGGTGGGTGAAACACTGGCACAGGTTGCCCAGAGGGGTGGTAGATGCCCCGTTCCTGGAAACATTCCAGGTCAGGTTGGACAACAGGGCTCCGAGCAGTCTGATCCGGTTCAAGATGCCCCTGCTCATTGCAGGAGTTTGGACTCAATGACCTGTAAAAGTCCCTTCCCACCCAAACCATTCTATGATTCTGTGATTCTATCATTAATTTGAGGAAATTAGAGGCTCACTGGTCATTGTTCCTTCCTCACCCTGCTCCTTCCTGCCCCAGTTTTCATTCCCTCTGCCTCCATGCTCCCAGAGAAGGGCTGTTTCTGGTCTGTGCAAAGCCACTGCCAAAAAACCAAGTGGCTGCATCTGGAGAGCCACTGAGGGAGGATGGCTCAGCTGGACCCAGCTCGAGCTGCATCATCGGGCAGACCCCAGCTCCGCACCCAAGGGGCTGCAGCAGCTCCGGCACCACAGCAGCCTGCAAGAAATCCTGGCCATCCCCCACCAGCACGGCAGGGTTACTGGGGCACTGGCTTGCCAGACAGCCTGGGGGTTTCAGTGATTTTTTTTTTTTTTGGTGATGCTTTTTAAATTCTGACAGCGCAAGCCTACTAATGAATCACATCTTGGTCAATTAGAAGTTTCCTGTGAGTCGTGCCTTCTTGGACGTTATTCACGCCAGTGTAAATGCCATGCTTGGAGCCAAAATTGAGCTCCGTCAGCCAGGAAGAAACCCTGCCTATGTGTAAATGAGGAGAAAGTACCTGCAAAATCTGCTTCCCAATGACAGGGTTTGAAAAATGCAAGCGTGCTTTGCATCCAGAGCGGCTGAGCACAGGTAAAGCCTCGTCTTCTCCTCCCGTCCCAGCCAGGTCCTCTTCCCTGGTGGTAGGAATAAATTGAACTGTGGAAGGGGCCCTGAGCAGCGATGGAGACAGAGCAGTTTCTCACTGCTGGGAAGCCTTAGCAGGCAGCCAGCTGGCAGGGCTCCTTCCTGCCTGCCTGCCTGGCCACGGGGCCGGCTGGCTGGGGATGCCTGGGTTTGTCCTTGGCGCTTGGGAAACGCCGCCACCAGCCCAGCCAGGCGGGGACCCGAGGGTGATTTCTCTCTTTACAAAGCTCAGCGGTTTGATTTTCACCCACGGTGAGCACCTACCCTCAGCGCAGCTCCCTGGGCTGGAGGAGGGTTGTGCTCTGGGTTCCGGGCATCATTTCTTTTGCATGGAAATGGGGACAAGGAGGGATTTTATCCTTCTTTCACCATCAGGGTGAGGGAACTGCTACTTGCCAGCTGCAATTTCAACCAGTCTGCTTTCATCATTAGAGACTTCTAATTTGGATCTTAGCTCAGTTAAGGTAACAAACCCTGTTTTTCCACAGTGCCCAGACTGAGTCCACCTTACTTTTCTGTTACCAAATATACACGCAGTAATCAAAATGATTCATGGTACTTTAATAGACAGAGTAATACAGCCCCTTCCTCCACAACAGGGTCCTTTCTTACTCCTGACAGCCATTCTTCCACCTAATCACTTGTTTTCTCCCATTTTCTGAAAGAGCTCCCTTGGACAAAATAATGCTGGACGTGTAAGACATCATTGTGAATATCAATGAAGGGGTTTTTTTCTTTTCCTTCTGCTCCCAGTTCCTCCTCTGGGCTAAAAGTAAATAGAGTCAGCTGTAGCTGACACAGAAGCTGATGAGGGAGGCGCATTAGTTTGTCTGCCTGTCGGGGACTGCTTGTGTAGCAGACGTCAGATCCAGAGCCAAACTTCCCAACTCCATCTGGGACAGGATCTGGGACAGGATCTGATTTTTTTTTTTTTGTTCATGCTCCAATATCCTATCTATTTTATTACTTTTTTTGGTGGAATTTCATGATAAGACCCTTTTTCATATTTATTTTTAAAACCAGCTTGCAAAATAGCATCATTTGTTTCAGGCAAGTTTAGATGCTCATTTTCAAGCACAGAAGATACTGAGGCAACAAAAAATTAACCTGGATCTTATTTTGATGGATGCATGTGAATTTGTAGTTACTAATTAGTTTGTTCTAGCGGTTGCCTAGGGATCAGTGAACAGGACTTTGTCACATTCAGCACAGGAGACCGTCCCAGCAAGTAATATGTGCACATAAAGATTTGCTGGATCAAAGTTGCTAGTTTTACAAAGCTAAAGAAAACTACATGCCGAATTGATTTGGAACAGTCTATAGTGTATCAGTAAAAAAAGCTCACTCTCTGCTATAGCCAGTGTTTGGGTTCTTTTTCTTTTTGCAGGTGTTGCTGGCACAAGTGGTAGGGTTAAAATCCAGGGATTTTTTTTTTTTTACAAAATTGCAGGGCTGAACTGGCCTGAGCCCGTTCCCAGGGTGAGTGGATGCCTGAGCTCCATGCTGCATCGTGAGGAGGTGGTACCCTGAGTGGGAGAGCAGTCGTCCTCGTGCTGTGACCTCTGCCAGCCCCGGCTGCTCTTTCCCGTGCTGTGGGGCACAGTGTAGATGTGTTGTCGTCGGGAACACTTGAAAAATACACGTACACACCACAGGAATCACTCCTCTGCTGTCTGTTCATCCACAAAGCCAGCAAAATGGAGAGGAAACTGGTGCTGACTTGCGGAAACACTGTGCTAATAGTGTCTAATTCACTAAATAACTTAATGAAATGAATTCAGCCGACATCAGCAACGCCTCCATGTTACCTGGGCAGTAGGGATCTGTTCTACTTTCTGACTTATCATGGGGAGTTATCCAAAGGAAAATATCCCTCTCGCTGTGGGCTGTGAGAAGCGTCCCTTCGCCCTGCCTCGTGCACACCCATCCCACTCAGCCACTTGTGACGGGTGAGATCCTGGAGACAGAGATAAGTTACCAAGGAAGCACTCAGACAGGTTAAATTTTACTCACACGTCAATTCTGATCTTGCATCAATAAGTATAATTAGCTTCTATTGACTTCAATTTCCAGAAAGCAAGCATCATATAAGCCATTGAATTAATCTCTGATCTAAGTACTGCCATCCATAGATAGAAATTTGGTCCAAAGAGTACAAGAGTAACTTGCCATGCTGCCGTACACGTAGCTAAAACCAGACACTATAATTAATTCTAAATAAGATGGTCTTGTGGCCAAGTTTGACAAATAAACCTCTATTAGGGTATAAAGCACCATTGATCGTTGGCAGATCAACTGGCAGCAGCATGATGGCGCATGGGCATGGGGAAAATAGAGCATCCTCAGCTCTGCTCCTGAAACAGAGACAGCTGAAGCTCATGGGTACCCAGGTTCCTAAAAGTTGGGCTCCACAGGGGCTCTGGTATCCCCCTGAGGTGCTTCCCAAACCCTATACAAGTTGGGGGGGAGGGGAGTGAAGCTGAGAGTCAGAGCTGATCTGTCCCCATCTTTCCTGACATGGACTTTCATTGCAGGGAAAGTGAGATGGGATATGGAAGCGACCTAGTTTTGTCCAACTGTTTTTATCCCGAGCACAAGATCCTGCTCGTCTCTCCTCAGCTCCAGGAGTGGGAGTTTCCAGAGCCAGGAGTCGTATCTGGAATTGGAAGAATTCACGATTCAGCAGACAGTAACATGAAGACTTGCGAGAAAGAGGGTGTTTTTAAGAAGCTTTCTGGCTTACTACGGAAAGCCCCTTGTATGCTCAGCATTCGGCTGTTAAGCTTACACAACTTTGACCATGGAAATATTCAAAATGGTATTTTATATTGAAGAGAAGTGGCTCAGACCCTGACCTGCCCTCAGCTGAATGGGTGCAGCTCCCAGGGAAATTATCGCTGAAGCGGAGGATACAGGCTGTTGTGTCTTTTCCTTTCCATGCCATTACAAAGAACATGCTTATTCAGCCTTTTAGCAGACTGGGGCTATTTCTACTTATTCAGCTTTTGCCATGTTCCTCATTATTTATGGACTCCGTTTTCTCTTGAATTGCTTTTCTTCAAGATTCTGGTTAAAATTCACATGGTTTCAGCATTACCATGTTTTTCACTAAAGCCTTATCAGTGTTACCGATGTCTGCTTTTTTAATGTCTTTTTTATATTAAATAAATTTATGTCATACTTTTCTTTCATAGTATCTTCCCTTTTTTAGTGCCAGCAATTCAAAAGACACTGTCATTGTCAATGGAATTCATAATGTCTACCTTGCGAAATGGGACAGGCTGTAGGAGGAAATCTTTATTATTCAGATTGTGGAAGATCTGGATGTTTCCCATTTCGCAAAGTGGTGTCTGGCTCACGCGTAGCTGGATGCAGCCTCCTTTCACTTGGGAAGAAGGAGAGCCTGCCACTGCAAGCCCTCGAAGGCAGAAAGTTTCTCTCCGTCCCATGTTTGCACAGCCTCCAGCATGGCATGACGGGGTGTGCCCTTTTATAATAATCACAGTTAATATTTAACAAGAAAACTGCAGAGAACAGGATGTGAAAACCATTGTCTCCACCTGGGCACAGTGCGGTCGCCCAGGCTGGTACCTGCCCTGGGCTGCTGAGCTCCAGCCCCGACAACCGAGGGGCAATAACCAGACATGGGCTGTGCTGCTGGCTGCAGCCCTGCTCATCCTCTTACGAGGTTTGCTCCTTCCCCATGTCCCACTTCCACATCCATGTCTCCCTGTGGCTGATCACAGAATCACAGAATGGCAAGGGTTGGAAGGGACCTCAGGAGATCACCCAGTCCAACCCCCCCTGCTAAAGCAGGTTCTCCTAGAGCATCTTACACAGGACTTCATCCAGGTAGGCTTTGAATATCCCCAGAGGAGGAGACTCCACAGCCCCCCTGGGCAGCCTGGGCCACTGCTCCGTCACCCTCAGAGTAAAGAAGTTCTTCCTCATATTCAACTGAAACCTCTTATGCTTCAGTTTGTGCCCATTGCCCCCTGTCCTGTTGCTGGGCACCACTGCAAAGAGTCTGGCTCCGTCCTTGTGACATCCACCCTTAAGATATTTGTATGTATTGATGAGGTCCCCTCTCAGTCTTCTCTTCTTCAGGCTGAACAAGCCCAAAATGGTGGCTGAGGGTAAACCCAAACCTGCCCCGTCCCTGCCGGTGCTGGGATACACAACCTTTTCTTTTTTCTGAGCACAATTATTTCCCTTCTCCACTGATTTTGCAATTAGTGACAGTACATTTAATCAATTGTTTTGATAACTTGGGGCTTATCTGCCCAGAGATATTTTGGGATTCCTAGTTTGTTTTTAATTCACACCTTCCCTTAATCCAAATTAACTTCCAAGTGTGGACAAGCCCAGTGGTCCTCTGAGGTGAAGCTGTTGGTAAACGTGAGCGTGAGTGTTTCCAAGCACATTCAGCGCAAAGCTGTAAGGACAACGCCGTGTCTTTGGAACGCGGTGGAGGCACGGTGTGCCGGGAGCCCCAGCCTTGCGCTGCAGATGGGCACGGCACGGAGGAGTGACCAAAGCAGCGCTGAAACAGAAGACGCTGGAGCACTCGTGAAACAAAGCTTTGGTTTCGAAGCTCCCTGGCAAGGAGTCGTTGCCTGAGAAGAGCTTCCCATGGCAGAGGGGAGCACTTGCCCACAGATGTTGGGACTGAAGTGGCTGCCTTTGGCCAGCAGCTCATTGGGAGGAGAAGAGAAGAGGCATTTGTCTCTGCCTACATACAACTGGTGAAAGACGATCAGTATTTTCGCTGTAACGTGCCACATTTCCCTGCATTGTATCTAGATCCCAGAATCAATGTGTTTTGTTTTTCCATTTTCCTTATTCTGTCGCAATTTAGGTTTTGTAAACCCGCCGCAGTGACAAGGTTTGCTTGGATCAGTTCTCTAAGCGGATTGCGTTGCTCCGCAGGAGGGGAACAGCTGGGTTTATTACAGGTGGAGCTGCTGGTTACACCTATGCCTGAGCCAGTTGCTCAATACTTTCCATTGTAAAACCCCGTTTTAATTGCTTTTAATGTTGCAAAACGTTTGCCAGCAAGACAAAATCTTCCATGTCATCTCCTTTAAAAGGTACCTGCTCTCTCCCCTCATTGCCAACACAGGAGGGAGACAAATACGGAGACAGATTCTTCTCCCTGTCCAATTTTGGGGTTTTGTGATTTTAGATTGCTAGAGAGTAGCCCCACAATATTTAACAAAGGAAGAAAATTGTCAATTAGCCTTATTTTTGCTAAGCATGGGCATTTAGCTCAAGTGCCCAAGAAATGCCTGGGAGAAGGATTTTTGCGGCAGGCTCACAACGTACATGCTTTCAATTAAGACCTGAAAAAGCTACACAAATTCAGTATTCCTTACCAGTGGATTCCTCTTTCCATGATCTTTTTGGAGAACTCTTCCAGATCAGCTGCTTAGACATGACAAAGGCCTGCACAGTATGAAAATAATTTAAATTCATGCTTACTTTCTGTTTGTGGACCTTTGCTTAAAAGCTGCAGTAGAAATATTTCTGCACTTAATGCTGAGCTTATGATGTTAAGCAATCCAGAAGTGGGTTGCTGAACCAGGGCTTACTGGAAAAAAATAATCACTTTTCTGGGCAAATCAGGAAAATCTTAAAAACAGATCTGGAATGATACAGATTATCCTCTACTCCCAAAGATTTGTATTCCCTAAAGATGAGCTCAACAAGCCCTCACCTGGGTGAATGCAGGGATGAAACAACAGGAGGGAACAGCGAGACTGGATCCGAAGGGACCGACAGACATCCTCAGAGCCAGCTGTGCTCACCCCAAAACACTCCTTAACCCCAGCATGTGTGAGCAATTCCCGGTGGAGATTTAATTTGAAACCAGATTTCATTTGTGCCACAGCAAGGAGCATTATCCCTGTTAATTCATGTCTCGTATATTGTCAGCATGTAGCTGATGGCCAGGAGCTGTCAGCTCCTTTAGGAATGAGTAATACTCCAGAATCAACAGACGGCGTGCCAGGTAAGGTATTAGGGGAGGGCAGGAGGGAGCCATGCGGCAAAGGAGTGGTTTGCATTTTTGCTGCTGCACTTCTGAAAACATACTTTACACAATGCTGGTGGAGGAATAAATCCCATCGCGATGTGGGCCTTTGCCATCCCTCCTACCTCTGTGCTTCCTTGCAAGGCTTCTTTGGTGCCTACAGCAGATAACAAGCAATGAAACGGGCATCTGTGGTGCTATGTCTGCGGCCGGACTCTGGTCTCCGGCAGGAGCCCTCGCATGGTGCCCAAACCTGGGGACAGGTCCACCCCTGGCTGGTCCTGCTGGCCCCTCTGCCACCCCCTGCACCCATGAGTTGTTCTGGTGGCAAAGGTCTGGCGTAGCGATGCAGCCATTCCCCTGCGAAAAAGCATCTGCATCCACCTCTGATGAACAAGTTCCGTGCTACAGAATTAATCTGCCAATTCCTGTATTTGCTTTGCACTGAGAAGCGTATCAATGGTAGATGATCATTTTGAGAAGAAATATTTCTGCGACTCATCTCCCTCCTTCACTCCCTACCGTTCCTTACTCGGACACCAGCTTGTCATTCCCGAGTGGTTTTTGTCCACTCTTGCGCTGGCCCCTCCTGACATCCCACACAATTTCCTGCATAAGAGGACAAGGTGTCCCTCAGCAATTATATCAATGGCTCGTGAGATGTACTTCACGCAGCCCCATCGGTTTCTAGCTCCTCAGGGTGGACGCTTCTTATCCCTCCGGCTGATCTCCTCAAGCACCTTGCTCCGCACACGCTTTCCAATTTTACTTTTTTCCTTTTAAAACCCTGGTTGCTGGGTCCAACGAGGTTTCATTCCATCCTTAAGCTTTCAGGTATGAAATCACATCTCAGTGGAAGAGAGCTCCGAATCGCTCTCATCATGTAAGAAGTTCAAGAGTATGTGAAGGAAACCACTTTGCAGACTCGGAAATTAGAAGGCAAGTAAAAAGAGCAGAGCAGGTGTTATCCAAAAGAAATGTTACGAGTCAAATTAGTTTTAAACTGCTCACTCACGGCTCTGATACTTGCATCAACCTCTACAAATAGCCTCAATTGCTTTAGCACACCGGTCATTACTCCGAGGCGAAGGGGATTATTACGAACTCGCCTCCAGTCACCTGGTGTGCCTGAACAAGTGGAGTTCAGGGCTATAGAAATAAAAGCAGTGGGCAGCTTCCCTCCCGGGAGGGAACGACGCTAACTCGTCCGATGCCAGCCCATGGGTCTGTTGACCGTTTCTCTGGCACTTCCAGATGTCCACGAACCTGCTCCAAGCAGAGGCGCTGGCCGCAGCAGCTTGCTGGGCCGGGAATGAAGCAATGCCCTGAAAAACCAAAATGTCGCATCCCTGTGGCCTACGGGTGACAGGCGCCACGCCTCCAAGCCAGCGTAGAATGTTTAAAAAAAAAATAAAAATACAAAATTGGTTGAAATAACAGCGGTGAACAGCAAACTACGGCACGCTCGGCCATCCCGGGTGGGCCGCAGCCCCGCGAGAGCCCAGCCAACGGTGAAAAAGTTGCACTTCCCCACCCCTCAATTAGGACGGCACATTCTACTACATAGGTGATGGTGAGCCAAGATCACGCTCCGCAGCTGGATGATGGTACAAGCGTCTCACAAAGCAGGGCCACGCCATACCGGCAGCAGCGCGACCGGCTGCGTTTGTGCAGCGGAGGCCGCTCTATCCCCCCAAAACGCTCCCAGTGAGGCCGCGCAGCGCAGCGGGGGCTCACGGTGCCGCCTTTATCTGCATAATCCCGCCCCTCCGACGTGCCATTGGCCAGCAGTCTCCCAAGCAGTGGTGCGGCGCGGGGCTGGGAGTCCCGGCACCTGATTAGCATTCGCCCCGCCTCCTGGGGGATGGGCGGGGAAGCTGGTTCGTCGCTTCGGCGGCGGCGGGGTGCGGCCGCGGGGTGCCATTGGCAGA
>NW_009260430.1:1577484-1578471 GCF_000687185.1 Egretta garzetta | reverse complement strand
CGAAGGGCATCGCTGTGCGGGGCGGTGCAGCTCCCTCAGCCCTAGCGTAGGGATTTTTCTGATTTTATTAGGTTTTTTTACCCGGTGGCTTTTGGGGCTGGGTAGTTTAGCAAAGGAGTCCGTGACACCCGGTTCCCAAGACGTATGTGTTGAGCTCAGCTTCAACTGATGCAGGAGCCTCAAGGGGCCGTTTAGGCCACAGCTGAAGCACAGCGAGCAGTTAGGATTTATTTGAGTTTGGCTTTTTTTCTTTTTTTCTTTTTTTGCAGGTATTTAAAAGAAAGAGAGATGAGGTGCTTAGGGACAGGGTTTAGTGGTGGGATGGCAGGGTTAGGTTAAAGGTTGGACTCGATGATCTTAAAGGTCTTTTCCAACCAAAGTGATTCTGTGATTTGTACTTCAGTTACCTACTCAATGTTTCTCTTACAGAGCTCCTGAAAGGGAGACAAGCAAGATGGGGAAAATAGCAGGAAAACAGGCTTTTTTTTAAATAACGTGCCACCAGAACTTCTGCATGGTAACAAAGGTATAAATTCTGTTGCCCTTTATTTAATTTGGACATTAATCATGTGCGTGCTGTCTGCATGTTTGGATTCAGGACTCCTTTTGCAAGCGGTTTGTTACTCTGCAGCTCTTGCAGGCCAGGATTTCAGATGTGGGTTTGAAATAATCTTCTGTTTTTTACGTCTGCCATGGCCTTGTGTTTCCCCTCAGAAGTACCTGCCAAAGCAAGTTGAATGCGAGCAGATACTGCTTTCATTTGCTGTGAATTTTCTCAATTAAAGTACACGGCCTTCATTTAAGATTTCAAAAAGGAAAAGTAAAAAGGAGACACAGATCTGCAGTGTAGATTAACATTACTGTAGCACTCTAATCATAGCATTTCCTTTTTTAAAGCTTATGCGTGCAGGAAAAAATAAATCTGTTTCATTCCAACTTAACCTTCCGAAGTTCAGTAACTCCAAGTTCACTTGATATCTGGGGGCA
>NW_009260430.1:1571253-1577465 GCF_000687185.1 Egretta garzetta | reverse complement strand
ATACCCATATGCTCTGGGACTTCTAAAACCTCAGGGCAATTTCTGGAAGCAGTGACTTGGGTAACTTCCAAACATAAAGCGCTGCGCCGTGGGATGAAGTAGGAGAACTGGCTAAACTAGCATGGAAGCAAGAAATTCCAAGCAATGAGTTTCCCCTGGGTTTTCGGTTACTGTAAACATAGCTTTTCTTAAAATAGTTGTCAAGTCATACGAATGTTTGACCATGTGACAGAAAGTTGAGGGCAATCTAGGATAAGATCAGGAGTGATTCTTTAATGTTGCTTTCCTGGACCAGCAGCACCTCATAATGAGCTTGTAACTTCAGGGAGTACTCGAAAGGAAACACTGAGACATCTGCTGTCCAGGAATAAATATGCCATTTTTCTCCAAAGCTAGCTCTTCAGCCATGCCAGTATAACCTTACAAACAGAAGACAAAAGTTCAAGATAGAAAATGATGATTAAACAGCAAAGTCTATGCCTGCAAGTAGTTGAAGACTAGATAGGTTAAAGGTTTCAGTTGATGCAAGACTGAAAAACAGCGTGGTGCATGTAGTGATTTGTTTGCTAACATCTATGCAAATGTACTTGATTTGGTAACTGATCACGGAGGCTAATGTTCGCTGTGGGATGGGTTTTTTTTAAATCAATTTTAATACTGTTACTGCTTTCTATGATACATACTTGCTTAAGCTGGCGGGTCTTATGATTGAAGCTGGTATTTCTTTCAGTCTTTCTTCTTGTGAATTCTACTGTGTGAACTTCACACATGCTGACCTAGAACAAAAGGTGCAAAGCTTAGCTTTCTGTTATTTCAGTGTTGGCTGGAAAACACACCAATCAGGTTTTCTTGCTTTGATAAGGCTGTATTTTTAAATCACTGTTTGTAGTGCCAGTCAGATGATATTTTTTTGTTGTCGTCGTTGTTTGAGACCAAGATTTGCACGCAAGTACACTGAATTTTTAAGCAGATAATTCATTAGCTTTGGTATTTGAAGTAACTTGTCCTTGAACAATGCAACGTTACGTCATGCTGCTTGATAACTAGAACTTCTGTTTACAAGTTGGCATTTTTTCTAGTCTTTCACTCAGTATCAATTGTCACCTGAGTCATGAAGATATCTGATAAGAAATGTCTGTATTTGACGCTAACATGATATTTTAAAATGCTTAGTGCTTAGTCTGTTCTCTGTGAAATAACCAGAATGTTTGCTTTGCTTATGTTTTTTTGAGAGAGACGCACAAAATCAGGTGTGCAAAGAATATGCGTTAGATACAGAGTGCTCAACGTCTTGAATGTTTTTGCTGAGTTTGAATATGTAACTGATGACGGGGGCATCTTCACCGAGCTGGATAAATTGGAAAGTGAGAGCGATGAAAAAGTTGGTCATCCTGTATCTGCCCCTTTGGAAGCCATGGGACTTGGATACGTTTGCTGTTGCAAAACAATATAGGCTGTGCATTGTGTCGATTCTTTCATGGTTTTTATTATTTTAGGGAATAGACCACTATAGAACTTGGAATGAAAGGATACATTATCTCAATCCTTAAATTCTTAATAATTACTATGCAGAAGAATGTATGATGGTGTAATTATTTACTTTGTATTCTTAAAGGCTTGTACTAGCAAGTTTGCATGAGAGCAGTAAGCAATTAGAATGTGTCCAATGTGGCTTACCATTACTTTCAGTTATACTCTTCAAAAATTTGTTGTTGATTCAGTGCACAAAGATAATGGCTTAATTTTCAGGATCAATAAGTTACAAGAATAGACTAAGCTTACTTAAACTTGATTTTTTTTTTTAATACAGTTACAGTTGGAAATTCATTTGCTGGTCTAGACAGATCCTTTAGATTATTTCAGTATATTTTATTATGCACATAATTTAATGAGACAGATTTCGAGTGAATTACAGCAGCCCTCCATTCAGAAAATGCAGGAGCCTGAATAGTGTTGTCTGCCTGTGATTGTTTCTAAATCTGGCGGGAGCGTGCACAAAAGGTGAATTGTGTCTGCAGCTGCAGAAATACATCTGGACCTTTGAATCTTGGCCCTCTTGGTTTTATAGTCCAAAACTTAAACTGGATATTGCTCTGTTGGACACGTAACATCTGTGTTTGACGTTAGATTGAATGGAAACCCTGATCTGTGATATTCCTGCTTGAGTTCAATTCCTTTGCTGTGGTGTTCAGGGTTTTAGAGGAGATAAGGTTTGTGGCTGTTGGGATGCTATGGACCTCTGGGGTATTACAAAGAAGTTTGCATGCTTACGATGTTTGTCAAGAAATGTGTTTTCATGAATGGATAACTTCATTCTATTTTTACTAGCATTATTTTGGACCTTATGAGTCTGAGGGTTTTTTTAGGGCTCCCAAAAGAATCTGCTAATATCACTGGGTGAATCATAATAAATCACTGGGTCTTGATGCTAGTGATAGTTCAAAAGTAATGATGATCTGGAAAGTTTGAAGATGGTAAGCATTTGAATTCTGAGGTGTCTGTGGTTTGCGTCACTCCAAACCTAACCAGCTCCAGCCGCTGAGGTAGACTCTGTTCCCTACAATGTGTCAGTGTGATCAAGTGAGAACAGAAATCCTCAGCTGTAAAACCTTGTACACATTAAGGCTACGGAGAAGTTAGCTCACCGGCCTATTTGTAGTGATCTGTTTCACAGGATGTTTGCTTGCTGGACGAAATGAGAACTTTGTTAGAAGAACAGAACTTCTACCCCATACGTGTGTTCTTTCTAGGTTTTGCACAACGTCAGTGAAACTGTTGAACGGTTGTTTAATAGTGAAACGAAAAGGCTATCTATATTTAGAGATGCAAATAGCTTTATTTGCATGGCCTTATTTTGTCTTAAACGTAGTTCTAAGTGCTGTGCAACCTTTTTCTTATCTGTGTGGATTAAAACTGTTACCAAGCAGATCGCTAGGTGGATCCCTTCTTAAAACTGAACTCTATTTAGAGATATTTCTCCTGTCTTGAGAAGTCAAATTTTAAATCTCTTGACCGCAGCAAACGTAGTAAAACCTTTATGCTGGAATCCATGAAGTATCTACTATAAACGTAGCTTTAAAGGAAATTCAACCATAGCAGAAACTCTGACTTCCTAAAGCTTTTGCAAATTTGTGGTATCGTCTTAAAACTCTTCAGCAACTAGTCCGCTGGCTGTGTGCATGAGCTCGTGCTGCAGAATTTCAGTGTGTGAGGGATTGTTGGTAGGCATAAGAATACAGTTTCATATGCTGTAGGGCTTTGCACTAGGTTAGTCAGCTGTTGCTGTCCTGCTTTATTTGCAATACGATTGCTATTGCAATTGTTTAAGAGTCTCCATGAAAATGATTTGTAAGATACCTTGTACAGCATAAATGTAAAACTACACCTGCTTGGAGAGAATGGGTCCACAGAGACAAAGCTTAAAAAGTGCCTTTTAGTAGGAAGATCTATAAACTAAACCTGTAACTATTTTTACTGTTCTAGGGGTTTTCTTCAGTGATGTTGTATGCTGTAACTGTCTTCACGCTCTTAAACTTCAGTGATCAATTTGTAGAGGTGATGAGAAATATTCAAGCATATTTAATTTTACCTTCAAGGGAAGTTTTGGTTCAAAGGGAAATGTTCATAAATAATTAATTTTGTATCATTTGACACTCATGCCCAAAGCCACTGTGCTTGGAGTTATTGATTACTTCACATCTTGTCTCTTACAAATAAGATAAAACAAGTCCTTTAGGACACTAGTAAGAAGTAACTAGTTTTACAAGGCAGTATTGAATTACTGATTTTTTTTAACAGCGTGGCTAGCAATAAGCTGGCATATCAGTCATGATCAAGCCTAGCATGATGCATCATGGCTAGAGAAGGCGTGTAAACCAGAATTTTGCCATCTCATATAATCGTGGACAATGAAATAGCTTCCAAGGGAAGGCTACAAAGTCCAAAGAATGCTGTACTAGGTGCTCTCAGGTGGAAAAGGGTCTCAAATATTGATGTAGTGTTAAAAAAAGGAGAACATTTACAGTGGGAATTTGTGAAGTGTTTTGCATTGGAAAATATTAATCTGCTGGAATCAAGTTTCCTTGGTCTTTGTTTGTTTGTTAGGTTTGGTAAAAGTTCTGTGAGCCAGTTTCCTTAGCCATAGAACAGAATTTTTGGCTGCAGTGATACTGGGGATAGCTGTCAGCTCTGTAGGTAACTGAGCACTATACTGATAGGGTATTTTCTGTCCAGTTTTATCTTTACAGTTTTTCTGTTCAATAAATGATGCTTCTGGTAGCAGCACTGTAGCTTTGTGCCGGGGGCAGAACTCGGGGCGTGGGACAATTATTGTCATCTGTTTTGGTGCAGAAACAAATTCTGTAGCCTGAACTCAGTTGCAAACCAGACTTAGAGCATGTCAGTTGGCTCTAATTCTTGTGAAGTATCACCAAAAATCTGTATTCCTGAGAGAACAGAACGTGATTCTCTCTGCCATAAATCTGTTTGGCTTGTGTGTTCAAAGCTAAATTCTCAGATGTTCAGTTTGCTGCCACTATCGTTTCATGTGCTTTAAAAATAAGTTCAGCTAAACTATCGGCTTAGGATGCTTTGCTGCTTTGGTTCTGTTGTGGGTTGACCCTGGCAGGCAGCTGAGCCCCATGCAGCTCCCCCCTCCATGGGGTGTGGGAGAGAATCGGAGGGGCAAAAGCGAGAGAACTTGGGGTAAGACAAAGACACTTTAAGTAAAGGCAGGGGGAAAAGCCAAACAGAAATAAAGAAAAACAAGATCTGCAAAAGCAGTCGCTTGCTACCAGCTGACCCGTGTCCAGCCAGTCCCTGAGCAACAACCACCCCTGCAAAACTTCCCTCTGGTTCTGTTGCTGAGTGTGACAGTATGTGGTAGGGAATATCCCTTTCCTCCACTGGGGTCAGCTGTCCTGGCCACGTTGCCACCCAGCCTACCCACTGTGGGGACAGAGTGAGAAAGGGTGAAGTAAACTTTGGTGATAAAACGTGGGTGTGTTATCAACCCTGCTTTGGTCACAGATCCAAAGCCCAGCACCATACAGGCTGCTGGCAAGGAAATTAACTCCATCCCAGCAGGACCCAGTACAGGTACTCAGCTGTCCCCAGGGCATTAAATAACTCCCAGCTACATTAAAGCCTATCCTAGGGATAGATGCAATCTTCAAAGAAATGGAAAAGTGACAGTGGGCCAGGTCTTCAGCTGATCCTCTTCACTTAACCTCTCTGCACTTCAACAGACTCGAGAAGGAAGTTGCCTTTCTCTTACTGTGGATGCAGAGTGAGTTTCATCTTGCCAAGACATCGTGGTGGAAGATGCTATTACATTCAAACTTTGGAGCAAGAAACAAATCTAACTTGGTAAATAAAATCCTCTTCTGGATTCTGCCTTCTGTGTAGCTGTTCTCTGGTTGAAGAGATTTTAAAATGCATAATAATTACAGCAGGTATCTAAATTGCCAATTAAATTGTCGCCTTGGCTAATTTTTATAGATGTTTTAGATCCAGTGTTGTTGGTAACCTAATTTCGTGAGTCAATTAAGATTCATCCTTGCTGAAGCTTTCATTCAGAGATGAAACACTGCAGTTTGATGCTTTCAGGAGACGTGTATGAAGCAAAAACACATGAATATTTATCTTCTAGTTCAAGCTATTTATTCCTGTCCCCTGAAGTACTACAGCTATGTTTCATTTCCGCTGGCAACTCAAGAGAAGATGGGGTTGACTCTTATCCCTCCAGTCATGCCGTAAGACTGTTGGGGTTTTTTTGTTCTCCTTTTTTTTTTTTCCTCCATTTATTATTTTTACTATTAATATGAAGGGTATGTATATTTGATCTTCTGCTGGCTCTTTTGGAGTCTCTTTCTGGACAGAAGGTGCATCCTGGACACAGGATATCACACTAATGAAAATGTTGCGCTTTATTAACATATGCTGTTAGGTGGATTAAACAGGGCATGGAATGAACTTTCCTTTTATCGAGCTAATTTTAAATTCTCTTGATACTATGCCTGTTAAATTGAGCTTGTGCACTTTTGATCCATTGAAGAAAAGTAAAAACCTGAAAACTGAGTTTGTGGGATTTGCCCCTTCTCTGCCTCCCCCTGGCAATATTTTACAGTATTTTAATCATGTGAGATTTGACAGAAAGTTTTCATAATTTTTTTTTTTTTGTGTGAGAAAGGCCTCAAATGACTTTTTTTTTC
>NW_009260430.1:1560274-1571235 GCF_000687185.1 Egretta garzetta | reverse complement strand
CCCCCCTTGCTTGCAAGTATTCTATTTTCAAGTCAATAAACTTTAATTTGTTTTAAAATTTGCTGTGGAAGTGCACATCTAACAAAGCCTTGTTAGGCATGTGAAACAGCTGATGAATGTGCTAGTTCACTCGTTCAACACTCTCATTCCAGTGTGTTGAACTTGTAACACCCTACCTGCTCATGCTGGTGAACGTCTGTGGTTTTTTTTCATGACTACTCACTGTTTCCATATTTACTTAAATGCTCCTTGATCTCACAAGTAGATTCTATGTCTGTATAACGAACATGATGACCTAGTGTTCTGTGTGTGTCTCATAAAGCTAGACCATGTGCTTTAGAACCAGGATTTGTAAAGGTAGCAGGGTGGTGTCAGCAAAGCGGTGGCTTTCCAGAATTGCCGCATGATGTGAAATTTCAACTTCAGGTCTGTCGGAATAAGACGAAGTCAGCCAGCCAGGCTTCAAAACTGATCTCGCTGAACTGCATTCCAGTCAAATTAGCTACTCCAGCTGGAAATGCTCACCTTTCTATAGAGAAATGTAAATGTTTCTTTAAGGAGGAGTAACTTTTGGTTAACCAGCTGGGCCTTTGTTGAGGATTAACATAGAAGAACAAGTTAGTATGGAGTAGCTAGTTACGTTAACTAAGTCATAGTAATTGCATGTTTAAACTCTTACAGGCTGTTTTGAACAAGTACTAATGTTTGGGTTTTTTGAATTGCTGTGTAAGTTGTGAGGATCTTAGTGACACAGACATAATTAAAATAAAACATAAAAAAGAAAAAAAAAGTTATTTTCTTTTTTCTGTTGAGGAATGGAATTTGAGAAGGAGTAAGCATACTCGATGACAAATTTGAGGGATTACTAACCGAGCCAGATAAATGGCATAGGCAATTTCAGCTTCTAGTGCTTGATAGAGCTGTAAGCAAATGAAATGATGATGGACAACCTTTACAGGTCATCTCCACGGCCTCACCTGGCATGTAGGGGTGGAGAGTACCGGTGCCAGAGAGCAGCCTTGGACTGCTCAGCAGGCAGTGGATCTCTGTGCCCTTGGTTTCAGAGGGAAGCTATGAAGGCAGAACCTCTGTTTACAAGGCGTGCCTGCATCTCTCCTCATATTGACACTCGTACGTATGTCACAGAATGCGTTGAGCAAATTGGATGCTTTAGAAAGCAATCGTAGTCTTGCACTTTTGTTGTCCTGGTTTTAGAAATAAATTCACGTGGGAGGAAATAGTTTAAAATAGGTGGGAACTGTGCAAAGTCTGGGACTGATCTTACTGATACTGTACCTCTGGAAAAGAGTTCCCTGTACCTTCTGCTGGTGGGGACTGGGAGCTTGTACAGGACCCTGCGATCTGCGCAGAGTTAAGCTTTTGAAAGCAAAGCGTGTTACCGGAAACCAGATCACCTGGTACGAGTTACTGCCGAGTTACAGTTCAGCGCACTTTGTTTGACATGATTCCTAACCAGCTGATTGACAGGTACGGTATGACTTTGCTCCTTCCTTCGTCGTGGGACCTTAGCTGTCACCGTAGCGTAGGTGGTATGAATAGGTGCATGCTCTGCATCGAGGCTGTAAAGATCACCAAGAGAAGCGTGTTTCCTCCTGAGAGTGAGCCTCTCGGGATCTGTCTTAGTATGCGTTGTGAGCATTGGTGTGCCATGCATGTTTCGGAACAGCCCTTTCTGTTTGTTCTCTCTGTCTGTGACAGATGTACTTCTGGAAAGCAGTATGTCAATCTTAGGTTCTACAGAGAGGAGGGAATTACTATTTCAAGGTGTGCTATGGATGTGGTGCAGGTTATTTTCTTGTGTTTCTGCAGTATTTATTGCAGCTGCATGTTTTGTTTCATCCTTTGCAAAACGTCCTCGTATCCTTTAAGAGAAGGACTGTCCGTGGTCATCAGTCATACAGGAACGTGTGAACCTTTTCTGATAAATGGTGAGAATTTAAAGGAGTCTTAATGAGTAACCTGCTTTTGACTGGTTGTGCAGCACTGATGAGACCTTTTAATAACAAAAGTACAAAAGAGACTTTGTGCCTGTGTGACTAGTAGTTATATTTCTGTCCCTTACCTGTTGAGGTTTTGGGGTTACTTGCTTGGGACCAACGTGGCATTCTTATTTCAGCATTAGTCTCCGCATTTCTAAGTTGCATTATTGGACAGCATAATATCTTGTTCAACCTGTTTGTGGATGGCTTTACAACATCACTAAGGTGCAAAGCTTATTTCAGAGGAACCAACATGGTAGTCCTTTGATTAAAAGATACCAGAAGCTCTTCCAAGTTTTTGACCTGCTTGCTATGCTTGGCTTAACTCTTGCTAGTCTGGTTTTATATATCGTAGGCATTGGCAAGCAAATAAGCAAAACAACTAGAAAAACGAGCTTCTGCCCAAATAACTTGTGCTGGACTTGCTTTAATAAATCATGTTGAACTTTGTTGGTTTTTGTTAATTGCTTTGGCGCTCACTTTAAATGTAATTTCAAAGAGTAAAATTGTATTGTGAATATTCTGGACAACCTAATAGACAGAATTTCTCAGAGCAAAATATAAGATAATATAGCCTGCATTATGGACTTACCAACCAATTATGAAGTTGAACTGTTGTGATGGGTATTATACTTTTTGGGGGATGTTTTTATCCTATTACAAAAATAAAAATAAATATGGCAGTTTTGTTCAGGCACACAAATCCCATAGTAAAGCCAATTAGTACACACAAATCCATAGCCTCATTATATGAGGAAATAATGAGCTTTGTCGCTTATCTTGTAAACCACAAAATCTGGGCTGCTTGTGGTCAGGAGTGTGTTGTCATTAAATTACAAATTTCCAGTTCTCTGAAAATGCCTCTACTTGCAGCTTTTTCCCATCATTTATGAAGTGATTTGTATACAGTCTCTCTTTGGTCATAAATGCAGCAATGCAGCTGGGCTGCAATCCCCAGGCAAAAGCACCTTTTGGGTGTCCGTGCCTCGAGTACCCAGGCCCAGCCCCGTTAGCACTGGCTGTTAAAGTGAAGCCCACTAAGATAATTTTAACCTGTAAACCGGCAAACCCTGGCTGCTGAGAGCACAACAAAGAATGAGGGAAGCATCCTGTATGGAAAACTGTTGGTTACATTCCTAATGATTACTACATATGTAAGGAAATACCTAAATATTCTTTGTATTTCTTCTATACTGTAGGGCTAAAGATGTGAACATGATACGGTGTTTGTGCTGTATGAAAGATTTTCCAGGACGGCAGTTGGTCCCAAGCTCCTGAAGGTCTGTCTGACGCAGGAGTGTTTGCACCCTTCCTTGAATGGCAATTTTGATAAAAGCTGTTAACTACAGTTGCTAGTGCGTAAGTGAATTCTTTTGGGTACATCATGGACACGGAGGAGGAAATACAGATTACAAGTGCTGAATATGAAGCAAACAGGATGTTTTTGTCTTCTGGCGTTTCAACCTAGTTGAAAGTAACTTTTTGCTGTTGCTTTTAGTAAGAGAAAAGGACTTAATCCTAGTTTTTTGGCTGATGAGCCCTAAATGCTGTTATCGTTGTGTGTTCGGCTACATGCAAATTCATGTTAATCTCTACTAAATAAAAGAACTGAATGTAAAATAAGTGATACGAGCATTAAGTTATTCTTAGTGTAACTCTGATGCAAAATATATTACTTTAAAAGGGGGAATTGTAGCGCTGATCATGAGAGGGCTGTATCTTGTGCATGTGCAAGTTTCCTTCTGGAAATACTGGCTGCTCTTTTGCTAGAAGGATGCAATACTTGCAGGCAATTGAAACTATAAATGTCTTGCATCTTCAAGGGTTCAGTACCTTGGAGGGTTAAAGAAGCCCTCTAATGTAACTGCTTTTTTTGGCAAACTAGTGGAGTCCCTCCAGCGTGGGGATGATGGCTTCTGCAGTGAACAGTTGTCCCGAGATGTCGAGTTCCTGTTTTCTGTAGCAATAGTTTTCTTTGGGTTCCCTCTTTCCGCCCCGGTTGAAAGGCTTACATAGTTGCATCCTCAAGGACAGATATTCCACAAAGATATGACATATTTGGAGACCTTGGAAGAGATGCTTCCAGAGATATTGCTGGTGGGGCTGGAAAGTTTGAAGAAACTCTTAAGACTGACAGCAGCTTTGGTATGAACGAGCATTTTTTTTTGAGAGAGTCAAGGGCTGGCTTCCACTGGGCAAGATATCACAGGGATAAGTACGTTGACTTGTACTTCAGTGTCTTAAATCTGTATTGTAATCAGTCTGCTGTTCAGTTCCCCCAGAAACCTGAGCTAGGTGCTACTCTTGAACCGATTGTTAGTTAAGAGGGTTTCTTCATTTCTTTGGTTCTGTGGCACCGTGGTTGTATCTTTTTGCTGATAGCCTTGCACTGGAAGTCTTCAGGCATACATGTATCTGACTTATTAATGCTTTGAGCATCCTTGCCTAGGAGAATGTAGCACTTTGACAAAAGTAAGTCAGAAACTTGTTGCTGATGAGCAGGAAAGTTTAAAGTTCTGTGACTGGAGAACATCACGGGGCAGGGGGGAAAAGGGAAGGAAATTATCTTCCAGCTGAGAGCAATTGCAACAGCACTGTAGCAACAGTCAAGAGAAGCAGCTGCATAAAGTTTTGTCCTTGTGGAGGTGAGGACTTGTAAATAAGAAGATTATGTGGAAGCTCAGGTACTCACCATGATGTAGAGATTGATGTAAAATCCTATAGTGGCAAGCCAAATAGGGAGTTCCTAAGAGAAAAGTTGCAAACGGAGATACCTGGACTTGACAGACAGAACACTTCAAGGCAAATGCTACATTTGTTAGCTTAGACGAGTTCCAAAGAGGCTATTTTAGCTCCTCCTTCTGAATGGAGAATCAGAAGGAGTGTATGTGCATGAGACATTAAAATAGCTTTTGTCCTGGGCAGTGAGGTAAAAAGACTTGAAATACAGGAGGAATCATGCAGTTTGATTTCTTGCAGAGAAGGAGAGAGAAGGAATTGGCTTCAAACATGGCAAGCTCTTTTACTAGAAGTAGAGCGTGTTTCTGGCTTTGTTTCTCTTAATTGGAACAGAATTGTGCAAGTTACAATTACTCTGGAGAAACTACTGTCACAAAAGCAGGAGGATCTTCAAGGATCATAAAAAATTGAGACTGACAGATTGAGGTTGTTTTGGAGGAGATATCAATAGCATCACCACGTTGTCATTTATCATTGTGTACTTGGCTCGTCGTCGGTACCTGATGAACGTTTGTAAGAGTGCAAACTAAATTTTGTCATTATTCTCCTTTGACTAAAATTGGGTGAAGTAAAAATGTTGATGTTACACCATTGCCAACCATCTGGAAGAAATGTGATTTAGTCTATCCATAAAGTAGAGCTGGATTGCGTCATGAATCTGTAAGTTATTTGCAGTGTGCTTGCTTTTACTGGGAAAGAGGTTGTTGTTTCTTTACACTCTCCCTCTAGAGGGAAAAATCTCCAGTGTTTTCTTCAGAAGTTCATCGCAGTAGCCTGACAATACTTCTCTAACTGTCAGTAGATGCTGACTATGTGATGTACAGTGAGGCCCAGCATTTTTATGCAACATAGATTATGAGATACAAGGTTCTCTTTCTTGTTCCCAGCTTTCTTGGTTAAGGATGCAGTAAGGCTTATCCTCTTGCTGAAGAGGAGAATTTTTGTTTTGCCAGCTGTCTTTTTCTTCCTTCGGTTCTCTGCTCCTTCTAGCTGTACTTGCCTCAGATTTAGCTTGCAGTAAATAAGGTATATTTCAGAGTAATGTATGTGATGTATATATAGAGAGAGAAGTGTGGCATAATATATCAGCTGTTCTTGTCATAGGTAGTATTCATCTTCGGAACAACTTTGGTATCAAAGAAGGCTGTTTACTTATGAATGCAAGAATCCATCTTTTGCCATGGGAAGAAATAGGAAAATTTGTATTTGTCAGGCGTGCATGTTTGTGCACATAAGAAATGTGGAAGTTGCTAATTCTGTTGCCCTGTCTTGTCAAACAGGTCATCTAAAGCAGCTGGGTTTTTGCAAAAGAAGACTTCGACAGCACGGAGATACTTAATCTCTAAATCAAGTTCAACGATGCATTAGAGGAAGCTGGATTGGCTGTACAGAGCTTTCACACTGAAGGATGAATAGTGAAGAAGAGTTTTATGATGCCGTTACAGGTGAGTGATAGGCATAGTGCCAAAAAAAAAAAAAATAAAAAAAAAAAGAAAAGAAAAAAAAACCCCACCCTACCTGCTATAAACTGCATTGTGTGTGTGGTGAGGGGCTAGTAATATATTGCTGTAGTGCTATTTTCTTGAACGAAGGAAGGAAAAATTGTAATTCAGGTTCAGATTTGGAAATGAGAGGGTTTTTTATTAAAGCTTAATGCTGGCTATCATTTTATCACTGTAACAGTCCCTTAGTGGCAAAGTGTTGCTTTCATGTTCTGTAGAATGCTGGTAGTTTGATAGCAGCTTGAGAACTAATGCTTTTAATACCCTTTGAAAGGTGTGTGAATAACCTTCCATGGATTATTTTTATTGTTATTTTATTTATTTTAATGGAGAACTTATCCTGAAGAATTGAAGTAGAGTATGTTTTTCTAGTCAGAAACAAATTACTGTAAAAGTATGCTTTCAAGATAGGGAGCCAAAAGTCTTTGCAATCTAGTGTTGTTTCTAGAAAAGCAAATGTGAATCACTTCACACTTGAGCAGTGCATCAAATAGTACTTTTCTTTGAACTAATAAGGATGAATGGTTATTTATAAGAGTCTTACATGTTTTTAGTGGTGAAATAAAATGCTTAAAGTATTTTAATAAAAAAAAATCCTTTCAAATATATCAAACAATTTTAAAGTTTTTCACTTAAAAGTCTCCTCAGAAATCCCGTAATAGAGGTGAAATGAGAAATGCTGGCAATGGTGGGTGTAGAGTGCTTAATATAGAATCGTGGGAATGAAAAGAGAATAATGGGAAGCGTGAAAGCTGAAGGAATGGAAGTAGCATGGTAGATACAAGTGGGTAAGGTAGACTTAGACATGGTTGGTTGGAAATTCATATGAGGAGTAAACAGAGGAGGCTGGGCGAAGCAATGTGACTGACAGCGGACTGTATAGGACTTGTCACAATTATGTCACAGAGAAGAGAAGGAAATTTGGATTGCATTCATGCTAGCTAGGAGTGATAGGGGCTAGTACTCCAAATTAATCTGTAAAATCAAATCGTTGTACCATAAAAACCCTGAAAACACAATGGATTGTTCGTGTATGTCTTTAGTAATCTTTCAATTCGAAGAGCTCAGGACCATGGCCATAAGTGAACTAGATTTTCCCCCCCGGCCCTGAAAAAGGTGAATAGAAATGTGCCTCTAAGTGTGAGGTCTGTGTCGTACAGTTCTGATGTTGATGCATTCCTTTGTCTCTTGGTGCAGAAATACACAGTCATCAGCATTTGAACACTCTGTTTTTTCCTCTTTCCTCTTCTTTTTCCCTTTTCCTCAACCTCAAAAGGCTGATTCTCCCTGAAAGCGCTCAAGGTGGTAATGACTTCTGAGCTATCATGTGTGAGATGTTCTTGTACTTTGCAGTCTTGGCTGGCTCTGCTCAGAAGTGGGATGTTGTGCATCAGTTTTTTGAGCACTCCTTGTCCTGTTCTAATCTTATTCTTCCACAGGGAGGAATGTGATGTCAGGAGAGAAGTTTCTGAGCAAAAGAAGATCTGGTGTCTTTATAGGCTCTCAGCACAGCTCTCTTCTGATGGAGGGTGCTTGGTCTGCAGCAGCCGCTTCAGGAACTAAATGAGGTTGAACTTTTTTCCCTTATACGTTGCCCTGTAGTGTGCCCCACAGGTACTTGGTTTAAGAGGAGTGCTAAGTTTGGAATAGTTTGCTTCAGATTCTTTCTCCCTCAGGACTGTCTTTAAAGACAGGTGCTCAGTCTTTCTCCAGCTAGATGCTTTAGAAGATGCTGGCAGTTTGATGGATTACTTGCACAAACCTAGTGAAATCTAGACCTAGTTCTTTGTAGCTGTGTCTTGTACATGTCATACATAAATGTGATGCTAAGGACAATGTAAATAGGTCTTTCTGCATGCACGTTCTCCAACTGCTGATGCTTGTAGCAACTCTTTTCTCCTCTTAGCACCATGGACTGCTTATCTTTCAGATGGTGCTTTGCTGGGTTTTTTTAGGTTCTAATGGGTCCTGATCGTGCCTGCCTATCTCTTAGTTTATGGATGGACATGGTAGGTGTAGACCCAGTATTCCCAGGAGATCAAGTTTAGAATCGAGGTCCTTTCTGAGCCAAGGTGAGCTTTTAGGTTCCACAGTGAAAACTTCAGGATTTGGGGTTCCAAATTTTGATTAAAAAAATGAAATGCCCTTGGCAGAGTCCTCAGTCTGTTCTTTCCAAGGATACTTTCCTTCTTTTAGGTCAGATCAGCAGATGAGCAGAAGCCACCTTTAGACATGTGCTTGTTCTGCTCTAAGTCTAGTCTTGGCTACCAGGAACAAGCACATTCTCCAGCTGTGTCTTAGCTCCATGATGAGATGAAAACAGCGTGTGTACGCCATACTCTTCTCCTCTTGCTCCCCCAGAGTCTTGGGCCCTGGTTTCCCCAGAGGGAGCTGCAATGTGTTCCCACAAGTTCAATGAGTTTAGTAATTGGTTACTGTGGTTTGTGTCTTGGAAGTAGCAAACCAGCCTTAATAGAGCACTTGAACTCTGTGGGAAGTTACGCTTTAAAATTCTGCAGTAGTCTCAGCAGCAGCCCAAGTAGTTCACTCCTTGAGGAAGCCACAACTTTTCTGAAGTTACTGATTGATGACATCTACTTCTAGAATGTGAAGCTACTGTAAAGAGACCCCTGGTTTTTGTTGTGGATTTCATCTCTTTGGCTGAGAAGTTTCCTGCTTCTGACACTGTGCCCCTCACATCCAGAAGACATGCTCATGTGATGGAATTGCATTCTGTGTGGTTGGCAGATGGTTTGACCCTGACTGGATGATGATTACACTTGTAAACATGCAGGATGGACTGTGTTATATAGGTGATGAGTCGAGTTAGTGACCGGTAGAGTTTCCATGGAGAGAAGTTTCTTTGCATTCAGAGGTTATTAGCATTTGCTGATGACTTGGGTGCTTGACATCCTTTCTTCATGAATGAGTACTCCCCTTGGGAATCTCTTGGAAATGTAACCTATGGTCTCAGTTAATTCTTGATAGCACAGCATCTGCTTTTTCTCAAATACAGGAGGTAGTCTTCTCTGAGACTGGATCAGGTAAAGCAATCGATCCTTTGATGAATTTCAGATTCTTTGAACTTTTGTGTGAGACAGGGAGCATATAGCTTTGATCACTTGCCTTTAGCCTATGTCACCTTCGGTTTATTAATCTCATTGCAGACTTGTTAAAGACTGTATGCCATCAGATTCTCCTGTGTCAGAACTGTATCCTTCATTAATTCTGTCAGATACCTGTTTGCCAAAGTGTTTTGTGAACGGATTGTCTCAGAACAGGAAAATGCTTGGCTAGTTACAGGGTAATTTATTTTTGACAAACATAAATAGTTTAATTCTGCTTTTTAAAATATTAACCTGCAGTTCCATTGAAATCTGTTCTGTGTCCATGAGGTTAATCTGGCCTGGTGTATTTATGAGGGTATTGCCATTCTGTTTCCTATTGCCTGGCTGTTCGCTGGAAACTATTGCTTTCACTTGGAGAGGAGGAAGTGAGGTATCTGCTGCCAAATTAATACATTTTCATAATGTCTGGATTGAACTAAATCAGCAGATTCTGCCATAGCGTTTAAGTATTGCAAATCTGGTGAAAGGCCAGCTTGCCTCCTATCGGAGCAGTGCGATACAGCTGCGTGTTGTGAAGATGGACTCGTTTTGGAAAGTGGAGAATGGCAAAGAAGAAACTACCTCTCACTTCACTTGCTATCTACGCTTCCAGCGTATTTATCCCTATTCCTTACGCTGTTTTTAGGTCTGAAGTTTCTCAGTACTACGTTGTTTTGATTCCCTTTCTGTCTTGAGTGACAAAGCTTAATTGGTATTTAAGGAAGTTGCTGACTGTAAGAAAGGGGCGGTCTTGTGTCTTTGAGTATGACTGGTAGAACAGTGTGCCTCTCTGCTCCCTCCTAGGTGGATGTATAGCGTAGTCTGAGTGGACTTGTTTCATTTGCAGGATGTGGAAGAAGAAGGCTAAGAAAACTAGAGTTACTGGCAAGTCACTTTTCTTTAAGCTCTTGAAATAGATTAATTTTGGCACCCAAGTTAAGTACTGACTTTGAAAATTTAAGGCTTTTTAAAAGCTTTTGTTTCACCCTTAACATACATAAGTTGAGACTTTTGATTAAGCTAATTTTTGACGTTTTATTTCTGTGTGTGGTCCCCTACCCCTCTTTTAAATCCCCTTTTTTATCCTTGCTCCCAGTGGCTCTTCGCTATAAAAACTGTCCTGTAAGTAAAACTCACCTAATCAGTTTTGCAAGTTCAAGGCTTTAATGGCAGCTGGAGAAATACTTTTTTTGTAACATAGCAAAACTTCAACAAATCATTTCAGTAAACTGTTTTTATTCCAGATCAGTGCTTCCTCTATGAAGAACATTCTCTGGATAGTTCTTCCCAGAACTGTAATACTTAGAATTTCATTGAGAAACCGCTTTTAAAACTTTCTCGATGGGCTTGTACTAGGCAAGTACAGTTGAAGGTCTAGTGATTATCTAGCTGTGCACCCTAGTGTTTCTGTTTGCTTGTTGTTTTTGTTTTTTAAAGTAATTAGATGGAGATATACTCAAATAAGGCAGACTTTACACTTCTGATATATCCTATTTTTCTGGAGCAGGGATTTAATTTTTGTTGTTTGTATGGAAGACACTTGTTTGAATTGGCATTTATATACTTACCAATGACATATTGTTGTCCATAAATTTTATATATATATATATATA
>NW_009260430.1:1553425-1560186 GCF_000687185.1 Egretta garzetta | reverse complement strand
ATATATACACACACACACACACACAAATCTGAATCTAAATTCCTGTTGTGCTATATAGGAACAGGGCAAAACAATTCTGAATCGTGGAGGAACAGAAAGACTCATGTGGATAAAAACAATGAACATTTGATAGTATTTGCAGGGTTTCAGGTACAACGTAAAGACTGTAATTCCAGTAACACTTTTCATAACTATTCCCCTATAAGCCAGTTGACTATTCCTGTTATGAAGCTTTACTTTTATATTTAGGTGTGTTTATCTCATTGAAGTACCTGTTAAATGTGATGTTGTTCCTTATGTTGTATGTGCTTGATCAGCTTTTTGGGTGAGGGTACACATACCAGAAAGCTCATGTTTTTTTCCAACTTCATCAGTCAAACTAATACAAGTTACTTCGTTATGCCCTGTGGTACTTGCCTTTTCCATCTCCTTGTATTGTAACAGGTTCCAGAAAAAGCTGATATGTGGTTAGAAATGCCATTTTAAAATTATAAATATCTTGTTGTGGGTTGACTGAAGATAAGCACGTGTTTTTGGTTTTTTTTTTTAAGACGGGTGTTTCAGGGTAGCCTTCATTTTAATAACCTGAACATGTATATGACTATCATACTTTCCAATTAAGTACTAAGACTGCTCAGGTGTGGTTATTGCTGTATAATTACATGCTTGTGACATCAAATGTAGGAGACGGTTTAATACATGACATCACCCATTACACCTGCTGTTTACCAAAAAAGATCATCTCAGTGGTACTTCCTTGTGCAGTTTTGAATGTTATTGGCATGGTCTTGATCCCTGAAAAAAATGCAGCTTTTTGTTTCTGAATGTGGGCCTTGCATGAATTGCTCTAATAAAGTAAAAGCATCCTATTGGAGAGGTTAACAAAGGAAAAGTTGAAGTACTGCGTATGATAGATAGATACACTCTATTTTAAAAAATTTAATGACACAGGATCATAACATTTTTCTCTACTTAAAATTGAAATAATCTTTGTCAAAACAGATTTCTTTACTCCATTAAAGTGTTTAAATGCTTTGTAATATATTTGAAATCTTTCTGTATCCACACCTGGACTTTTGGATCGGCTGCAGCTGTGTGTGGTGGTAACTGTCAGCACACAGACAAGCGGTTGCCCAGGTTGTGATAGCTGGAATGAAAGGAATACAAAAATGATGTTAGTGTATGCCTTAAAACTGTGGCAAGAATTGTATGCCAGCAAATACGCACGTTCGCATGTTGCTTTTGGATTCTGACAGTTAAATTGGAAGCTGGAAACTGAAGTTGTCTTGTGGTTCTTGATGAAGAATTGACCCTTGTGGCACTCAGAAAGGACTTAATGCTTTTTGAATGATTTTCAACAAAAATGTTCCTTTATTACACTGAATGATCAGCAGTGCTTTCTGTTGCGGTACCGTGACGGTTGTGAAGGGGTTTTAGGGTGCTCTGTATTGATGCTGTGACTGATCCTTATTTGTTGTTAACAGTTGCTTCATTTCTGCAGTCAGTCTGCGTAGGGGCCTTGACAAGAGGCCTGTTGCTGTTGATAGTGACCAAGTGTGTGTGTGTATATATGCAAAAATAAATTGTTGTTATTCTAAGTGTGTGTGTATAAGTAGTGTGACTTAAACAAAAAACCATTAGACTAAAATCTTGGATTGTTGGTTTAGTTCAGCTTGTACTTAGGTCTGCTTGATTACAGAAGCTGGCGTTCCTGTAGATTCCTGTTGGTTTAACTTTTTTTTATGGTTAAAGCTGTTCAACACATGTTGTTATTGGGGATGCTGGCATTTAGTTACAACGGTGTTTCCAGTAGCTGTCTACCCAAGTGGATGGAATCGGTCACCCACCTACTGTAGGTCATGCTTTGGGTCCCTTGTAGAGCTCAAGGAATGGTTCATCTTGGTGTCCACAGGTTCTTGCTGTAACCATTAGGGAAGTGTTATATGGTTTGCACACATGGATGGGAAAAAGAAGTTAGATAGCGTTCATTTCTGTTGCTCTAATAGTCCAGATGTTTGCCGCTGGCTTGTGAAATGGCCATTTTAGCTTGCAGTATAAGTCAGCTAAGTTAATTTTTTTTTAAGGTCTTTGAGGAAGACTATGTAACTGAACAAAATTACTATAATCACACTGCAGCTCTGAAGAAGAGACAATACAACTAATTTGATTAGGAGCTACTGAAGAACTTGTAAGAATCTAAATTGGTTTTATATTCAGCAGTGTGAAAAATTAGTTGAGAATACTTGATTCTAATGCAGTACTTGGCTCTAAATACTCTTGGAAATTAGGTCACTTAATAAAGGGTTTTTACTCTGATACTCTTTAAAATAAAATAACCTGGTATAAGTGTACTTATGCTGTGAGAGTTACAAAATGTGAGTGGCACTCTGTGGCATAATAAGGATCCTAAGAAAACTATTGGTTTTTTTACAGGCTTTGATTCTGACAATTCTTCGGGAGACTTTTCAGAAGCAAATCACAAAGTTGCAGAAATGCTTGATCTAGATCCGCACCAAAGCAGTAGGACTGGAAAGCATAACGGAGAGACAGAGATTCAAGAAAATGGAATTAAAAGACACAGGTAAACACATAGTACTACAGAGTAAATGAGAAGTGAGAACGTGCTGGCTCTTCTGGGACGTTGCTGTTCTCATTGGAAGAGGTTAATTCTCTGGAACTGAAAAGCCATTTCACTTATCTGCTTCCCTTGTCAACTCTAGGTTAATGCTTTGCTTCCTTTTTAGATTGCTTCAATACCTACAAATGAAAATGTCTTGTTGTTACTGGGGCTGATAATGGCAGTTGTTTTTTTCCAATTACAGGACATCATTACCTGCCCCAATGTTTTCTAGAAGTGATTTTAGCGTGTGGAGCATATTAAAAAAATGCATTGGACTGGTAAGTTGGCTTGGATGAAATATGTTGATATTGGGTCTCCTGACTTCAAGTGGCTAATTTTATTGCTTAACCCTTAAGACACAAAATAATACCTGGTGCATTTTGCATTTTTTTTCCTGTAGGGAACATCATCTTAAGCTGCAACTCTCTACATCTCAACATCCATTTGCTAACGTACTATTTCCTTACTTGCTTTAGTTGTTGGAGCATGTGGCTTGGCATTTCTAATGCTGTCCTATGAGAACTAGAGTAAAGGCATTAAAAACATAGTTAAATATGGTTTGATTAACACAATGCTCTCTTCTCTGCTTTTTTTCATTCTTTACTTAGCAAGATGTGATTTAGGGCTTTATTTTGGTGTGTTTGTGTTGGTTTTTTCCCCCCCATAATTTAAGCAGTTTGTCCCCAAAAAATTGCTTTCGTCTGATTGACAGGATAGAAAAGTTTTGGATCTGTTAGAGTTTTTTAGAGCCCAGTGTAGGCCCCAGTGTATGCTTGGGGTATTAATGTTGTGATGTAATTGCGTCACAAGATTTATTCTTGGGCTCAGAAACGCAGACCTTTACATTAGTCTGTGTTGTTAAAGGACCCCGACGCTTGCATCGTTACTGGCCATCACTGCTGTTTTCTTTTAATCCTTTAAGTTACATGTTTGATTACTTCATTCTTATTAGGAATGGAAATGATATTCTACACTGAAGGGCATTGCTGCCACAGCTGCTTTTGAGAAGAGTTAAGCAATTACATTCATATCTAGTCTAGGTCTGCCAGTACGGTCCTTTGTCAATGCAACAGACAAGTCAGTGAGCCCTTCTGCTAGCTTAATTTATGTCACCTAAGAGATACAGCTGTACTGTCACAACTCCTTTCGTTAGGATGAGTGACCCATGTACTAGAATGCTTTGCTGAGGCCAATCAATTTAAGTCAGTTAAGGGTAACTTCTTTTTTTTTTTCCTTACTACCTGTGATAATGTGAGGAAAATATTGCATTAACTTAACTGGTGGCTTTCTCCTTTCCACTAAGTTTTAAGCGCTTAAATGAGGCTTTAGTGCTCAGTCATGACTGCAGCTTTTTAATTAAACAGCCAAATTTACTTGGATATGGTAGAAGACCTGGGGAGTTGGAAAATCTCTGTGTGACCTTCATGTCTGTCTTGTATCCACATGTGAAATGAGAAACATTCTAATGCAAATAACAGGTTGCTTAAATAAAGTCACTAAAATTTGTTAGAGCAATTCAAATCCTATTGTTTATGTAACTGTTCCTTTTAAAAATAATTTGCGGTTACTTAGTAAAATAGTTAGATTTTATGCAAATGGGTATGTGAGGATTTCAAAGGAATGCGTGGTACTTTAATATCAGTAATGAGCTGGTTGGCACATTATTGCTGCTATCTACAGAAATTCTGTTTTGTGTAGACCACAGAAGGTAACATTTTTCTTGAATTGACTAGGTTAGCTGGATCAATTTTTGAGGTTGTTTATTCTTTCAGAGTGCTAGTAGGGTTCTGCAGTGCTTTGAGCCCCTTTCAGCTGTAGCACTTAAAGGTCTACTATAGGCTTGCCAAATGTCTTTTGAATAATGCTACAAATAAGCTAACCCACAACTTATTTTCAAAATTCCTGTTGATGTCAGTTGTTAAATTAGTGTTGTGGCTAAGAAATTAACTTATCCTTTTGTTGTCTAGGAGCTGTCTAAGATTACAATGCCTATTGTCTTCAATGAGCCATTGAGTTTCCTTCAACGGATAACAGAATATATGGAACATATATACCTCATTAATAAGGCTTGTAGTCATGCAGACCCCCTGGAAAGAATGCAGGTAAGTAACAGCTACTACCTTCTGGTTAGTTCAGAAGAAGTTTTTCTCTCCCCAAATCTTTAATTTTAAGTCAATTTCTCACTTGAGTGTATTTCTTTCTCTGGGGCTACCACAAGAATGCCTGTATTTGTCTGTCTAGACAAGTTTCTTGTTTCATTTGGCTGTATCACATATTTGTGACCCTTTCACGCTTGATGCTGTGCACAGAGTTTCAGCCAAAAGCCTAGTGCAGAAGAGTGCCAAAACTGATGATGCCCAAGGACCAAAGCCCTTTTCAGGACTTCTTTAACTGTGACTCTTTTTGTGGTTTTACATGTTGTGAACATAAAATCTTGGCTTTAAGTAGCCCTAAATTGATTTGTTGAGTGGCTCCATGATTTTTAAGTTACTGGATGAAAAATTGGTGTAACAGAGATAAGCTTTACCACTCTTTTCATCTCCAAAACTGGTTGTTGTTGGGAGTAGAATATAGTACCTGGCTGGTCACACAACAAGGAACTGAATATGGTGAAACCAGGCCTGTGTACATTAGATTATACTGGTATTGCTCATAGTTCTGTTTTTACAGAAGTGAAACTGGAATGTATATCCTGTACACTGTGTTTGTGTAGTACCTACCCCTTCTTATCAGCCTGCAGGAACTTCTAAGTGTCGTTTGTACCTGCTGGTATGATTCAAGAAATCTCATCTGTGTTAGAAATAACGCTTGCCTGACACTAGGAAAAGCAAGACTCTTCCCGGTGAGCTGAGTGGGGGAGACAGTCAAAATAGGGGAAAAGTAGATTTAAAAACCCAGGCTGTCCTCTTAGAGGTAGGTGGAGAACATGGTGCAGAGTGTAACCTGACAAAATTTACTACAGAAAATAATTCCTTTTGGAAATGAGCTTCTTATTAACTGCTTGTATTTCCATACTTCTGTATCACTGTTGTGGTTTAACCCAGCAGGCATGTTCCTACTGCTGTGTCTCCTGAACGTGGTTCAGGTCTTATGCCAGGTTAAACCACAACAATCACTTACCCTATGGCTTACAAATGTTTTGGCCTTAAGCAATATATAGCGATTTCTTTTTGGAAGAAAAATGAAATACCGTAATGTGCTACAAATACATTAAACTTAAGAGGTTTAACGTACTGTTCTCAACAATCTGCTCTTGCTTATAGGCTGTAGCGGCTTTTGCAGTTTCTGCTGTGGCTTCTCAGTGGGAGAGAACTGGCAAACCATTTAACCCGCTGTTAGGAGAAACCTATGAATTAACCAGGTAATAATTACTTTAAATTGGGAGCTGGGGCTATTTGTGTTCTTGAGTTAGCAGACTCTCTTATTAGTTCGGTTGTTTATTCAGTGAAAATCTACTAAAATACATGACTGCATTTTCCCCAAACTATCTCAAAATCTGTGAGAAGTTGTTATAAAAGCTAATAATCATATTTCTAGGTTTAGGCAGAGTATTCTCTGAATTATTCAGAAAAAGACTGGTCCATGTTCTTCCACCAAAGACATTTCCTGAACAGACACTATTAATTAATTTAAATAGTGTTTTGTTGATCATGTCAGATAGAGGAGTTAGTCTGAAGGACTTCCAGCTTGCTTAAATAAATGGGTGATAGGTCTGCAGTGGAGAAAAGAATTTTCAGTCAGACCTCCTGCTGCCCAAAGTGTTCCAGTATTTTCATGAGTTATTTCAGTGAAACTTCTTCAAATGTCTTTCTGGGTAGAAAGTAATTTAGGTGTTTGAATGTGGGTTGGTTTGGGGTATAAAGATAAAGTGTTCAGGGTACAAATTCTTTTATTTAATTAATTGTAAATGTGTCATGGGACTAGAAAAGGAAAGGTCTCACCTTCAGTTTAATAGAAAAATCCTTCAAAATAATTTAAAGTATCAAGTAAGTCTTTTCTCTGGTAACATTAAAAAAAATTTACTGTTTAATGCTCTTTTTTGTTGTTGCTAGGGAGGATTTAGGATTTAGGTTTATATCTGAACAAGTCAGCCACCACCCACCTATTAGTGCATTTTATTCTGAAGGCCTCAATAAGGACT
>NW_009260430.1:1540626-1553361 GCF_000687185.1 Egretta garzetta | reverse complement strand
AACAATTACTTTGGAGCTTCTGAAGTGAGTATGAGAAGTAAATACCTTTTTTATGTTGATCTGCCTAACGTTTACTTGAATAAAAATATAATCATCCTATTGGCTCTTCATAGGTGATTATCTAAAAACCTCTTGCCAAAGAGGTTGTAAGAGTTTATTTACAAGTTAATTTTCACTGCTTAATTTCAGGGCTCTTGCATAGCTGTAGCAATTTGACCCAGTTTTTCCGCTATGAAAATTAGCATATCTGAAAAATTGAATGCTAGTTCTGTGAAGGCATGTAAAACTTAGAGAGAGATAAAATTCTATTACCAGGCTATTCAAGCTCATCTCGCTTTTTAAATATTGTTGTTGGGTTTGATTGTTTGTGTGGAAAGCAACTGCATCTTCAGAATAGCTGTTCTATGTGATAAGGGAGCATAAGAAACTTGTTGCCTTGTCACCTGTTTAACGCTTCCTGTGTATGATCACCTTCCTTTTAAAATCAAGAATGGCTCTCCAGATTACTCCCGGGCTTGTCTCTAATTACACATTTCTCTCACAAATTCCATGACTTTTGTAAGTTGATTCGTGCTCAGGTGGCACAAAGACTCCTGAGCTTTCCCAAGCAGGACACAAGGATGCACTAGATAATAGCTGCAGGAAAAAAAGTATTCTGCAATTGAACACTTAAAGGTGCTTTCATAAAACCTTTCCTCCGGCCTAACTCTGAGGTTGTTTTGAAATATCATCTTAGGAAATTTCTAGACATTTGGTTTCAATAGAGTCAACTTCCCTGCCATATCAAGCATTGAGTTTTCCTATCGTTTCTTTTGAAAGTGTAGTTTAATTTTCAAGCTGCTGGCAACCAATCTTACAAAGCTTATAAAAATATGAACGGGTATTGGATATAAATGGTGATGGAAATAGAGGAAATTTCTTCTGAATGTAGAAGGAACTATGAATGTTAGTGCAGAATGCAGACGTGACAAAAATAAAGTTTGTTGCTTGAGAGAGTGCCTTTATTTAGAAGACTATTAAAATTCTTCTTGCTCTGCCTAATCAAATTACAGGGCACAGATTTAAACTGGAATATAAACGAGTAAAGCATTTATTTTAAATAATTGCTTCAAGTTAGCAGCAGAAGTTGAAATCAAATGTTGAGCCTTTCAGTGTTGTGATTCATACATGTGAACTGAGAACTCCTCAGGGCCTGAGTGAACAAGTAACTGTTGAGGAAGCAAAATTGCAAATCAGTGTTAAACTGCATTTGTGCTAACCATGACTCTGTTTTCAAAACATGCATTAGAAAACACACTTCTCCCTCACTTCTCCAGCACAAATAAATGTTTCAATTTATCAGCACTGGCCATGAGTGTCTTGTGTTGTGTTTTACTCTATACAGCTTTTGGTGTCTAGTTGATGAATAAAAAGGTGTGCAAAGGCTGGTGGGATGAATTTGGGGGGTTGTGGTATTTTTTCCCCACTTGAAGAGTAGCCATTGTTCTAGAGTACGCTTGAAGACAGTTTGCTGTGGAAAATACTCAGACTTCAACGATCTGTTTTTGCTCTGTACTGGAAAACGACAGACCAGTTGGAAACACTAAATTGGAGTGTTCTCTCCATATTTACTGGAAGTAGAAGAACAAGGCATTTCTTACAAAGATGGCACTGCTTGTCTCTGTGGTTTTTTGTATTAAAATAGAGTTTGTGAGATTTCCTGAGATGGATTGATTGCCAACCAAGTAACTTCAGCATTTCTTTTACCAGCATGGAAAGATGAGTGAGAATAGATAGCTTTGACTCTGCTGAGCCAGTGATAATAGGAATCCTGTGGTTTAACACTTTGACCACTTCTAGAATAACGTCTTGTAAGGATTTAGAATCTGTTAACTCATCTTTGTAAAGCTTTTCACAAAACCGTAAAATCAAAAAGAAACTAAGTGGAAAATTCTTCAGTTCTAGGACTTTTCCTCCTTCTTAGTAAATCTTTGGGAAAAGGATGGAATTGAGTAATAAATTGGATTTTTAAACGTCACGTTTATGAAGCTTGAATATAGTGCTATCATGTCCCACTGGTGTTAAACAACCAACCATAAAAACTCCAAAACCACCCCCCCCCCCCGAAATTGCCTTCAGTGACACTGGAGCAGGCCTTGTATACTGATGTGGAAACTTGTGGCATATTTGTGGAAAGCACTTGCGCAGTTTGCTGACTCATGTCACTCTCTTCAGGTTCAAAAGCCTTTACTACGCAGTGTTTGTAAAATGAAAAATTGCTTAAGTGGGTTAGTCTGCCCAGCCCTTGAGGAGTGTCTTCATATCAAACCTTTGCCAGAACTGGTAGTGACTAACCTTTCTGCTAGAAGACTCAAATATTCATGTTCAGTGCTTTTTTTATCACAAAAAGGTACTCTCTAGATTATGATAGAGGCTTATGAGAAAGAGCTTTAAGAAGTTCGCAGTGCTGCTGCAGTATTGAATAGAAGACACCATTAGGCGTTAGCTTGTCAGTTTGGTTCTCCTCTGTGTATTAAGTTTTATCACATACAACTTTAAAAGTGCAAATGAAAAAGATTCCTGGACTGCTGTTTATGTTGGGCTGGAATTTGTAACCAAAAGCACAGCAACTGTAAAACTTACTATTTCAACTCTGAGAAGGAAGGAAAAAAAAAAAGGGGGGGGGATATCACTTCATGAACTTGCACTAATGTTTAGATACAACACCTTGTTGGCTTATAAAGAAAAGTCTGTTTCTTTTCTGTTTTGAAGTTAACTGCTGGCTGTTCATAGGAGAGCTAAATATTTTGCCCTACCATGAACTGAATTGAAAACAGGCTTACATTCCATCTCAAACTCAGGAAAATGATTTATTTCTCTATTTTCTTTACAGGCATAATGAAGCTTACACATGGACAAATCCAACCTGTTGTGTACATAATGTAATTATTGGTAAACTGTGGTTAGAACAATACGGAACAGTAGAAATTGTAAATCACAGGTAATGCTAATCATGAAACTGAGGGTTGGCTTATAGGGATTGGTGCATGGTCATTTCAGTTACAAAGCAGAGAGGTTTGATTCTTGTCAGATTACACAGGAAGCTTTGTTTTGTACGTCCAAAGTCTTGTCTTTTTTCTTTTTATTTTTTTTTTCTTGTGACAAATGCAAACTTTTCGTTGGACTTGGCTTAGTATCATAATGATACCAATGGAAAGGCACAGGGATAGATGGCTTAGAGGATACAAAGATTTTACGTTTATGAATTACTCATTCAAATTCAGCCCTGTTGACAGAGAACAGAAATTAAATTTAACTCCAGAGCTATTACATGGAGTAACTGTTGGAAGCTTGCCGTGGATCTCCATCATGTCAATTGTGATTTGGCTCTCTTCTTAGTTTTGAAAATAGAGACTGTCTTAAATTAAGGGTACAGCAGAGAAAAATGACTGCAGAGTAGGATAATGTGAACTTAAGAGCACGTCAATTGCTCTGCCAACTGCCTATATAAAAGCTTTTTACCTTATCTAAAATAAATTACCTCCTGTAATGATGAGGGAGAGAATTTGGTGAAAACTGTATTACTTCTGCACATGTTTTTCTGTCAATAAATAGGAACTTTAATCCAGGGGGGCTACTGTTTTGATACTCCTCATAGCATCAAATCTACAATCTTGTCTCCTACATCAACACAAAAGACCCAGGGTGGTCTCTGTATGCCTTGTGCTTGACATAGAAAATTGGCCTGATACCTCACCAGGAGAGATGATTTACATATATGTACACCTCAGTGCGGGGAAGATGCTGAAATGCACTGCTGGTTTATGTTTGTAAAATGTTTAGTTCAGAATTTTTTATATTCAATTTAGAGGTAGCTTTTGAATGTACTTAACTAGATTTTCCTGCATAGGTAATTTGTAAAAGTTACTTCTCGTCACAACTAGCTGTAAATAGATATTAATCTGAAATGTAGTGTGTTAATAGTGTGGGTGAAATGGTATGCAAGACTGCATTCTCTTTTATTCCTAGTACTTCTGATAAATTTCAGATACACATAATACTCGTAAGTATGGTCATGTTTTCAGTTGGCTTTCACAGGATGATGCTTTCATGTGCACATTGATTTCTTTTTTTTGTGCTTTTTGTGGAATTTTAAAATTTGTGTGCCTTTTTTAGTGCCCTGGTCAGATAATAAACTATAGCTAAAGAAAAATAATGATACAAGTAACTACCCCCCAGATAACTGGAACTATATGAAAAAAACTAAATAAGGTAAACAAGTAAATGTACTAATGTATTTAGGGGCTTGCTTCTTTAAGCATGTACTTATTTCCTTTACAGCACTGGAGATAAATGTGTCCTTAACTTTAAACCATGTGGACTATTTGGGAAAGAGCTTCACAGAGTAGAGGGACACATTCAGGACAAAAAGTAAGTGATAAAAGCCTCTTGGCCTCTCCGTTTCTGAGCACTGTGGCATTTCTTTAGCACTGGCACAGTGACTGCAACTTGTGTGTCTGCAAAGTTGCTAGCAATGCAGACTGTAACCCCTTTTCCTTCTCTGTGTCAGTGTTAAACTCCTTGGTTCTAGGATGGTAATTTTAAGTGTTATTAGAAAAACTCTCCAGTCCAGTCTTTGGAAATAAAGGTATCCAGGAAAAATGCAGAGTAGTCGCAACTGATTTCACTGTTGTACAGCCACAACTCCAGTCTTCAGTTTAACACAAGGAGAATATGTTTATTAGAAATCTTTAATCAAACCCAAACCTGTTTCATGATTCTGAGTCTCTATATTGTAAACTTTTGGCTTTATTGCACCCGCACTCATTTTAACAGTGGCAGAAGCATGCGACGAAGTCATGAGGATGTGTTCTGCAGGTCTGAATGGCAGAAAGACTGGAATAAGCCGAAACCTTTTCTTTGCATTATCAAATATCTGACTTCTAAGAAATCTGCAAACAAACATAAAATGCAACAAAGTAGGAAGCTGGGTATTTACTGTAGAACAGAATCTGTATGACTGGGCTTAGAAGGCTTTATAAGAAGCAAAAGCTGTCTCCTTTGCTTTCTCTGCAGCAGAAAGAAGCTGTGCGTGATCTATGGCAAGTGGACAGAATGCTTATGGTGCACTGACCCTACTACGTATGAGACTTACAAAAAGAATGAAAAGAGAGGTGGTGAGCAGAAGAAATTGAAGCCGGTAAGATTCCTTAGGGAGAAAAGATACTGAAATATGAGAAATAAAAGGAAAGCATCTTCTTTATGGAAGTGGTCAGGTGGTGGTGAATGAAGGGTTAAAACAATCTGTCTTTTGGTAGGGGTCAGATGCAGGCAGTGTTAGGCAGTTAGCAAACTGGCAGTGATAATAGTTATTAGAATCTAGATCATAGGAAATCAGACTGAAACAAGGGCAGATCTGGTTTTTAATTGCACATCCAAATCTTTTGCAAATGCTGAAGCAATATCCAAAAGCAGGTATGCCCTATGTATCTTTCTTGGGATATTGTGGGAACTGGTTTGAATTGCAGCCTTGGCTCATTTCAACCTGAAGAAGTAATAGTTATGTTAGGTGAAATTAAGCTATGGCATGGGATAGAAGGGAAACTAGAGAAAAGACTACATTAATTTACTATTATTAATTTTTTTTGAACAGACATTCAAGTCGTACATGGGTGGTGGGAGACTATTCAGAGGTATCAGGAGCAAGACATTATGATAAAAATGAGAGGAACAGTATGCAGAGTGAGGAAAAGCAAACGTGAGGGGTGAGGCAGATGTACAGGGGAGTGTTTAATATCTCAAATTTGAACAGATTCTTCAACAGTCACCGTAGAACTCTAGATGAAACTGTCCAATTTTACCGTGTTCCCCTGCCAAATGTTATCTCTTTTTTCAGAGTGAAGATGTTATTAAATCTGAAAATGATGAGGCTGATGATATGCCAGAGGTTCAAGACACGGTGCAGTTCATACCAGGCAGTAAATTGCTTTGGAGAATAAATTGTAGGCCACCAAACTCATCACAGGTAACCATTCCAGCCAGTCTGTGTATTGCTATCATTAGTGACTTACCCAAGGGAACATGAGTAATGTTCAGGGGAAACCTTGCTGAAGTCTCTGTCCTTAGCATACATATTGACAGCCTCTGGTAGTTCTTGCTGCAGCAGTAAAATTGTGCTACTGCAAGCTCTCTGCTTTGTTGCTGTGATGCAAACATCACTGCTGTGTCAAACTTGGTAGAAAGAATGCATGCTCCAAATGCAGCTGCTTCAGTGTGAGTCAGGTGTCTTAGGTTAACCTGCCTGCGAGATCTTTGCCCTTGGAGTGGCTAAAATATGAATACACGTTCCCTTCTGCTGACCCTGCTTTTAGAAGACAGGCTTCCAAAAAATGCAGTAACCGGGCAGCTGGATATTAACTTCAATAGTTTCAACAAGACTTTTTGGTCTTTTAGCTGTGGTTCTTTTTTTTTTTTTTTTTTTTTTTTTTCATAAAATCGTGATGTTAAATATCAGCTCTGGAGGAAAATCTGTCTTGATCCTCTGAGGCAAAGACTGCTTAAAAAATGAAAGCTTGTGATTTGCATCCCCTTTTGCCCTTCCTCGTCCCTCTCCTGCAACAAAAAAACCCGAGTTTTGTATGAATCTAACCTTGCTTTCAGGGTAGCCAGTGGGAGAAGATTTGACTCAGTAATTTCTCTTGGAAGTTCTGTTGAACCAAGTGCCACTTTGCCAAAATAACTTCTATGTTGTCTTTGATTTGCTTTTAAGATGTACAATTTCACCAGTTTTGCTGTGAGTCTCAATGAGCTAGAAAAGGGCATGGAAGCAATATTAGCTCCCACGGACTGTCGGCTACGTCCAGATATCAGAAATATGGAAAACGGGAACATGGGTATGTGTTTGCTGGAGGAAATGTTTTCATATTAGTAAGTTTTGAGAGGGATGGCTGAAGGGAGGTTGGTTGATACAGGAACACGGTCTTCAGTTTCTCATTCCCGGAGCAGCCTTAACTCTTTCTCACCCTGTGTTAATGAACGTGCTTTTGAACAAATGTATGATGTCTGTTTTCTCCCAGTAAAGTCTGGGAGAGCAAGTGTCCAAGGTGGATCCCAAGACTGCTGTCCTATGTTACAGTGTATTTGCATGTTTGTTAACTTGGGGGGAGCTGGCAGACATGTCTCTTGCTCTGGAGTTTGTCCGGAAAGACGTGGTGAGCAGACATGCTCTGTTGTTCTGGCGTTTGTCAGAAAAAACACATGGCCAGATAGTGGAAAAAATATCTCTCTCTATTATGCCTAATCTAAGTTCTTTCCTGCTGTCTCAGTGTAGTGTTTCTGATAAATAAAACACCAAAAATTCAGTTTATCAACTCCATGTTTGTAGTAGCAACTCTTCTGAAATGACAGGTTTAGGTTTTTGTTGCCTGAGATGCTTTGTCTTGCTTCAATGAATGATACTTCATTTGCCTGCAGTCTTTTCTATGTTTTCTGCATTTTTGTTTTTATTTTGCTAAGTACCCCATTTCTCTTGAAATGTTTGTTAGATGTGGCTAGCAAAGAGAAAGAGAGACTAGAAGAGAAACAAAGAGCTGCTCGCAAGGAGCGTGCAAAAGATGAAGTGGAGTGGCACACACGGTAAGGGGGAAGGAAGTTGGGCATTTGTTTGATGCTTAGAATGGTTTGGTGTACTGCTTGAAATGTTTTTATTCAAGATGGCGTGTGCTTGATTTCTGGCATGACAGCACAATTGGTAGTGTCGCTTAAAGCATTTGCTGGGTCAACAATTAAATAAAGTAGCTGGAAGCCAAAATTGCTGATAACTTTGTCCTGAAGAAATTATCTAATAATAAATGCTGAAACCTGTCGTAATTAACTACTGTGGTAATGCTGGGGGTTTTTTTGTTTTGTTTTTTAAAACCTACAGAAGTCATATTTTATTTTATTTTTTTAGATTGAATAAAATGTTCAGTCTCATCTCTCCTTTAACCAATTCCTGTCCAGCTTCTGGCAGCTGGCTAAGATGTTGTAGCCCTCTGGGGCCTTCTATTTTCACACTCTTAGGACTTCTTGGCTTGGATACTTCAGAAATTGCTTTTTTGATTGCATATTCAAGTGACTTCTCAGTCATAGAATGCATCACGGAGCAGTGTGTGGTTTGGCTCCTGCTCCCGCTGGTTGCTTTCCTCAGATGCCGGTGCTGGGCAGTCAAGTGTACACTCATGGCCAGTTACTGCAGGTGCTTCCTTCAAAGGCAAGAACTTTGGGATGCTCCCATGATTTCATAAAATTCAGCAGAGAAAGCATTCTCTTCCCAAAGCCCAGAGGAGCAGCTAGGCTAACTCCAGTTAATGCCTTTGAAAATCTTTTCCAGAGCACATAAAATTGTTTTCAGTCAGCATGGCTAAAAAGTGAGCAGCTGTTAATGTTCTGTGCAATGTTCTGTTCAGCTCCATAGAAGAAAACTCTTTCCTGCTTGGACAGGTTTACAAAAAGGGTTGTTTAACTGGTTGGGCATTCTTTTAAAGTAAAAATTAATACATATAAACAATATATAATCTAGGGTAGCAATGTTATTTTTATTTGGAATAGGACAGCAATTTTAAAATCCATTTCATGCTCCTTCTTGACTTCATGTAAAAAAAAAAAAAAAAAATTTAAAAAATGATGCTGTATAAGGTGTGGTGATAACTGACTATGAAGCTTAATGCCTTATTTTTCATGTTCAGAATATTTCCTGAGAATTTTTTTCTGATAAGTTCTACCAGTGTCCTTATACAATGTTTGGTGAAAGAAGCAAAGTTGTTCTTTTCCCCTATTAATATCTGTTCACTCTGTTTGCTTTTTTCTTTTATTGTTTGTTTGTTTGGTTTTTTTTTACAGATGGTTTCATCAAGGCACTAACCCATACACTGGGACTTCAGACTGGCTGTACTCAGGTGGCTATTTTGATAGAAATTTCTCAGACTGTCCAGACATATACTGAAATTACGGAGCCGATTGCTCATCTCATCTGGACATCTAGTTACTAGATTTCATTCCAAGCCAGTTACTCTGGTTTTGTTGATAGCAAAAACCAGCTTTTCTAAGTAAATTTTAACAAAAATTCTATCAGTCAACAATCAAGGATTTAATTATCACTAACGTTGGATTGCCAAATATTTAAATACTGTTGCATTCTTTCCATAAAGCTGCACCTGAAATCATCACGTTTTCACTAATTTTCAAAGGGACCTTTGGTTCTTCATTTTTTTTCGCTAGTTTCTTTGTCAGGAAGATACGCTGTATCCGGTAGAGCACATAACATCCTTGAAAACTACGTAACTTAAATAAAATAGAGATAAATATCCTTGTTACTTAGTACAATAGTGAAGAATCTGAAGTTTTTAAAACTCGGAGCAGGGATGGAAAGCTAATACGGTACCAACAGGATCAAAGCTAGTACTGTCGATACTCCCCGTGAAGAGATGCATGCGAACTTCCGTACGGTATGTAGCACTACGTGGGGACTGGCGCTCCTGGCCCCCCTCTCTCAGTACGATTCAATAATTCAGAGACTCGGGGACACAAAAAACAACCTGAGCTCCTCAAGCTGTAGTTGTCTGTTACAGAGTCTTCACAACTTCTGGACACTGTGAGCATTTAACTGTATACCTGTGATAAAATTACATAAAGCATACGTTAGAAGGGAAGGGTGATTAAAAAGTGTGCTTTTTCTGAAGTCAAACGCTGTTCTTAACATACGAGAAGCTTCGGAAGCAATTGCGTGAATGTAGAGGTGGTTACAATGTAAAATATATTGCTTGCTACCACTTGGAGGCTTAAATCTTCTGCACTACCTTTGGCAGCTTTGGCACTATGTATGCTTCTAGACTAAACTTTTATTTGGAAGCCCTTTGGGATGTGTATCCACACCGGTTCATGTTTTGGGGAAGTTTTGGTTTGCATGTTTTTCATTATTAGGTCATGTCTCTTTTGTATGTTGTGAAAAAGCAGAAGCAATTTCAAGCTTTGGCAGAGTTACACCTATTACAAGTTTCCTGTGAGCACGTGCTGTCAAAAAGTGGGATTTTTTTTTTTTTGTTCCATATCAAACCATCCAGTATAATACTGGAAACAATCAATTACTGAATCGATGCATTCGTTTTCTTTCAAGTGGTACACTTCGGGGGGGTAAGGGGCAGGGAGGCTTGGAAAATTAGGTGCAGTAATTAAAACTAATCCTAATACTGCTTCTTCTTTTATGAACATTTTTAATTGGGTAACCAGGCAAAAATGGAGAACGGCTACACTGCTGTTAATTTACAGGAATTCAGAAACCGCTGGTGTTAAGCACCAGCAGCTTGAGGAATTAATGGAAGAACTGGTCTGACTGATGTCCAAACACATCCGTGGTTTCATCCAAAGAGTAGATTTTTTTGAAGTGCTTCTCCCTCAGCTGCAGGCTTAAAAAGCAAAAGAAAAGTAGCATCCTCATGGAGAAACTTTTTTCTATCAAATCGTGTGTCTAATGATTGGCTTAACTTTTAAATTTTGGGGAGATTTAGTTGTTGTTTTCACCTGGAAAAATAAGAGAAACTGTAAAACCTCAAGGCAATAAATAAGGGCTTGTCTGAAATGTGCTTGTGGCAATTTCACGCTGTTGCAGCAATTGTACTTTGTGCTGATCGCAGGTCCTCAGGACTCACAAGCTAGACTCGGGAATAGCTGTCCCTAACAAGTGCAGAGACACTTGACTTTTTAAAAGACATTGTTGATCCATTTGGGACAGCATAAAAATATTTTTATAAAAAAGGGAACTTTAGTGACCATGCCAGGCACTGTAACCCCCCGTTCCAAACTCGCCGCAAGCAGCGTAGGGAACCCTTTGTTAGGTGAGGAATGAAAGGATTCGCGTATTAAGCCAGTTTAACATCTCGTGGGAGTTTAAAACTTGCTTAAGCTAACTGGTGTTTTTAATGCCTGAGTAGTGTTTTTAAAACAATACATATAAGTAGAAATTGCCTGAATGGAAAAACTGTAGAATAATTGCTAAAGAAATATTCTGTTTATAAGAAGTGTACAGGTTAGCATCCCTCTCGTCTAAGTTATGATTTAAATTCAAAGACCCAAATCCTTTTCATTATGTAAAAGCATGAAAAAAATTGTAACAATGTGTTCAATCCAAACCGGTATAGAATCTTCATGGGATTTAAAACGAAACTGGGAAGATGCCTAAAGTAAGAACACTTGGCTAGTTATGCCTTTACCCCTTTCTCCCCTTCTTTTAGTGTAAAGTTTTTTAGTAACATCTCGTGTTAGTTCCAAATATGTTCTTTTAATTTATTGTTCTTCATTGACAATGCTTCCCAAACACTTCCCCCTTACTGCCGCCACGTCTATGCTTGGCTAGCCATGGGACTCTAATGCCGCATTTCGATTGCTCTGAAAGTGAAAAGAAGTTTTATTTTCGATGCTGATCTCGCCTCAGTAGTTTACGTGTCAAAACATTAATAACTTTGCACCTTTTGAAAGAATGTCACTTTTATAACTTGATTAAACACTGTATATAAGATACCTGTGTTAGTATATGTTAATACAGCTATGTAGAGAAACCATCTAGAAAGAAATTATAATAAATACTTAATACCCTTTGGGCCTCTAGATGGTGACAGAGAGATTTTTGTGAGACTTTTCGTGCCAGGGCAGCTGCCTCCTAGGGCGAGTGGTTGCCTGGAGGTGACGCTGGCCTTGCTCAGCTAGCTCTGTGGCTCTGCTTTTTCATTTTGTCGTGCTGTTTCTTGGACGAAGATGATTTAAATCAGAGCTTTGGACGCCCCCGCTCTGCCATCGGGGCTGTTTCCCAGCCGTGGGTGGACTCTGTTCCTTAGGGGCCTGTTGTCCTGCTGCAGGCTGGGTCTAAGCAGGGGGAGATGGGGGTGGGAGAGGGACCCAAAGTTGCGTTGGAAACCCGTGAGGGGCAGGGAGGAGAAGGGACTGCGGGGGCGGTGGGGCCTCGCGCTGGTGTGGTGGTGGTGAGGCCTGGTGGTAGCAGATTTGCACTAGAAAACCATCGTGGAAGTGAAAAATTAACTTTGTAGTTGCTGTGTAGCATCTGCCTTTGTGTCTTTGAGGCAACATCATACTGCAAATTGGGAGGGACTTTGAGACATCAGGCATTTGTGTAATTACTGGTACCCAGATTAATGTGGACAGGAAGCATGTACCCTAAATTATGCAGGAGCCGCAGAACTAATTAGCAGTATTTATTCCTGTTTCCTAATTAAAAACAACTAATCAGGAAATTTTTTTTTTGTTGTTGTTAAAAAACGTTTGGAAAAATACCCAGCAGAGCGCGGGTGGGAGGCAGCTGCTCTGCTGGGCCCCGTGCCGAAGGCCTCCGTGGCACACGTTTATTTCTGCGGCCTTGGGTGACCGTCCCTGCCCCGCTCCGCTGGCAGCGGCTCCGCACAGGGAGGGGGCTGTGCTCTGAGGCTGTTGCCAGGAACGGGGGTGGGTGGGGAAGAATCATAGAATAGAATCGTAGACTTGCTTTGGTTGGAAAAGACCTTTAAGATCATCGAGTCCAACCTTTAACCTACCCCTGCCATCCCACCACTACACCCTGGCCCTAAGCACCTCATCTGCCCTTCTTTTAAATCCCTCCAGGGGTGGGGACTTGACCCCCTCCCTGGGCAGCCCGTTCCAGTGCTTGAACTAGTTGCTAAAGTATTCCCACTCCTCAGTAAAAGCAAAGTGGTGGGTTTCCAGGAGGCACTA
>NW_009260430.1:1521119-1539687 GCF_000687185.1 Egretta garzetta | reverse complement strand
CGTGCTGGGCTGCGCTGGCACGGCGCACCCTGCGGCTCTGCTGAAGCGGGAGCCTGAAGATCAGCGTTACGGTAGGGCTTCTCGCCATTAAACCCGTCCTGATCCTGCAAACTGCGATACGAACCAAAGAAGGAAGGGACACAGGGGGAAGGTGGTTTCATTTTTAAGTGCCTTAGCAGATTGCGCTCCTCGTTACTGAGGTCTGCGGAGCGTCCCGTCTTCATCCTGGGCTCCGCTTTAGCTGTTGTGGCTCGCCCCAAAATTCTGCGGGCAGCAAGACAGATCCCTTTCGCGGAGGTCACTTGGTAAAGATTGAAATTTGATATTGAGAAAATACTGGACAGTTGCTCATCGCATCTGCTGCTCTTTCTCTCTTTCCAGGATGTCTTCAGGCGCATTATTTCCAAGCCTGGTGCCAGGCTCCCGTGGCTCTTCGAGCAAATACCTGGTGGAATTTCGGGCAGGGAAAATGTCCCTGAAAGGCAGCACTGTGACCCCAGACAAGAGAAAAGGCCTTGTGTACATCCAGCAAACTGATGACTCTCTCATTCATTTCTGCTGGAAGGACAGGACTTCGGGCAATGTTGAAGATGTGAGTATGGTTTTGTATTTCAGTGCTGAGGCATTAAGTCATGGTCTGTCATGTTCTTGTTCTGCTGGTGGTGCTGAAAGAGCTTCTCCAAGGCCAGCTAGGATGAGAATGCCGCTGTGGCCTGACAGACCTGAACTTCCAAATCCTCTCTGTTCCTTAGAGCAGGTGGAAGGAGGTCTGGGGAGGAGGGTAGAGGTCTTTGAGAGGCTGAAAGGAATATTCATGTATTTCCTCAAACGTTTGTTTCTACTGCCGCATCTTCCAGGATTTGATTATTTTTCCTGATGACTGTGAATTCAAGAGGGTACCTCAGTGCACTACTGGCCGTGTGTATGTATTGAAGTTCAAGGCAGGATCAAAACGACTCTTCTTCTGGATGCAGGTTTGTGGGAAGCCAGTAATAAAAGTCTTGGAACAAAATATTTCCAGTTTGCCTCGTACCAAGGGCAACTTTCTTGCAGGAGCCGAAGACTGACAAGGATGAAGAACACTGCCGTAAAGTGAACGAGTATCTCAATAATCCACCAATGCCTGGTGCTTTGGGTGGAAATGCAAGTGGAGGCCACGAGCTCTCGGCATTAGGAGGTACAGTCCATTCTCTGCTCCTTCATGTGAGAGGCTTTTTTAAGTTTATTTTTAGAATGAGCACTTACAGTTCCCTAGGAAGACATTCCTGATGACTGTGGAGGGTGAGTTGGGGACAATGTTAATACCAGAAGCGTAAACGTTCTTTTAGCAAAATAAACTGTGCTGTTATAATAGGTGCAGGCTGAAAGTTAAGACTGCCAGAAGAAATCTCTCTTTGTTTCCAGCAGATTCTCTGGAGTCTTACCTCTTTGTGAAGCCAAGTTGCATTTATCTTTTATGAGCATCATGAATCAGTAAACACTTGAAACTGTTTTTTCCATACAGAATGTGATGCCAATTAATCTCCTGCTGTTTGAGCCGGAGTGCTGTGAAAAAAAAACTATGTGAATATGTTGTGTTTCAGAATGTTTTTGTTTTTAGGTGAGGGTGGCTTGCAAAGCCTTCTTGGAAACATGAGCCATAACCAGCTCATGCAGCTGATCGGACCAACGGGCTTAGGAGGACTTGGTAAAATGCTTTAATATCTTTATGCCAAAATGGTATTTTCTCCTGCCAGGTTAATCTTACCTGACAATATTTTCAAGCAGCGCTATTGATTTGAATAGCACTGCTTTCATGTGAGAAAGCAAGGCCCTGCCTCAAAGATGAGCTAAGGGGCAAAAAAAGGATGCAGGAAATGGAGGGTACAAGATTCTACACGGCGCTCATCTTAGGGCTTGATCTGCAAGGAACGTCGGTTCTGCTCCTTGCTCTACTGAATCTTCTGCTTTCCCACACTCCCCCTACCCCCCCGCTCCCTCCTTTTTTCCACCCCTCCTCTTCCGCCTAAATATTTACTGGAGCAGGGACTGAAGCCAGGGACTCATCCCCAGAGAACGTCCCAGTTACCAAGCTGTGGAGTTGCTCATGTTGTCTCTGATCCAGTGAATATTTGTGTGCAAAGCAGAAAGAGTTCAGGAGGAAGGCTGGAGCGTCCCCACCCCCCAGCACTCTCTGGTCAGGAGAGGGAGGCTCAGGTTGGGGCTTTCTCTCCTGGGCAGTGCTGGGGAGAGCTTGAATCGCCATGCTGTTTTTCTGAAGGGGATGAGAGGGGCGTTGGAGTCCCTGCTGTGGTCTGGTCCTAATGCTATCCATACTCCAAGCCCAATAGAGCCTTTCCAGAGAAGTCAGACCCTCAAATGGAAGTAGGCAAAGTAACGCTTAGCAGGTGGCAGTGACTAAGGTTCTGTGCTTAAGCTCCAAAGTCCATTTTTGTGGATCTAGCTTATGTCTTTTTAGCTTCAGATGCAAATCTCGTGTTGGTGGGATGTTCAGATGCAAGTCTAATGTTAGTGTTGGAAGATTCTGGCTTTTTAGGATGCGTTTGGGAAAAATCTTCCTTCTTGAAGCTTCACATGATTCCTGTCGTCTTCTTCGCCTCAATGCTTTTTCTCAGCAGCTCTTCTTTCTTTGCCTTTACATCTAGCCATAAGACAGCTTGACATGAAGCTCACTACAGTAACTCAAAGAAAACCATCTGCTTGCCTCGGCAAGCAGTGGTTCTGGTGAATCTGTGTGGATCTCTTTCCCTGGTAGCTTTTTGTTCTTTCGCATCTGGTTTGTGTCTCTCTCAGGACTCTGCCTTTATCGCAGAGCTCCTGCAACACAGGAGCTTTCTTGCTCCTGGGTAAGCTTTCCTAGCAAGGACAAACTGAGTAGAGTGGCGTTGTGGTACAGCCTGGTTAGCTTCTCCCCGCTGTTCCTGCTGCTGTGGAAGCTCTGTGACTGGTGACCATGAGTGTTAGGGGCATGGTTCCGTAGGAGTGGGTCCTATACAAAGGAGGAGCTGGTGGCTGGTGCTTGCTCCGACCTCCAACACTCTGCAGCTTCAGTTAATCGCGTGTTTGCTAATGGAGCGCTGTTGTTCTGTCCTCTGCTTGCATGTAGTTCCCAAAACTATGGATGATGAATGCAGGTGCTTGTGTAGGGACGCGTAACTAATTAGACATGGTACAAGAACCCACTGGGTGGGAAGCATGTGGTAAATGGAGCATTTGGCTGATGTGGCTCAAAGGAATCGTAGGGGGACGATCAGTCAGCGCCAGCTCCGGTGGACCTAGAAGCCAGGCCTTTCCCCAGCTCTTCTTGGCTGACGTTCTTGACACTGCGTTAAGTCCTTGGTAGTTGGGATTGTGTGGACAAAGGAGGCGGACTCTGATTTTTATTTTTTTTTTTTTCTGCAAAGGGCAGTTGGCTCAAAAGCTGAGTGTTGGTTTCCTGCTGTGTTTCTGATCGCTGCTCTACTGGGAGCACTTTGTGCGCGGGCTTGTCCTTTCTTTGCTCTGCCTATGAAGTGTTTAAGGACTCGGCTGATTCTGCTGCTGCATCTCTGCATTAGGTTTGAAGCTGCAAAACCTACATGTATGGGGGGATGGTGGTGGTGACACAAAGGCTGCCTCTGTAACCTTCTGCTGAGGGCCTTGGCTTTAAAGTTTAGAGAAAAGATGGATTTTGGGAACCAGTAGAGAAGAGGGCTGTGTTACAATGATCGTGTATATATGGCACAAATGGAAGTAATTTTATCCTTGTGTGCATCTAGAAATTGAGTCACTTCTAAAACATGAAGCTTTCTAAGGCAGTTTTCTAATAGGGATGCAAGATCAGAAAATGAGAACTGTTAAATTACAGAATGGGGTGGGGGGGTTGGTCTGGGCTCTTTCACCCCTCCTTTATTTTAGCAAATAAAACCTTTCAGGTACAAGAGTGACCTCTCTAGAGCAGAGAGGTGCAAAAAACCCAAAGAAACAACTTTCTAAACCGGTTCTTCTTTTATGTTTACGGAAGGTGGGCTGGGTGCACTGACGGGTCCTGGGCTGGCCAGTCTGCTTGGAAGTGGGGGTCCCCCGACCAGCAGTTCATCATCAAGGTAGGGTGCCTGTCTGGTTTGGGTTTGTAGAGCTTTTGTAACATCAAGTTGCCGCTTCTGTGGGAGGAGTCATGGCCTACCGGACAGGAAATACGATGGGAGTTCAGACTGCTTATTACCTCTCTAAAATGAGGGTAGGAGCTCTTTGTATTGTAAGGACTTGACAAGAAGCTTTTCAGAATAGAAGAGGCAAAGCTGTTTTTCGGAAGGGAATTAATTATACTAATTATCTTCTCCAGCTCTCGCAGCCAATCAGCTGCTGTGACGCCATCTTCCACAACTTCTTCTACACGTGTAACGCCTGCCCCATCCGTTCCTGCGGCTGCATCTGTGACCAGCCCGAGCCCCGTACCAAGTTCGGGTAATGGAACCAGCTCAGCCACGAGCCCAACCCAGCCCATTCAATTGAGTGACCTTCAGAACATTTTAGCTACTATGAATGTGCCATCTGGAGCAGGAGGACAGCAAGGTAACTGTGTTCTGACCAGGACCAGAAGTCCTTTGGAGCTGTTTTACTGTCCTATCCTGTTCCAAATTGGTTGAAAGGTCTCTTAAATTTTGGTTTTGTTCTTTTTTCATTTGAGTGCTGTTCTTGGCTGTTTCAAGAGTCTTACTCTTGCTCCAGAATGGAGAGAGAAAGTATGCTAGCAGTGTGCTGACTACGTTTCAGTACTCCTCTGACTAGATTATTTGGTTTACATAACAGAACTGTGGGGTTTTGTGCATAGTCTAACAGCCAACCATTTATTTTCTTCCTAGTTGACCTGGCAACTGTTCTGACTCCTGAGATAATGGCTCCCATCCTGGCCAACGCTGAAGTTCAAGATCGGTTGATGCCTTACCTTCCCTCAGGGGAATCTCTGCCGCAGACTGCGGAAGAGATTCAGAATACCCTGACGTCTCCTCAGTTCCAGCAGGTAGATGCCTGGCTGTCACAGGAGGTGTGGTTCTCCTTCCCTCCTCCCCTGTGCGTTGTGATGTGCCTTGCCCTGCTTTTCCAGGCTCCTGAACACTGTTCAGAGTAGGATGTTGCTCTGTAGGAGGGACATGATTTAATGGAGCACTAGTTCTTCCTTCCTGCAGTCACCCAAGGGCAGAGCATAGTGTTTTTCACTTTTTCTTTTGGAATTGGGCTTTACCTTTCTCCTTTACATTAAATGCTTCCTGGCAAACCACAGGGGCAAATTCATTAGTCCCTGTCAGAGTGGCTTGTCAGCAGTCTCCTTAAAGGTCATTCCAAGTGACTGAAGGGAAGAGATGCTCATGTTTACAGCACTGCAGCCCTTGTTCCTCTGGAAGCACTAATACTTAATTCCAGAACTGTCTGTGTGTGATTAAAGCTGCTGTATTACAGGCCAGTTTGACCTAGTTACACTCATCGATTGAAATTTGTCAAATTCACAAAATTTCAGTGGTTAAGAGGACTGGTTTTAATTTATGGCAACTCTTTTGTGCAGACAAGACTTGGAAACAAGGGATTTTTGTAACTGGCCATTTGATAGAGTACCTGCATCTGGATAAAAGTGTAATTTAAGTTGTCTGTGCACTAAACGGACTGGAGGGTATGGCGCTGTGGTTTGGTACGGTGCTCGGGCTTGCAGGGCTTACCCATTTGTACTTGTGGGCACCTGGCTGGTTAAGAGCAGACCGACTGCAGGCCCTGCACAGGGTCTGTGGTGTCACAGCGGCACCACACCATGGTGCAGCGGTTTATAAAGGAGAGTGGCTGCTCCCAGGCTGGCCGTACAGTCACCGTGCCGTGCCAGGCCCGCGCTCCTCAGGCGGGTGTTGCACAGTAGCCACCTGATGCTGGAGAAAAACGATGCAAACTTTTTCTTGATGCTGTTGACTCCACAGGCATTGAGCATGTTCAGTGCTGCCTTAGCTTCAGGACAGCTTGGCCCGCTAATGAGCCAGTTTGGCTTACCCGCAGAGGCAGTAGATGCAGCAAATAAAGGAGGTAAGTGTTAGTGCTCTTGGGAGCATCATGAAGTGGTTTGGTGGGGTGGAGTTTTTGTTTTGCACAGACTCTTGCACTGTAGGTTTGGTCTTTTTTTTTTTTTTTTTTAACAATAAAAAGGCAAGTGGCTCAGGTGTTCCCCTGCAGGCACATCATGATGTCAGACGTGCGTTTAGGGAAGTCAGTGTTCTGCCAAGAGATGTGCTGAGCAGCCTTGGTGCTGTTTTCTTGATAGAGATGCAAAAGATGCTGGCCGTGTCACGGTCACCTTGTTCAGGAATGGCCTTTTTTGTGGGCGTCTTTAATGATTCAGCTGAAAGAAGTGAACACAGAAGGGGCGTGTGGTGCTGGGTGTCAGTGGTCCCTGATGAGCTTTTAGAACCCGTTCTGTGACTGAAGTAATTCTGGTCTTAGGCTGCCTGTGCACAGGGGTGCAGTGCAGAAACCACTGGCTATGGCAGAGCAAGCCAAATGCGTGTTACTTATTGAATGAGTACTAAAATTTTCTTCCCTACTAATAGATTCTTACTAAAGCAACTGTTTATTTTCCAAGTAATGAAGCTTAACTTCAGGCAGACAATGAACCCCATTCCAGAAAGGGTGAAGTTAAATAACTCATGTGTTTAACTTTCTAGATGTAGAAGCATTTGCCAAAGCAATGCAGAACAGTGTCAAGTCAGACCAAAAGGAAGGAGATGCCAAGGACAAGAAAGACGAAGAGGAAGATATGAGTTTAGATTAAGTTATTTGCTCTTCCTTACAGATATTCCTAGATACTAACTTAAGCAACTGCAGTAGGATTACTAACTTCATATTATGCTTATATAAATCTACAAATAAAGGAATTTTCTTTATCTGCCATACTGTTCCTTCTCAGTCTGTTTAACGTGCACAGTAAAAGCAGAACTTGCTCTTTGTTTCCCGTGGAGTTGCTTACTGCTCAGTTTTGATGCTTTGGGCATCAGGCCTAGCCTAAGCCTTCTCATTTCCTTGTGCTAAAAGGGTTGAGCCCTGTGAGTGTACAAGTAAGGAGCACCTCCAGGCTGTGTTGCTGACAGCCATCCAGGTTTGGGCCCACCAGACTGTGAGCTGCAGGGCTGCTGGCCTGCCCCGTTGTCCCACACATCCTGCTGCAAGGTTCATTGTGCCCTGGGTGCTGGACTTCACCTTGGGACAGGAGCAGGGTCAGTCGTGAACACCAGAGCCTGACCACTGCAGCTGCTGTACTAGGAGAGAGCTGCTTACAGCAAATAAATACAACTCTTAGTGTCCTCTTCCAGTTCCACATCAGCCTCGTGCTTGCTCTTCACCAGTAAAGAGAGTAACATAAAGCTTTACTCGACTCCAAAGTATGTACCAGTGATTTACAAAGACCATCTTTAATACTACAACTTACAAACAGGTCATACTTACATTTGTTTAAGATGGACATGTTAAAAACCCATTTTACAACATTTACCCCTCATAAAAAAAAAACCAAAACAACCCACAATATAATGATATAAGTTATAAGTCCATTTCAGAAGCAAGAGTTTGTCCCCCAGTGGCTAGATATACACACACAAATATATATATATGACGTGTAAGTGCACAAGTGAACTAGGTGTCTCGGGAGAAAAAGGTTTGTTGTTTTTTTTTTTTCCAAGTGAAGACTGCACTGCAGCAGGCACGAGGGAGGCTGAGCAGGAGAAGACAACTGCTGGCAGGGTGGGCGAGGGCCGAGCGCTGCCTTGTGCCCGGCCAGGCTTGGAGGTAACCCCTTCTTGATTCTCCTCCAGGCAAGTTTCTTGCTTCATGCAACAGGACTTTTGTCAGTGTATCTCCCAGCGCTGACCACGACTGCAGGGTCAGAGGGGTATTTGTGTCTCGCTGCTTTCCCTCAGCAGTTCTCCCAGCCTATTTTGTTCCTTTACTTTTTATTGTTTTCTTATAAATTAATCTGATAAGCAGCAGCTAATTCTGTGAACAGAATCTTGTCCAAGTTCCCCCTTGCAGAGCTCTTTGTGTAGCGGTGGCAGGTGAACTGAGACTGCCCTTGGGGGGAGGTTAAATGCGTCCTTGCTTATAAAAACACAAAAGTGAGAGAATTAATCCAGTTTGTCCTAATTGCATTTATTATAAAACAGGAACTGCCTACAGCCTTTAGCAGAAGACAGTCTGTGACTGTTATTAATAGCCTCAAGTGTTCCGTGAACTAAATCTATGTGCGTTGTAAGTGTGGGGTGAGGGGAACAGGATTTCGGACGTGATGCACAGCTGCTGCGTGCTTCAGCTCCCGCGCTCTCGAGGACACCGGCTCTCGCCACCAGCCACGTGGCAGCAAGGGTCCTGTTGCAGATGCTTGACCACCAGGGAAGGACTCCGACCTCTCTCCACACCCTGCTCCAGCTTTTTGGTTATATTTGTGAAAGATGTCCCCAAAGTGCCCCCCTTCTCCCCACCTTCCTCCCCTGCCCTCCTTCCCCATGGATTCGTGGCCCCTCTCTGGTTTTGGCCCCAGACTTGCACCCGCAAGTCCCTGGAGATGGAGTACGTTTGACTGCGGTTAATGCTATCGAGTAGGTGATGTCTGGGGCCCGGGGAGCAGTGCAGCTTCCCGCCGGCCAGGCTGTACACGGAGGTGCACGCACTTACAGCACCGGACAACCCTTGAGGCCAACAGAGCCCCTGACGGTCCCGGCTCGCGGCAGGTCCACGTGGCTCCGGTTAATCACCAGGTTCCTTATACAGCCCACGTAATGAGGGAGGGGGGGTAACAGTGGCACTGTGCCAGCCTTGTCTGGCTCTGCAGGAGGAACAAGTAAAAGCAAGCATTAGTCTGGCTCAGAAGAGGGCAGGGGATGAAGAGCCTCTGTCTTGCACCTGCAATGGTATCTCCCGTGGGGTATTTCGTTCTGGAGCACGTCTTTCCCGACTCACCTAGCAGCCCTCCCACGGAGAAGGTCGCCCTTGTGCTGGGTGCAGGAGGCTGGCTGGGTCCCGCTGTGTAGTTGCCTTCTGTGTCCACATCCACCTGGATTATGTTCTTCCATTTGGTAACTTTGAAAGAAAACAAAGAGTCAGTGCAAGTCCACCTCTGCCCTCCGGCACAGGCCAGTGCTGGAGCAGAGCAAAACTACTGGGAGGGTCAGAAGACCCAGCCTGGGCCCTGGGAAGCACCCGGAGTTTGGAGAGCCTCCCCCAAAATCTGTCCTCTGGCCCCAGCAGCCCCCCATAAAGCACCGTGCCTTGGTCTAGTGACGAGGGCTGCCCTCTCCCAGCGGGGTGGGACAGTGCACGCCAGGCGCAAGGGGATCAGCTCAGACACTCCGGGCACGGCGAGTGAGAGGTCCTGAAGCCAAAAATGCACCAGGAGCACACGACGGCTCTCACCCAGTGCTGGGTCGAGCAAGATGAGGGCTTAAAACAGCGCTGTGCTGAGATGGGGGCTGTCGCTGTGATCCCCGCCCCCCGGAAAGGGCTCAATGCAAAACCTGAGCACTTGCTCAACGGCGAATAAATACATTCCCAGCTGAGCCTTCCCCGTACAGCTGGGAATCCTGCAAATCCCTGGTCCCAGCTGTGGGCTTTGAGCCCACAAGCTGCACAAGCCAGGCTTTTGCTTTCAGTGGGATGGCTCCCTTGGAGCCGAGGCCAGGACTGGCCCAGCAGGACCGTGGGACATCCCTGGCCTTGCCGGCTGCTCCATGACCTGGGGAAACACCCTGTCTCCCCTGCCCACCAGATCTGACAGCACTGATGGGATCAGGCAACGACTCTTAATTAGGAAATGACTTGATAGCAGCTACAACCTCCCAAATTAAGTGCATACAGGTGGGAGCTGGGGTTTAAATACCCACAGAAGGGCACCAGGCTCCCCCCAGGAGCTGTGGGCTGAGCAGGAGCGGAGCAGCATCCCAGAGCCAAGTGCTGGCTGTCACCTCACCTGCGATGGTGTGCCACTGCCCGTCGCAGAGAGATGGGTACGTCACCGACGCAGAGAACTCGTCAGCCCCAGCGTTGGCTCTGACGGTGACCTGGTGGGCGAGACAAACCCATTAGAGCTGAGCAGGATGGGCAGGAGATGGACGCTGCCTCTGAAAACCTGTGGGGAAGCCATCCTCCCCCTACCTTCATCTCCTCCATGTACAGCAGGAGATGGTGGCTTCTCCTCATGCCTAGGTGGAAGATGAGGCCAGAGGCACTGCGGGGACGGACTTCCAGTGTCACCTCCAAGTCCTGCTCGGTTGCCACTGCATCAGCTGCAAGAGAAATGCTACTGGTGAAGAGGGGGACAAGGGACCTCCCGTGAGATGTGTCCCTCCCAGTCCAGGGGCCGTGGGAGCCAGCCCAGGCTGCTGTGGGGTACCTAGGATGACGGACCCGCCCTCCGCAGCAAAGAAGACCCCGCTCTCCAGCGCGCCCTCGTAGCACTGCGTCACCCCGAAGGTGCGCGAGGGGGGACCCAGGGGCCTCCCGTCCAGCTGGAGGTTCCTCAGGCAGCCGTCGAAGCTGGAGGCCGATGCAACCTGCGAAGAGCGGCCACCAGAGTGAGTGCAGAGGGGCCAAAAAACAGCAGGCATGGGGCAATGCCATGGGTCTGGGAACTGGCCGAGATAGGGCGATGCCATGGGACCACCAAGCCCTTACCGGTATGTGAGCCTTGGCTTTTCCTGCCGGGATCCCACCCACATACAAGGGGGTCCGGGCCACAAAGAGCGCTGCAGTGGCCACTGCAGCATCCTGGGCTCGCAGCCCATCGATGACCAGCTGGGCTCGGCTCTGGTCTCTGCTGAAGAAGACCTGCAAGGACCAAAGGTCAGTGCCAGGGCTGGGGGCTTCCTGGGTTGGGAGGAGCCCCAGGGCTGCATCCAGGGAAGGGAGACCTCAGCGCAGAGGTGCAGCCAGCCCTGGCTGTGGTTTTGCTGTCCCCCTTGCTCCCATGGGATCACAGGTGTCCCACGTGCAATTAGGAAGCGATGCCCAGAGCAGGGCTGCACCAAGCTAACCCCCTTGACAGGCACCTGGCGATGGGGGGCTCATGTGAGCAAGGTGGCTCAAGGAGGCCCTGCGGAGCCCCGACCCTCTGCTCACCGTGTGCCACCGCCGGTCCCGGTACTTGTCTTTGCTGCGGATGCGCAGCCGGCGCCCACCAATGTCCACCAGGAAGACAAAGTGCCCATTGGAGACGAAGAGAGCCATGAAGGTGCCCCGCTTGCCCGCCACATAGAAGAGCAGCCCGCTGGAGGAGTTCAGCTTCACCTCCAGGGAGAAATGGGACCTGCAGGGACACGGGGGTGATGGGAGCGCCTTGCTCGCCCACAACTGCAAGGGACGCCTGCTCTCCAAGGGATGGTCCCCGGGGCTGAGCTTGTGTGGGGTGGGTATGGGGTGAGCCTCACCTCCAGCCAAAGGAGGCTGGGATCTCCTCGAACTCCCAGCGACTGCTTGGGGAACCCCCGAAGCGGAAGGTGCCCCTGGCTGCGTGGGGCTGCGGGTGCAGCCGGCAGAGCCCGTCCCCATCGTGGCGGCGGTCCTTGGAGGCAGGCTTGCCTGGCACCTACACAAGACGCACCAAGGAATGGAGTGAGAGGAGCATCCCCGCAGGTGTCATGGGGCAGAGGTGCTCAGCAAGGGGGCAACGCTGGTATCTGAGGAGGATGTGGGGAGTTTTGGCAGCAGCTGGTACCTTGGGTTTCCGCCTGTCCTTCTTCAGAGTGACTCTGAGCTGCTGTGGCTGCTCGCCCAAAGGACAGCTCATGGTGACGTTGACGCTCTCCACGTTCTGCTGCAGGTCCACCACCATCTGTGGCTCTGACGTCCTACACACAAGGAGAAGGGGTCCCCATCACCGGGCCAGCCAGGAGGCAGGAAGGGGCTGAGCCCTGCTCTCTGAGAAGGGGCACGGCAATGCTCACCGCTTGACGAAGACATTCCCGATGCAGCCCATGAGGCTGCTGGGGGCACCCGGCTCTGGTGAGCCCCCAAGCTGGAAGAGTGGCCGCCCATCCTGCCGCCGCTGCCGCCGTCTGGACCCAGTGCCTGCTGCGGTGTCTTGCAGCTCATCGTCCACGTACAGCCGGACCCTGTGGGCGATGAGCAGTGTGGGCTGAGCGGGTCCCTGGGGCCATCAGCACGCCATCCCCCAGGCACCGCCAGGACACGTACCCACGGGGATCGCTGTAGAAGGCTGCGTAGTGGGTCCTGTCATCCGCGTAGGTGTTTTCAGTGGTGACTTCAGTTTCCAGCAGGTTCAAGGTCAGCTGGCCCCTCTGGAGGGACACCTGGCACGTCCCCTCCTGCAGAAAGCATGGCCCTCTTGCTGCTCAGCAGCTGAACCCCAAGGAAGGGCCTATTTCCCCACCACCCTCCAGGAGCTCAGGGTTCAGATTTCACTGTGGATTCACACCCTGGCCCCACCAGAGTCCCCCAGTTTCCCAAGGGGGAGCAGCAGCATCCCCAGAGCAGGAGCAGATGTTCCTGCAGGTGCCCACCTGGGTGGCGTGGTGGTAGAGCAGCCCCTCCTGCTGGCTCGTCCGGAAGCTGAAGCCGCTGTAGAAATCCCGCAGCCCTGGCACGTCCTTCAGAGCCAGGGTCAGGTAGCCATGGCCGTGGACACTGACTGACCGAGCCACCTGCAAGAGACACCATGGAGGCGAGGTGAGAGCCCAGCCCTAGCATTGCAGGGGTGCTGGGAGGGTGACTGAAGCGCTCAGGTCCCCACTGGGTCTGGCTGTGCTATGGCCAGCAATGTGGAGCACCTTGCCACAACCCTGTGGACCTGGAGGTTTTATGCTTGTTTCTGTGTGAATGAGGGGAGAAAGAGCCTGTCCCAGGGGTCCTGTTCTCCCTTTCCCTGACAGACCCTACCCCTGCCAGGGCTTTGTGCTTACCAGGAGGTCTGAGGTGCACCCGTAGCTCACGCCAACGGTGCTCATGCGCTTCAGGTCAACGTATTTGCCAAGAGCCTTCAAGCCCTTCATGCAGCCCCGGATGGGCCCACCCATGGGGAAGAGCGCTTTCAAGCTGCAGGAGAATCAAGTGGTGTTACGAGGACAGCCCCAGGCAGGATCCAGCCCTAGGCAGGATCTGGCCCTGTAGCCCTTCAAACAGAGTGCCTGGGAAGGACCCATGATGGCCACAGGTATCTCCAGTGCCTCAGACACAAGGCTGCTCCAAATCACCCAGCATGGCAAAGGACTCAGTGACACCCACCAGCACCTCATCCCTCACCAGAGATGGAGATGTCCCATCCTCAAAAACTCACAGTGATGGGCAAGAAGAGGAAACCTCCCTCCAGAGCTTCAGCAGAGCCCCAACAGCCCTGGACATAGCTGAGAAAGGGCCAGGGGCACCTCACAGGAGGGGAAGACCCAGACTGTCCCACCCCACCACAGGCTGGACCCACCTGGGGGGCAGCACAGCTGGAGGCACACCACCCAGGTAGTAGGAGACCGCGTTCTCCAGGGAGTTCTCCTGCTCCACCATGAAGATGGTGAGGCGCTCCAGCCGCACCAGGATGCGCTTCTTGTTATTCATTTTGAGGAGGAAAATCTGGATCTGGAGACAGAGGAGAAAAACGATCTGCCAGCCTGGAGGAATTAGGTCCATCACAGAGGGCAGCACGAGGCCTCCAGTTCACGGCTCTAGTCAAAGAACTTCTTGCAGCTCTCCCCCACCAAAAGCAAGGGTCCCAGTGCCCCCCCACCCCTCCCGGGAATGAGGAGCCCTCCAAGCAAGCCGGGCGGGCGGCTGTTCCCCCTTACCGCTTTGTTTGTGGTGCTGCTGATGGTGAGGGAGGAGGAGTTGCTGCTGGGTTTTGCCATCTCCAGACCGGTGCTGAAGTCGTAATAAAGCACCAGCTTCCCATCCCGGATAGCCAGACAGAGGAACTGACCCTGGGAGAGGCAGGATGGACGCTCAGCCCCACATCCTGGTGTCCAGCACGCAGCCGTGGCACTGAGCCCGACCTGCCCTCTAGCACCGGTGAGAGCAGGTTCTGCTGCCGGTGCCTGGATGCATCACTGCGACAATTATTGGGGATTTATCTGCAAAGAGCAGCCCGGTGCTGGGGCACAGGGATGGCACTGCAGGCTGGAAATGCTCCTTGCAGCACTGCCTGCCCCAGTGAACCCTGGCCCCGCTCAGAGGGTCTGTGCCCGGGTGCTCCTGGAGTTCAGGGGGGTCCCTCCAGCACCAGACAACTGATTGCCTCCGCTGTGAGGTCTGGGTCCAGCCCTCTTCTGGCTTCTAACAATAGCATAGAAATGCTGCTCCAGGTAGCACTGCCATCGCCAAAGCCCTCTTCTCCCCAGGACCCTGAACTGGGAATGCCTGCAAGTGGGGCTGGGATTGACCTAACCCACTGGATAAGGGGTGAAGGCTCCCCAGGGGAGCAAGCACCTGCCTGATTCTCCAGGAAGAAGAGGATGCCGTTGTAGGAGACCACCCGAATCTCCTGCTCGAAGCGCTTGGTTGTGCCAAACTGGCTCTCAAACTTGATCTCTGCGTAACCAGTGCCATCAAAGTAGGAGCCATCAGTCAACCAGGGGTCTCCTGTGGACTTGGACCTGAGCCACACAAGAAGAAGCCCAAGGCATCACTCCAAAGCCAACTGCCATACTCTGGGGCAGCCCAGGGCCAGGGTAAAGCGCCACGGGCCAGGGCTGTCCCCAGCCTGGGCACAGTGTCCTACCTTGCGCAGGGCTTCTCAGTGGTGGTATCCACCTGGAAGGTGTGTTGGAAGTTGTACAGGCTCACCACCTCCTCATTCAGCGTGTCCAACTCCAGGCACCCAAGGTAGTTGGGATAGCGCAAAGTGGGAGGAGGCTGGCAATGAAACCGGACAGTTAGAGCAAGTTTGATCCTGGTTTTCCCATGAAATCAAGGGGTTTCTCCCCTAAGAAGCTCCAAAGGTATCGCTGATACCTCCTAGAAAGCCGAGCCTCCCTCCCTGCCACCTGTCTCACCGTGAAGCTGGAAGGGTAGCCACCCACGTAGAAGACCACATTGCGCGGGTCGAGGTTGAGCAGCCCCTGCTCCCCCTTGGCCACACCGTCTCCCTTGGTCTCGTGCACCGTCTGCCTCTCCACGATCACTGACATTTGCCCATACTGCAGGATCCTGCAGCAGGGAGAGATGATCAAGACAAGGCAAGACCCCCGAAGAGGAGCAAACCCTGCCCTCCCTGAGCAAAGGGCCTCCCCACCGAAAAGGGGTGCATGTCCCACTGGGGACCCCCACAGCAGCAGTGTGCTGAAAGGAGTCAGCACTGCCACAAAGCTGAGTGGACCCTCCATGATGAGTTTCATCTTTCCTTTCCTGCAGGAACCCCGAGACCCTCCATGACCAGGCTGGGACACCATCTCCCTGCTAGTCTGTTGAGGTTTTTTTTTTTTTTAGGTATCTCAGTGCTGATCACCTAGGGATGACTGGATGATGGACTCCACAGCACCTCTGCAAGCTCAGGGCCTGTCTGAACTTGGGCATAGGACCACCCGCATCCACTGCAGGCAGAGTCTCCCACTGAATAACCTCAGGATGTGTCTCCCACCAGTCTCCCACCTGTTGATGCTGATGGTGGCAAACTGCTCTCCAATATCCTCGTCAACAGTTAGGGAGGCTGGCTCCTCATCGCCCAGTTTGTAGACCCACTGCACTCTGCGGTCCTTGAGCACGATGCCCAGGTAGTCTCCAGAAGCCTGAATGCAGGGGCAGGGCCACACGTTGACATTTGGGACAGGGAGGAGTGCCAAGTGATGCTCCCCCTTGTGCTCCCAGGGCTGGACTGGCCAAGCACCCCCAATTGCGCTGCTGTCCCCATCCTCCTCCAGCCATGCTGATGGCTGCACCCAGGGCCTGTTTGTGTTCCCCACAGACCCTCAAGGAGCAGGCAAAGGGAGAGGGGCTGACGTCCAGGTGTGATCCCCCATTGATGCTCCCAACGTGGGCTCCCGCTGCCCTCCTCCTGCCCACACAGCCCCATCTCACCTCCCGGCTGCCCAGGTACAGCACGAACCGCCCCTCCTCTGCCCCGTCCTGCCGTCGCTGCCGGCTCCTGGGCTCGGGGTTTTGGATGTAGAATTTGAGGGATGTGTAGGCTGCCAAATCCTGCAGGTTGCTGGGCAGCCGGACCTGCACACCTGAGCTGCCGTTGAACTTCATGGGGACCTTCACCTGGAGAGAGCGAAATCCAAACCCATGGCACTGAAGCTGCTGCTGCTGCCTCTCTTGCCACTGCCAGCTCTACCAAGTCAAAGCATTTTCTGGAGTCTTCCCATGAGAAAGGGACACTGCCTGGTGGCCCCAGAGCTCTTCTAGATCCCCTCCCACTTGCATACTACCCTCAGGTAAGCCTTCATTCACCCCAAGCCCCCGGCACCCCGTGCACAGCCCTCACCCTCCCATGATCCTACCTTGCTGGCGGCGTTCCTCGCCTGCGTGATGAGCTGCCGGATCCGCACAATGTTCTCCGACACGGTGGCGTTCTTGTTCCTCCTGTTCTCCAGGCTGCTCAGCTTCCCCAGCAGCAGTGGGATGGTGCTTTCCAGGCTGGACACTGGGGTTGGAGAAGTTTTGAAGGTTAGTGGGGAAGAGAGAGGCAAAGCTCAGGCAGTTTCGAGACATGCAAGTCAAAGCAGCAGCGGCTGGGAGCGGAGTCACAGAATGATCCCCTGTAATCCAGCAGCCTCGATGGGGGGGTTGTGAAAATGCTTTAGGGCATGCAATCTCCTGCAGTAAAGGTATAGGTGATATAGACACTGCAGGGAGAGAAAAAAATAAAGGGACCGGAGTTAAAGCACCCAGTATGGGCTGCTGCCTCCCTCTGCTCTTGACCTGGAACTGCAAAGCACAGCTTCCAAAAGCACAGAGCTCTCTGGGAACATCTGTCCATGCACTGGCTCATACTAGACTTGGCCCTGGCAGCCCAGCAGGCTCAGCCCTCACCAGATTTCCTGGCATCCTGGACTGCCTGGTTCAGGTCTTCATTTCGAAGGTCTCCATACTGGTCTTTCCACTCATCCAGATTCTTCTTCATGGTGCTCAGGCTATCTTCCACTCTTGCAGCAGTTTCGTTGGCCTCGGCAGCTGCTGCTTTGGCATTCTGGATGGTCTCTTTTGTGTCCTCTGGAAAGAAAGGGGAAAAATCTCTGGGATGGCCAGGAGTGGGAAGGGAGCAGGACAACTAGCCTAGCTACCCCAGGACAAACCTTGGTCCCTGCCCAGCACGTCCTGCACAGACTGGAGCTGGCTCAGGAGCTGCTCCTTCTTCACGCGGAGGCCAGCCAGCTTGTCCTTTGCTGTCTGCAGAGTGCCTTTAATAGCTGCAATTAAAGAAATGCGTATGCTGTGCGCTGGATCTCAGTCCAGCCCAAAGGTTGTCACACCCTGCAAGGAGCCGCTCTCACCCTCGTTGAGTTTTCTCTGCTCCCTCCTCACAGCCTCCTCCAGGTTGCTGCTGTTCCTCTTCAACTCTTTGGAGATGGCCCCGAGATTTTCTGCTATGACGCTCTGTAAAACAAACACGCGCTGCCTGGGAGTCTGAAGAGGAATTCCAGTCTCCAGCCTTGACTTGCAGACAAAAACGCTCCTTCAGACAACTGCAGTGGGGTGATGGGGAGACCCAAACCCCCAGAGTCTGGCCCCAGCCGCGGCAGAGGCTCTGCTCTCCGGCACAGAACAAAGTGCTCAGGTCTCAGAGGGAAGGGGCAGCAGAGCCCTGCGCACGGGTGTGAAAAGCTGGAGGACTGGCGAGGGAGTTTGTCTTTTGCTCATCTTCGCAGGGCTCCCCACAGTACGTACCATCAAAGCCTCGCCAGCTGCCTCATCAGCATCGTGGGCTGCTCGCTCGGCTTTTTTCACAGCTTCAATGATGCTGGCGTAGGCGTTAGAGGCATCGATCGCCCGCTGGATGAAGCCATCCTGGTTTGTGCCCTGGATAATGCTGTGTTGGAAGATGAAGCCATCAAGTCCACGCAGACTGCTCATGCCCCCACAAACCCCTTTGGGTTCCTCATCACAACATGTTCTCCAGGATAAAGCTTTGGAGATGGTGCCCTGCTGCTCCCCTGCCATGGTGTGGGGCTGCAGTTTTCCATCCCCAACTCTGGTAGGAGATGGCCTGACTACTGAGCGTCGAGACCGGTGCCTCACCTGGACAGGTTCCTTGCGAGCTCATCCAGGAGCCGGGCATGCTCCTCTGCCTGCTCCACGATAGGGATCTTGCTGCTGGCCGGGGAGAACTTCTTGACCCGCTCAGTCAAGGGCAGCTTTGCCCCATCCAGCAGGGCTGCCAGCTTCTCGTATACCTGCAAGGACACACATCACTCCCGAGGGCTGCCCCCCCCTCGCACTCTGCCCACGCCGAAGCACTTCCAGCACTCACCTCCTTTGCACTCTCCATCTTCTGTAGGAAGTCAGAGATGCGGGCCAGGGAGTCCTGGGCCATCCTCAGGGTCTCCTGCACCAGCACATGCTGCTTTTGGAGTTCACGGCTCTTTTGCTAGATACACAGATGCAGGGTTAGGCACTGGCAGGGCTGGGG
>NW_009260430.1:1517647-1521080 GCF_000687185.1 Egretta garzetta | reverse complement strand
GACCACCTGGTGAAGGTCTACCTGACTCTCCTCCAGGTTGTTGCGGTTCAGGCTGTTCAAGTCCTCTGTCTGCCTGGTTTTGTTCACAGCCTCGTTGAGGGCGTCACGGAGGTCCATCAGCTGGGAGCTGTGCTGCGCCAGCCGGTCCTGGATGCTGCTCACCAGGTCCTGGTTGGACTCCCAGCGGGCGTACAGCTCGCTCTTCACCTGATGCAGCACTGAGGACGGAGGAGATGAGAACTGTTGCTAATTCATCCTCCCATGTTAAAGGGCTCTTTCTGTTCTCCAATGTGGAACAGCCTGGTTCTGGTCTCACTTGGCAGCTATCAAAGCCAGAAGTGACCATCCTCCCTCCCTCTTTCAGCCTGGATAGCACAGGATCTCATCCAAAATTGTCTCCAAACCCCCAGTGCTGGTGAAAGGGATGGGATCTCTTTCAGAACAACATCCAGTCATGCCTGAAAGGCTCCAGATGATGGCGAAACCCCACCTGAGGCCCACTCCAGGGCTTGATAATTCCCACGGTGAAAAATTACGTATTTCTAGCAATGCCCACTTCATAATTCCAGCTTTCAGCTGCTGAACTACATTTTGCCACTGCCTGTTAATCAGAAGCGCTTGCTCCCCGCAGTGCCAGGTTACGTAGTGGGGCTTTATGTGGGAGCACAATCCAAGTCCTTGCTCCTGCAAGGGATGCCCTCAGAATAGCAAAGCTGCTGAGGGTGCTGGTTGTTCCTCTGGACCCCTTTCCTGGGACAGCGAATATGAAGAAACATGGGGTGACTTAGTCACATCCACATGTGACGCATACATAATAACAGTAACTCCTGGTTCTAAGGGTTGTCATTCTTGGCCATCAAACAGAATGACCCAGCTAGTATCATCTGCTCTAAAATTCACCTTAAGGGAAAAGGAACCATAAATGGGGTGTCACGGGGGACCCTAAAACTACTGTAGAACTTGTTGGGGGTGCCTGTTTTATTAACAGCGCTCTCCAGATGTGACCGTGATGTGTAGCGTTCACATGGGCTCCACACCAGGCTTCGAGGAATGGCTTAGACCCAGCAGGATCCATCCAGCCCTGTCCCACGCCACTGAGCCAGACTCACACTTCTGAGCCTCCTCGTGCTCGCGCCTTGCCAGCTCCTCCTGGCTGCCCAGACTCCGCTCCTTCATCTCCCTCAGCATTCTTTCCACCTCAGCCATCTTCTGCCGAAACTCCTCAGTGGAAGTGGTGCTGGCGTTCGCTGCCCCAAACCTGGCCATCTGCCGCACCAAGTCTGCAGAGAAACCCAGATCCCCCATTAGCATTGCCCAACCCAGCTCCTTCATAATCCCCGCGAGCCTTCCTCTCTCACGTCGCTCTCACTGGCTTTCATGCAGTACTCGGGCACCTGAACTGCTCGAGATCACTCAGAGGTATCGCCCCACGTTGCTGCCTCCTTGGCATTCCAGCACACGCTACATCCCCGGCATCTTTCCGGGGCTTTACCTCCTCTCCTAGATCCAGTCACTCCCCGTTTTGCTAAATCTCTCCTGAAGCAGCGGTGCAGATTGTCCCAGTTTTATGCATTTTAACAACATTTCTGCAAGTTTTATGTGTTTTTTCCAATGATTGTGCTTAGCCAAACAGCTGGGACTCACAATAAGCCTGGTCTACCTGAACGCTCAGAATTCTGCAGGGATCTCCACTTCATTTGTGTTTCCCCTTTTTTTCTCCACGGCTCTTTCCAAGCAATGCAGTGCTCAGTGCTGTTTGAAAGCAGGAGAGCGGCATTCCCAGCAGGAAAACCCCACAAAGCAGAGACCCTTCTTTACCTACCTGCAATGCCTTTCTGAATACTTTGGATGTTTAGCAGGAGCTGCTCCCCCCTCTGGTGAGTCTCTCTCGTATGCTGCTCAATCCGGTTTGCTTCTCTGTGAGTCATCGTCATCTACAACAAAACCCACTGGCTTAGCTGAAGTATGAGATTATGTTTTATGTGATCTGTAAGCAGGAAGGATGTTCCCAAAAGGCACACAAGGCTTGGGAACGTGCAGCTTTTGAGGTCCTTGAACCACGTCTCCTCCAATAGCCTGCCCTGTGCTGCTCACCTAACGAGGAATTTAGCGATGGTCTTATCAAGCACCTTCAGAGAAGCACGAGCAATAAATGCAGCTCCAGTGCAACAGGCTCTGGATCCTGAAACAGCCCTAAGACCACAGAGGACAGCACTGTCCTGAGCTCTTAACATGGGAAAAGCCCCGACCAGGGCACAAGAAGAGATGGAGAGCTGCAGTTTGGTCATTCAGAGAGTAGACGTACATATAGACAGAAGCAGTTTAGCCAGCAGCTGCCTGAGGACACACATCATCAAATAGAGACCTTCCTCTCTCCCTTAGATTGAGAGCAGGCAGATTATGATCAAATCAAATCAAATCAAAATCTTGCTCAGTTTCTAAGTCCTCTGAAGACACACAATGTTTTTTAGACTGTATATAGATTGCATCTTGCAAAAAGTGCTGCTGCACCAAGGTCTCCAAGGACTATTACAATAAATAAATCACTCATTTGCTGATGGGGCCCAGGCTCTCCCTGCCACAGTATGGATACATCCAGGACGGACCTGGATGTTTACATTCCTTCCTTGTATGCGTCTGCTATAAATGACATTTTATTGCATTTGCTTTTACTGGTTAAAGTTGGAGCCACCTCAAAAGCAAGCAATAAATCAAGAAACAACCATCAATATCCCAAGATGTTTAACAGCCTTCCAAGGGAGGAATGCAGGTAATCTAGCTTGAGCATCTAAGGAAGAGACCCTGACCCCCAAGCCTAGTGCTGGCTGGGCAGGAGATCCGTCCTGTCTGGACTAGGCTCCTCACAGCCTCCAAAGCCCCCATTTTAGGTAAGCAGAGGGACTCGTGCTCTGGCAAAGGAAGATGGAGAAATACCCTACTGTATTGGGTCAAGCTGCATAGGGATGTGCTTTCTATCGGTATGTAGGAAGGGGTTGATAACACACCGGTGTTTTGGCTACTGCTGAGCAGTGCTCCAACAGCATCAAGGCTGTGCCTCCAACATTTTCCCCCCACCAGTGGGCTGGAAGGGGGTGAGATCTTGGGAGGGGACGTAGCCAAGAGACCTGACCCAAACCAACCAAAGGGATAATCCATACCCTGTGACGTCAGCTCAGATATAAAAACTAAGGGAAAAGGAAGAGGAGGGGGGACATTCGTCGTTTATGAAGTTTTGTCTTCCGGAGGAACAACTATGTATATACTGAAGCCCTGCTTCCTGGGAAGTGGCTGGACATCGCCTGCTAATGGGAAGTAGAGAATAAAATCTTGTTTTTCCTTTTGCTACTGCGTGTGGCCTTTGCTTTTGCTTTTTCTTTATTAAACTGCCTTTATCTTGACCCGCAAGTTTGTGGTTTTTTTTTTTCCCCATCTT
>NW_009260430.1:1509465-1517603 GCF_000687185.1 Egretta garzetta | reverse complement strand
CTTGGTGGCACCTGGCATCCAGCCAAGGGCAAAACCATCACACCTACCTTGTGCTGCAGCGCGTTCAGGTCCTGCGTGAGGTCCACGCTCTCATCCTCCAGCTCATCAGCCCTTTGCCTGACCTTGTTCATGGCTCTCTGGTACTCACGCAGCTGGTTCTGGAAAAAAAAAAAAGAGCCGAAATCAGGCCAACAGGCCAGGAAACACAGGCAGAAAGTGATGCTAAACCTTCCACATACAGCAACAGTTGCCATAGTGCTGTTGAGACCATGGAGGCGAGCCCAGGCGATGGAGCTGGCGTTGAGGTTGACCAGTTGGCTGCGAATGGAGGGGAAGGACATTTCGATGCTCTGCAGATCCTCCAGCAGAAGCAGGACGCAGCTGTCACAGACTGCCAGGGGAACGGAGCAGTCAGCACAGGGCCCATTCCGGGGGGTCCCCTCACTTCGCTCCCCCAGGACTGCAGGATACAGACCTTCACACCTCATGCTGTCTGCACCGTTCGCCACGGGGATCTCGTACTGGTGCACGCAGGCGTCGCACTGCTTCCCCGTCAGCCCGTTGGAGCAAGTGCACTCCCCGGTGCGTGGGTCACAGGAGCCCCCTCTGCACTCGCACTCTGCCAAGTTACAGAATCACAGAATGGTAAGGGTTGGAAGGGACCTCGGGAGATCACCCAGTCCAACCCCCCTGCTAAAGCAGGGTCACCTAGAGCATCTTACACAGGACTTCATCCAGGCGGGCTTTGAGTATCGCCAGAGAAGGAGACTCCACAGCCCCCCTGGGCAGCCTGGGCCAGTGCTCTGTCACCCTCAGAGTAAAGAAGTTCTTCCTCATATTCAATTAAAACCTCTTATGTCTCAGTTTGTGCCCATTGCCCCGTGTCCTGTCGCTGGACACCACTGCAAAGAGTCTGGCTCCGTCCTTGTGACTTCCACCCTTAAGATATTTGTATGTATTGATGAGGTCCCCTCTCAGCCTTCTCTTCTTCAGGCTGAACAAGCCCAACTCTCTCAGCCTTTCCTCGTAGGGGAGGTGCTCCAGTCCCTTTATCATCCTAGTTGCTCTCCTCTGGGCTCTCTCTAGGAGTTCCTCATCTTTCTTGAACTGGGGAGCCCAGAACTGGACACAGTACTCCAGGTGGGGTCTCACCAGGGCAGAGTAGAGGGGGAGGATAACCTCCCTCGCCCTGCTGGCCACACTCCTCTTAATACACCCCAGGATACCGTTGGCCTTCTTGGCAACAAGGGCACATTGCTGGCTCATGGTCAGCTTGTCGTCTACCAGGACTCCCGGGTCCCTCTCAGCAGAGCTGCTTTCCAGCAGGTCCGCCCCCAGCCTGTACTGGTGCATGGGGTTCGACCTCCCCAGGTGCAGCAGTCGGCACTTGCCCTTGTTGAATTTCATCATGTTCCTCTCCGCCCAACTCTCCAGCCTGTCCAGGTCCCGCTGAATGGCAGCACAGCCTGCCGGCGTATCAGCTACTCCTCCCAGTTTTGTGTAACAGGAAAATGCCCGCGGCGGCGTTTTGTGCTGTTGCCACCCCAGAGGGAGGGAAAGGGGTGCTTTTATTCCAGCTGTGCAATTGCCTCCCTCCTTATCTACACGCCACTGCTGGGGCTTTCCCTGTGCCACCTAGCGACACGCACAGGAACTCAGACAGCAGTGGGTGGTTTTCTGCCTTTTAACAACTCAGTTCGCACACGTGCCACCACCCTCTCATCCCGCTCCCCCCAGGCGTGCGACCCAATGCCTGGCAAGCAGGACTCACTTGTACAGCCGCCCTCGCTGAAGCCCCAGTAGCCCGGGGCGCACTGCTGGCAGCGCAAGCCGCTGACGCCGGGCAAGCAGCGGCACTGGCCCGTCTGTGTGTGGCAGTCGCTCCCTACGGCGCCGATGTCGCAGTCGCACCTCCGGCAGCCGGAGCACCCCTCGAAGCCGTAGTACCCCTCCTAGGGAAAAGATGAGCAGTGGGTGCCCTGTTCAGCAAGAGGGCCCATGTGCCTCCCTCCCGGGGCAGGCTGAGGTGGTGTGGGACCCCAGTCTTGCTTTCTAAGAGTGTGTTGACCACCACAAAACTCCTGTCAACGTGGCAAAGAGCTGGAGCTGCAGTAATCATAGAATCATAGAATCGTTTAGGTTGGAAAAGCCCTTTAAGATCATCAAGCCCAACCGTTCCCCTAGCCCTGCCATCCCACCACTAAATCCTGGCCCTAAGTGCTGTGCGGGGAGCAGCTGGGATTTCAGAGCTTCACCCGCACTGGCGGGGACACAGCGCTGACAGGGATTTCCCCATAGAATCATAGCATCATAGAATTATTTGGTTGGAAAAGCCCTTTAAGATCATTAAGTCCAACCGTTAACCTAACCCTACCGTCCCACCCCTACACCCTGGCCCTAAGCACCTCATCGCTCCTTCTTTTAAATACCCCCAGGGATGGGGACTCGACCACCTCCCTGGGCAGCCCATTCTAAAGCCTGACAACCCTTTCCGTGAAGAAATTTTCCCTAACGTCCAACCTAAACCTGCCCCGACCCAACTTCAGACCATTTCCCCTCGCCCCCTCGAGCCCAGACACACCACAGCACCGCCCTGCAAACCTTGCCCTGCAGCGCCCACACGGGATGCATGCGGGCAATGGGGTTTATTGCCATTCCCCAAAGGGTGCCACGTTGCTGCCCAGCTGAACGCTGCTTCCACCGCTTGCTGCCAGACCTTTAAGAGGCTCTCGCCACACACAGGCAGATCATGCAAATCCAGCCTGGACCTCCTGGCTGCCAGCACCGCTCTGCTCACAGGCCTGGGGACAACACAGCGGGGCTGCCCCTCGTCCCCGTGCCAAGGACAGGCACCGGCCCCCTATGCAGGCGGCCCTCACCTCGCAGTGGTCGCAGTGCTGGCCGGTCACTCCAGTCTTGCAGAAGCACTGGCCAGTTTGTGGATGGCACGACTCTGTCCCGCAAGGCGAACAGTTGCACTCTGCCAGGGTAAAAAAATACACCCAGTTATATGCCCAGGAGACTGCTCCGCCACTCACGAACCTTATTCTCAACTGGGAATCCTATTTCTCCCTTATCTATCAGAGTCAGAGCAAAGATGGAGCCTCTCCCCTCCTGGATTTGCTCCTGCTGACAAATTATTCCCGTGACACCTGCCCAGGGCAGATCCCCTTTTGTGAGCCACAGTTTGGCTGCTGTTCCCCAGTGGGAGATGAGCAGCGCTGGGAGTGGGCTCTGCAAACCCGCACTCCCGAGGGAGCCCCAGCACCGCTGCCGCGGTAGCTGCACGGGGCAAGTCCGTGCAAGCCTGGGTGCAGTTTGGCAGCTTGCATTTGGGGGTGGATTGGAGGTTATGGAGTTGTGATGCTGGAGGGCAGGATTTTGGCATTGTTGGTTTTTTTTTTTTTCCTTCTTATTATCACCTTTGGAGGATGCCTGCAACGTGTGCAACCAAGTGCCTGACTCATCGGGGCAATGCACAGCCTGGCTAAGGTGCTAAACACGTCCACGGGCAGTCTTTCAATCTTCCCGCCCCGGTGCTTGCTGCCTGCCCCACTCACGTGTGCAGTTCTTGGCTGCCACCGCATCCCCAAAGTAGCCGGGGGCGCAGACCTCGCAGCGCGCGCCGGCCGTGTGGTGCATGCACCCCGTGCAGGCGCCTGTCAGGGGGTCGCAGCTGCTGAAGAGCATGTTGGGATCCGTGTTCCCACTGCAGTCGCAGGGCTGGCACGAGCTGCCGATCACCAAGGGATTGCCATAGTATCCCGGGGCACACCTGGAGAAATCCGGCAAGTTAAAACACAGCCAAGGCACGGCGGGGGGACCGCCTGCACCACGCTTGGGTCTTGTGCAATTACAACAGGGTGAGCATCCAACACTTGTAACTGCTGCAACCCTCAGGGACCTCAAAGGGCTTTGTGTTCTGCCTCAAGATACCCCAGAAAGGTGGCTTTATCACAGACTGCAAGTCAAGGCAGAGCACAGCTAAGTAATCCACCCACAGTAACACAATTATATCAGCAGTGGAGACAGCAATAAGGCGTTTGCAGGCTGAAAAGGACTGAAGGAAATCCTGCCCGAGCAAAGCACACCGGGGGCAGAGCCAAGCCTCTCCTTTGCAGTCTCAACTAGGGCAAGTTTCCTTCTGTCACATGGGACTTGGGCATACATGGCCTTGGAGACATGGGTGCCATCACCCTTACCGCTCACAGTTGGGTCCAGCGTAGCCGGGCTTGCAGAGGCACTGTGTGTTGGAGCCCTTGTGGACACAACCCACGGCAAAACTGAAATGACAAGGGGTGAACAAGAAGGTGCAGTCACCCCTGACGTGGTGCCAGGGGAGCTGATCACTCCATGGGGGCTGCTGGGACCTTAGGTAAGAGGCCATGGACATGGTGTGGGGCCATGGATGGAGGCTGGCATTGGGACACCCACCAGTGCCCTGATGTGGCACAGTGTGGTTCCCAGTGGTTAAACAGTGAGGCCAAATAGATAATCCCATCCAAGGGTGCTTACTTGTTGGAGGCAACTGAAAGAGGGCACGGACATCCAACACACTGTAGGGGTTCTTCAGCAGAGTGGCTGCCAACATAGCCATCCTTGCATCGCTCGCAGTGGTCTCCCTCTGTGTTGTGCTGGCAGTTCTGCAAGGAAAAGGCAGGCTGCGGGCTCAGCACTGACAGCAAGAAACGGTGGGCTGCATGAAGAATTCCCCACCAGGTATCTGGATCCTTCAGTCCTTCCCCTTTCCCAGAACTGTCGTTCCCCCCAAGCTGACCCTGAGTGGGACCACCCCTCAAATGGCACGTGCAGCCCATGCTCCAATTCGGGCACAGTCCTGCCAGCTCAGTTAGAACATGAAGGGCTCTTTAATCCCACGCTACAGGCCTTCTAGCTCCAAAATATCACACTGCTTCACTGTTTACTTACAAGGCAGATCCCAGAGCCCGGCAGGCACTGATCTGAGTGGCCGTTGCAATGACATGGGATGCATTTTCCCAGAAAGAGCCCCTTGGTGTCCCTGTAGTAACCTGGAGCACATTCCTGAGGACAGAGAAAAAGATGGAGATGTGAAAACCAGCCCAATACATTCAGGCAAAGCAAAGAGACTAATTTAGTTTCCATGAGCGAATTCCCACAGGGCTGTACTGATGGAGAAGAGATTAAAAGCAACAACGAAGATTTTTCAGTGCAGCTCCTTCCTGCTCCTCATCAACGGGAGGTAACTGGCCAGACAGAAGGACCTATCCCAAGGTACTGCAGGCACATCGTTTTGGTCTGCTCCACCTGAACGACTTCTCCATCATACTTCTTCCAAGAGGGCAGATGCAGCTAACACGCCTCTCCCAGTTGCACTGTGCTGTGGTGGGAGGGGAGCTGGGAGCGGGCTGGCATGGGGGAGCCTGGGAGGTGTTGTTCCTTCCTCTGGCATAACCCGAGCTGTCATTTCAAGTGAAGCCCTCAAGGACTGGCTTGGAAGCTGGTACTCTGGCACCTCTGCTTCGCACAAACACCCAAACCCCGTGGCTGCCTCCCGCACCCAGCATGAGGGGTGGCGAGACCCAGAAATGCGATGGTTTGACTCCCCTTTGCCTGGAGCAGCGCATCCGCTTTCACCCTCACCTGGCAGGAGTCCCCCTGGTAGTTAGCTGGGCAAAAGCACAGCTCCACATTGCTGGCGCGGATGCCCGTAGCTGCATCTGTTGCCATCTCCAGGACCACGTGGCGCAGGGACACGGAGGAAGAGAGCTGGGAGAAGAGCGCCCGGATCTGCAGCTGCTCCAGGTTTGCCAGCACCATCATGAGCTCCTCTCTGGACACAGGGTTGTGCGTCTCTGTGTGCCTGAAGTTACCCTAGGGGGGGGAAGACCTGACGTCACTGGTAGGAAGCACAGGCCCCTGAACATCCACAGCCCAGCCTTCACTTCCCTGCTGCTGAGATGTCCCCCCCTTTGCAGAGGTAAAACAGCCCCTGGATCTTCACAGCTGCAACAGGCAGCACCTAAAATACTCTGCTCAGACCAATTGTCCCTTCTGTCCACATCCTAGTCTTTTCAGCAGCATCTGAGAACTTAACTTGGTACGCGCTTATGTGTGCAAACTCACCTCCACCAGCTGCAGCTGGCCTTCGTGCGCCTCCCCTGGGGAAGGGTAGGTCCCTTCCAGAAACATGATGCTCATCTGATTTCCCTGGGAAAAGCAAGGAAGGTGTCAGTCACCACCTCGTCCTGCTCACGTGTTAGTGGGGGGCACCAGAGAATTTCTCGGGCTGCACCTTCAGGATGACATCCGGGCGGGACTCCATGGGAATGAACACGTCACCCCTCCGTGGGTCGGAGTGAAGCTCGTAGCGCAGGTGCCCACCGTAGGAGGAAACCTAAGGGAGAGCCAAACCACACGTGTTGCTGTGAGCCCACACCGCTGAGCTAGGTCAGAGCTTGTCCGTGTTCAACCGGAGCGTGGGCGATGCTTGCACGTCAGTGGGCGTGCTGCTGGCACGCGCGTTGGTGGGGTCAGAGGCATGCGTGACCGCTGGTCCAGCTGCCACTGCGCTCTTACCCGGTCCCCGAGGTAGGAGCTGGGCGCGACCCAGTAGAGCTCCTGGTAGGCATCTGGGAGGTTCCTGAGGTCAGCGCGGAGGAGCTGCTCCCGCAGGCTCAGGGTCGTCGGCACCTCCTGGCGGTCGCTGCTCAGCAGGAGCCACCCGTTCATGTCGACGAACTGTGGGGGAAGAGCAACCGTAGATCTTCAGGTGGAGGTACAGAATGCATTCGGGTGCTGATGCTTCAGAAGAACAAGTCCCAGAGCAGCAGAAAGGACGGTAACAGGCTCACCACCTCACGTGCATCCTGACAAAGCCACTGGGCAGCTGAGCACCACCCCTGCCTCCTGCCTGGCAGTCCCACCCCCCCCAGCCCATGACTTTCCACCTTACGAGCCCACAGAGACCAGGAAAAGGGGCTGAAGGTGGGAGACAGGCACAGGGTGACAAAGATAACCCTCCTCCTCGCAGTGTCTCTTCCAGAAGGGTAGGATTAATGCCAGATGGAGACCTGAGGGCAGCAGCAAGCCAGGCAGATGGGAACACAACCGAACTTTGGGCTCTGGTGGCCCCCGGCCCCTCTCACCTCAGCTCGGTGCTTCTCAGCACTGCGGCAGCGATCAGTCGCACCGAAGCAGAAACACTTGGTGCAGCCCTTGGGGTTGCTGGCATCCAAAGAAAATGTCCCCAGGCGGCACTGGTCACACCTCGGGCCCTCCACATTTTCCTGGAAGACAAGCAAAGCTCAACAGCGTCAGCAGCTCCTCACTAGCCCTCAGTGGAGGGCAGAGACGGCCATCGGAGCGATCAAAGCACAATGATCCGATGCTGAAAGACGATTAAGCAGCCCCCTTGCACGCCACCCATCAAACTTTAAATTCACCCAGAGAAAGCACTCGTGAGCACGGCAGAGGCTGGAGCAGGGAGGTGAGCAGCAGCTTAGGTTACTCTGCTGTCACACAGAAGCAGGACAGGGCTGACAGCTTTACCTGCACAGGCTCCGACAAGGGGCTGGACTGGCCTTCATGGCCAGGAAAGATGGGGAGAAGGCCATCTTGCAGGTTGCTGTGGACCCACCACCAGACGGAGCGGGCTGGCTGCAGCTCAGCACACAGGCATTCTCCATCTCAAGCCTGGCTCCCTGTCAGCACGCCAGACACCCACAGCCCCCCTGCCCCGGGCTGATCCCGCCGTATTGCCAAGAGCGGAGCCGAGCAGAAACACACTGCGTGAAGGCATCAGAGGACTGACCTTGCAGTGACACTGCCCCGTGACGGGGTCGCACACGCTTGCTTCGGTGCCGGCCTGGTGGCAATCGCACCGCCGGCAGCTGGGGTAGTGGTAGAAGCCAGGGGCACAGAGGTCACACTGCCGCCCTACGATATTGGGCTTGCACCTGGATGGGACGCAAGAGCCGCAGCGTTAGAAAGCTCTGCCCTGTGCTGCTGTGCGGGGAGCAGCCAGGCTTTCAGAGCTTCACCCGCACTGGCGGGGACACAGCGCTGACGAGGCTTTCCCCATAGAATCATAGAATCGCTTTGGTTGGAAAAGACCTTTAAGATCATCAAGTCCAACCGTTAACCTAACACTGCACTCC
>NW_009260430.1:1508608-1509386 GCF_000687185.1 Egretta garzetta | reverse complement strand
GGGGATGGGGCCCCCCCCCCCCCCCTGGCCAGCCCCTTCCAGAGCCTGACAACCCTTTCCGTGAAGAAATTTTTCCTAACGTCCAACCCAAACCTGCCCTGGCGCAACTTCAGACCATTCCCCCTCGTCCCATCGCCCGTCACCAGGGAGAAGAGGCCAACTCCCACCTCCCTACAACTCCTTTCAGGCAGTTGTAGGGGGCTACAAGGTCTCCCCTACCCCATCTTGCACGTTTCCTCCCTGCAACCTGCCGACGAGTCCCGTCACTCCAGCAGGGACCGGGGATGCTGCCAGATGTGCCCTGCACCGGGACAGGGCTCCCTCCTCACCTGCACTGCCCGCTGTCCACATCGCAGCCCGGCTCCGTCAGCTCCTGCACGCCGGGCCGAGAGCAATTGCAGTCCTCGCAGCCGATGAGGGGGTGGCAGCCGAAGGTCTGGGGCTCGCAGACAACGCACTCCGGCTTCAGGGTGTGCGGCGGGCAGATGCACTGGCCCGTCACTTCGTCGCAGAGGCGCGTCCCGCAGTCGCAGGCTGGAAGCGGCAGAAAAGGGGCTGCGTTTGGGGGGGAGCAAGACCCAGGCAGCCCGAGGAGAGCACGAGGCCATGGATGTGGAGCTCAACTGCTCTGCGGGCAGCTCAGCTGTTTTCATGCAAGCAGAGCCATTACAGGGTTAGAAAACGCAGCCATTTCCCAAATCATAGAATCATCTAGGTTGGAAAAGACCTTTAAGATCATCGAGTCCAACAATTAACCTATTAACCTAATCCTGCCACT
>NW_009260430.1:1500503-1508459 GCF_000687185.1 Egretta garzetta | reverse complement strand
CAGCGATGAGGGCTCCCCTCAGCCTCCTCTGCTCCAGGCTGAACCCCCCCAGCTCCCCCAGCCGCTCCCCAGCAGCCTGGGGCTCCAGACCCCTCCCCCAGCTTTGTGGCTCTCCTCTGGACATGCTCCAGCACCGCAACATCCTTCTTGTAGTGAGGGGCCCAAACTGAACACAGGATTCAAGGTGCCTCAGCCTCAGCCCTGTAAGAGGCAAACCAGCAACTGCTGGGAAAGCAGAGCGGGAGACAGGACAACTCACGCCTGCAGTTGGGGAAGCCCCAGTAGCCGGTGGCACAGCGGGAGCACTCTCGCCCGATGACGTTGGACTTGCAGGGACACTGCCCGCCGAAGGGCTCGCACTGGCTGCCCCGCGCCCCGGCCTCGTGGCACCGGCAGGGCTGTGCCCCGTTGTTGTAGAAGAGGGAAAGCGAGATGGCAGAGTCGCGGCAGAACCTCGACGACGTGCTGGGGCTGCGGGGGAAGGCGAGAGCAATCACTGTGCTGCGCACCCCCAGCCTCCCCACCGCCCCAAAACCCAACCGGATCTCCTGCAGCAACGGGTACTGAATTAGTGGGAGGGACAGCCCTGTGACACCGAGATCCCCCAAATACTCATAGGTTTGGTCATTAGGTAAGGAAAGGCTTAACCAGATCCCTCCCCAGACTCACACAGGGCCCACGAAGGGAAGGGGTTTTTGCTCCCTGAGGAGGGTGCAGCCCAGGGACAGCAGAGCAGCCACCCAAAGCCAAGGGTCTCACTTGATGTAGAAGCTGTTGACGCCGCAGCTGCTGATGAAATCATAGGACTTGTCCAGGGGTTCCTCCTGCAGGTACTGAGAGCTGTAGCTGTCTTCAGGCACCACGAGGATGTAATCCTGCGAAGCAAGGACAAGATGGGTGAGCCAGGGTCCTTAGCTGAGCCAGACAGATGCAGTCCAAAATGAGCTCACTCAAAAGTCCAAACGCACTGACTTCTCATCAGCTCATCCCTTGCTGGGACAGAACATAACACACAGAGTGCTGAAGTACTTGAAAGACCAGGGACCACCTCTCTGCGGGGTCTGTCCATCAGGGTCCACCTACTCTAATGCTCCATATGAGAAGTGGCCCGAATTCATTGGTGTAAAAAAAGGCAGGATACCCCAAAAGGGCAGCACTGGCTGTGCTTCAGCACAGAGGCAGGCAGTCACTGTCATCTCACACTCCTAGACATGAAGGCACTTGGGTTCCAATTCCGTCTTTCAGCCATTTATCCAAATTTTGGTCAATCTTCTAGTCCCGTTGCCTGAGGATAACAAGGGCTACCTGCTCCCATAATGAGACCTGCCAGGACAAACAATGCTATGCAGGTGCAAAATATTGCTGGGGCAGGAATAAGGCTTATTCTGGATTATCCCGAGCTACGTATGCAAAGCAACAGCTTCAACTTCTGCCTTGTTTTGGTATCAGAACCACACAGTGAAGAATAACGGTCATATACAGATCCGGCCTCGGAGAATTCTGCCCTCAATTCTACACCGCTAGGGTTGGAGATTGCAGCTTTCTAGGGTAGTTCAGAAACTGAGTGATGGTGGGAAACATTCCTGTAGTCACACAGGGACAAAAATCCCCCAGGACAAACTCCAGCCCTGCTGGTCCAGCATGCCCTGGGAGCTTCCCGGAGAGGGGCTCACCAGCCACAGCTCCTTGCCCTCTGGCACTCGAACAACAACAGTCAGATCATTATCAGTAACATCCAGGATGATCTGGTCCTCAGAAACTACCAGGCTCCGGCACCCGTAGCCATGTGGGCAGAAAGTAGCATTGGTCTGACCTGAAAAGACAACAAATGTGTTGGTCCCGTATTTCCCTTGCAGGCTCCATCACACCCTCCCAGTTTGGAAGAGATGAGTCAGTCTCGCTTCATCTTCGAACGCCCCAGAGAACCCGCAGTTTTCCTCCAGCACAAAAAACTTTCCGGGGCTGTTTTCCAGAAGATGCCCGCTCTGCTCACCTTGCCAGATACGCCCACCGTTGATTAACACTTCCACGGGGAAGGTGGGATGGTTGGGCTGGTAGTAGTGTAGGATGAAAGCATAGCGTCCCAGGGTCTGGATCCGGCTGTTAAACACAACAGCAGCCTGGCCCGAAACAGGAGAACAAAGAGACAAACCCCCACATCTTACGGCTGCATTCACGGCCGGGATATTTTTTATTATTGCACAAATTTGTGCTCTTATTGCACAGCTATCAGATCTTGAGACTTTTGGTGAATTCATCCTCCCGTCTCCACACTCCCCCCTCTAATGGTGCCACCTGCAAAGCTTTTCCTGGGGGCCCAGAGAACCAAGCAGGGCTGGATGGAGCTAAGACAGGAGTGTCCACAGGAATTACAGATTCAGGGACAGGTTTAAAGTCCTGATTAAATTCTGAAAATGCTAATTGCTAAATAAGCTACTGAAGAGAGAAGGAAGACTTCTCTGAGCCCTAGGTGTCTGGTGCCCCAGCACCAGCAGACCAGCCCAACCCATACCCGTGCCACTACCTGCGGTGGTTGCAGGAGGATGAGCTCTGCGGTGGGGTCCACCGCTGTGGGAGGCCGAGGTGCAGCCTCCACTGGGACCCCGGCCGGAGCCACGTGGACCGCCTGAGCCAGGGGGACATCAGGAGCGATGGGCAGAGCCTGGCCCCCCTCCAAAACGATTGACTGAGAAAGCTTCAGGAACCTTGAGGGAACACAGGAGCTGCTGCAAGACAAGGAGAAAGCATGAGGTAAAGATCTCCAACAAGGAAAGAGAGAAGCTATGGGGGGTCATACCCCACAACGCCTGGCAGATCACGAAGCATGCCTGCCGAGGGGGAGCTTTCGACCAGGACCCCCGGGGCTCTGGGACACGGGCTCAGCGGGAAGAACAGGAACCTTGCACAGGCTAATTCCCATGCAAATATAGATTCAAAGCAGCATCGGGAATTCGGATACAGCAAGTGTCCCTTGCTGTATGTCAGCAAGCACAGGAAAGGCTGCTCATGCTGACAGCTAAGTGCCTGCCGCAGGAGGCAGCGTGGTGTTCAGGCAAAGGACCAGCAGCTTACTCCATTGCTGCCTGCCCGGTGGAGATGGGCAAGGTGCTTCGCCTCAGCCACAAATTTCTTTCTCCTGGGTCGAGAACTGAAAAAAGCTCCAAACTTTCGGCAACGGCCGCATTCGTGCTAAAATTACCCCACGGGACCTGGGACTCTTACCTGTTGGATGAGAATGTGCCGTGGACGCTGATGCAGTGCACCTTGGGCTCGATAAAGTCCATGGTGAAGCGTGCAGCGGGTACGAGGTACACCTTGTGCTGCCACACGTGAAAGAGAGAGACACCAGTTACGTGACAGCCTCGGCCACTGGGTGCCTACAGCAGTTTTTGTGCCCACCAGCGATCCAGGCTGATCACACCAAGCATCTCCTCATCAGACACATCAGCTAATGCATGGTGGGTCACGCCTCTGCTTACTGCTCCTTCTTCCTTGGCACAAGCCCTAAGGCGTTTAGAAGCTCCATATATTTATGGGAGCATTCTATCCTTGGCTATGCCACTTTGAATGCCTTCAAGGTAAAATAAAAAGAAGGACTGCCACACCGCTGCAGAGCTCCCTCTGCAAAGAGCAGCTTCTCCCCATCTTCTCCAAAACCCCCGTCTGGTGATCTACTTCAAAACACGCCACTGACCATGTTGTCCACCTTGGACTGCCCATGACATGGACTAAGATCTAGCATCCAGTCCAAACAGGACTAGAACACCCTTCCCACACGCTAGGAACCGCTCCTGCCTCTCCTCCTTGCAACCTGCGACCGGAGCTGCCCTCGCTGGGAGCCTTACCAGGAAGAAGTCGGCCAGATCAGAGGCGAACCGAATGGTAGCCTCTGAGGTAAGCTCAAACGTTGCCATGCGGCCCTGGGAATCTACAGCAACCCCTCGGCAAAGGAAACTGTAAGAGAAACACAGATTTTGAAGGCAGCCTTGAGCTGGGTCACGGCCCGTTTCCTGTCTTGCCAGCTATAGGTCCTGAACGTATTTATACAAAGTCCCCGTGAATCTTTTGATGCTTTTTCTGGCAAGTCCTAAGAGTGAAGTTTCCCAAGGACACCCCAGACGTGTGTTTCCTATCATGAAGGTTGCAGTCTGAAGTCAAGACACTTTTACAGTCAGGGACAGGGTTTGACCTGCACCAACCGCTTCCATAAACCTGTCCAAAGGCCGTTCCCTAAAGCAGGGCCCCTTCCAATGTACCCAGCTGTAAACAGGAGCAACAGATTATCTCCTGGCAGAGGCACTAGAGGACCATGTTGGCACAGGTAGTGTGCCAGGGATGCTGCATATTTCCTAGGGACAGACAGTCACTAAAATCCATGCCCGCCTAGAATGAGCCTGGACATTCACAGCTTAGGTGTACAACGCTGAAGCATTGCTTTGTTCATGTGATAAAGCAGAAAAAGCTCAGCTGAGGGGGGCCTGTCCTTGCCATGTCAGAGGAAGACCGAACCCTTTCTCCATCTCGGAGCTGACCATACCTGTAGACACACGGGTAGAAGATGAACGTGGCCTGCTGCATGGCTAAGTGCGGCGAGCTCACAGCAACGCCCACCATCTGCAAAGCGTTGGTGTTGGCGTACTCCACCACCAGCACGTATTTCCCGGGCTGGGCAATAGGCAGGGAGAGCTGGACTTCCACCTGGAGGACAGAAAGACAACTGAGAGAGCGTCTCCTGTCCCACTCCCCACAGTGAGCATGTTGAGGATGCCCAGGCTACAAACCAGCCTCCTCTGCAGCTGAGGGGACAAGGGGCCAACTCCTACCATACACCACGCGTGCCCTTGCAAGCCCTTTGCATGCGAGACACTGCTTTTGGGTGCCTTGAGTAACAGGGCATGCAAGCACACAGCCACAAGACCGATGGGGCAACAGCGGGGTGTACACGGGTGCAAAGCCCTTCTGCTAACCTGCCCGGGTGTATGCAAAGCCCCAGAGGGCGGGAGCAGAGGGATGAGCGCGGCGGTGCCCGTGCGAGGGATGAAGCAGAAGTGCCACTCACATCACTGCCGCTGCACGTCGCCATCCGGGGATGGGAGGGGCTGAGCTGCTCCGTGGGACACGCTCTGGGTAACCGGTTGTCCAGCCTGCACACTGCGTCCACCCCTGACGCAGCAGGGAAGCCGTCCACAGACAGGTACTTATACAAGAGGCAGCTAAAAACATTAAGAAAAAAATTGCAAAGCATGGTGGTTACATCACGACTGTAAGGATCAAGAGCACCCATGCAGCCTGATCCCAACAAGAGTTGCAAAAAGCTTTGGTCCAACATGAAGGCTCCACTGCCCAAGGGAACATCTCTGGTTAGCGTGGAGCAAGAGATTCTGTATTATAGGACCCACCATGGGAGTAACAACAAAAAGCTTCTCCCCTTGCAATGTGCTTTATCCTGGGGACCACTGCTATAGAGGAGTGGGCAACTGGTGTCCAAAACCCAGCCAGCCTTCCTGCCAAGATGGACAGAGAGGTCCTGGGCAGAGCAAGCAGATGCACTGAGATGCTCTAAGCACTACCAGACTCTGCCTGTTCATTTTAAATACTCCAGCAAGACCTAACTCATTTGTAGCCATTTTCCAGGGCTGTTGACTAACATACAGCCTGGCACTGGGAACCCAGGAGAGCAGAGGAGAGGGCTATGGCCTTACTGGGTGAGCTGGCCCTCCGGGGTCCATGAGAGCACACAGACTGACTGTGCCACAGATGAAGACATCCATGAGTTGGCTTTCCAGGACAGCAAAGGTTCAGCGGGCTTTATCAGCCACAGCAAAGTGCCCCACTAAGCAGTTCTATTGCCCTCACAGAGTGTGGACTCTATATGTTTCTTAACCCCAGGCCAAGAGGAGCTGAGTAGGTCCCACACAGCACAAAGATGTGGAGATCCTTACTTCTGGGTGGCTTGTTCTGGGGCTGGCTGGTAGGTACACGGCTCAGTGACCTTTAGCTGCAGGATTGGAGCTTCGTAGTATGAGCTGGGTAGCAAAACGAGATAGTCCTAGGAGAAGAGATGGAAGAGGTGGTTATGCTTGGGACACTTGCCCCCAGGGAGCTGCTGAAGCCCCCCGTGGTGGATGGAGCACGGGGGCTGGTCCTTACCAGCAGCACACCCTCCGCTTCAACAACCAGAGACCAGGTGTTGGGGTTGAGTACGAAGGGCTCCCCAAAGCTGTTCTGGGGGACGGTGACAAAGGCTGGCTCCGTGCTGGGAGCAAAGACAATCTGCTTGGTCTGCTCTGTACCTGGAGCGGGAGGGATGAGAGGCTGTGAAGGGACTGGGACAGAAAACCTGGGGCTGCAAACAGGAGGCTACGCTCAGGGAAGCAGCTCTGTAGCGCAGCGGGGAGTCCCGGGCTCCTGCTTTCTCGACGCTGCCATAGCAGATTCACCACAATCCCACACTGCCTGTAACAGAGACATCCGCTCTGAATCCGCCCAGTAGCTTAACGGGAGAAAAAAAAATAAATCACTGCCATCCTTAACGCTAATCCACCGCTCTCAAAGCGTGCTCTGCATCCCCGGGCTGCAAAGCATGGAGTATTGCACGCCACGGAGCGTTCTGCCAGCTAGAGAAGGAAGGAATTAATCTGTGAAGAATTTATTCTGAGACAGACAAAAAGAATTGCCCAGATAATGTTCTCCCTTAGGATTATTCTGACCCCAGCTCCACAGGCGAGATACCCGTCTTCTGGCAAACTCTCAGACCCCCAAGCTGTGCTCCCGTCTTTCCTGCCAGCCACAGACTCTGCACCTGAGATTTTGATGTTAATTTTAACTGACAGGACAAAACGGGTTTAAGGCCTGATCCTGCTGCTGCTGAACAGCTCCTTGGCTCGGCTGGTACAGTCCCATAACCTCTGGATTCATTGACTTTGGACACAATAACGACACAGCACCTAGAAGCAGGATGCCCGCCTGCCGAGCAGTCTCAGGAGGGTTTTGATGAGCGTGGGTGGGAGGGATTCACCGAGCACGGCTGCATGGCGAGCAGGTGAGATGAAGAGAAGTGGGGAATGTGGCACGCTGACTATCCTGCTGTGGTACATGGACTTCAAGGCATAACGCAGAGGTCAGAAGCTAAAGCAAGGGCTTGTGCTGCTGCTGGGGTGGGTCAGCCCCTTCCCGCATGTGCTAGCCCTGCAACGTGCCCGGCACCAGCTGAGGCCGAGCCCTCGCTTTCTCAGATGGGAAGCGGAGGTGAGGATGCAAGGAATGAAGAAATTTCCCTGAACAGGCAATGGGTTAGATTTCTTGACAAACGGAAGTTTCTAATCCCTTTGAGATGACACACAACTCAGATGGCTTTTGGAGGTGGGGTGGGAGAAACTGGTCTGCAAATCATGTACTTGGAAAAGGCTTCCCTTTTTGCAAGCCACATCTTCCAACTTATCTTCTTTCCAGGCCTGCTGGTCCTCTACCATGTGAAGCCCATTCCACCCGGGCTGAAGGTGGCTCAGCATTTCTGGAGCTGACCTGATTTACCGAGGAAGCTGCGCTCCCGGATCCCTCTGCTGGTGCGTCAGTCTAGCAGCTTGCCCTCAGCACGAGAAAAATCAAATGTTGCTTCTGAACAAGGAGGGAAGCACAAACAAGCTCTGCTGGATAGGACAGATTAAATACCTCCTGACCTTTGGTGGGATCCTAAAGCATGAGCATGGCTCACAGGCAGTCTTTCTGCTGTGTAATATGACTGGCCATAAAAATAACCAGCTATTTTTCCCCTCAAAAAAAAAAAGTAGAAAAATAATATCTTGGCATTTCAAACCTTGCATACCGCATCAAAGGCAAAACATCTTCTATGTCGATGCAAGACAGAAGAGAGAACTTCACACACTGACAAATTAGGTAGCTGGTGTCGACAGCCTTGTACTGTGCACATATGGTCTGGAGGAAGAGCTTCAGCAG
>NW_009260430.1:1494772-1500493 GCF_000687185.1 Egretta garzetta | reverse complement strand
AGAAGGGGTAAAATCAAGCAGCCAACGACCCACTAGGGCACTTGCATGGCCTCAGGTTCGTCCCCACACAGCCTTGCTCATATTGATTCCCAGAATATTTGCTGTCCAGGTCTCTAGGCTTGTTCAGCCATCTTTTGGTAGCTCTTCTCCTTCTTCAGCAGCTCATGGCTTGATGAGAAAACATTGCAGCCGAGTGCAATGCCTGTATAACACGTGCAATTCCACACCACTTCCAAACCCCGCACCATGTGTGAAGGCAGCAGCCTGGTTTGGGAGAAGCACAAGGCAAGGGCAGGACTGTCACATGAGGGCATCTGCGAAATAAAACCACGTCCGGCTGCCAAAGTTTGGATCCAGTTCCCAGCGCTTGGCCCATTCTGGTTTTGTGGAAACTCAGCTCGGTTCTGCCTGGGGCATTGGGGTGATCTTGTCCCGTGCTGGAAAGGTCGTATGGAATCATACAACAGCCTTATCCCATACCAGCCTGGCTGGTAACGGTCCTCAGTGCGCAGCCCCAGGACGGGGGGGACCAGCTTGCTGCTGCTTTGTGAAATAAAGGGGGCTGCAAACTCAAATCAGCCTTTCAACTGGAAGGGCAGGACTAATGGGTAAAGCCATATGGAAGTGTCTTCTGGAAAGGATGATGCAGAAGTTTGCCTGGGATGGGGAGGAGGTGGCGATGGTGCAGGGGAGCAGAGCAGTCTGGGATCCTTACCTCTCCTTCGTGGCTGATAAGCTGTAATTTTGCCATACACAGTGGCCCCTCCTGAATTAATATACCTCAGGATGACATGGAACAGATAGAGCTCTGCCTCCTTCACGTCTACAGTGACTCTGATTTTATTCTGCAAAAAGCAAAAAAGCAGACGGGGCACACGTCACTGGGGGGCCAGCTCCTGACCGCCCACCCGCTCTGCGGGAGAGCCGTACCCGCCTGCCTACCTGCCTGCCTGCCTGCCTCTCTTCCCCCTCCCTCGCCATCCCACGGCACGGCTCTGGCCGGCCACCTGAGACTTGGGATGGGCACACCTGGGACGAGCACACCTGGGGCAGGAAAAGGGGCAGAGGAGCAGGGTCGCAGCGTGGGATGCTCTGAGTTAGTCTAGAAGTGAAAAATGCACTTACAGTTGCCACAAACATTAAACCTTCCTTCCTCAACGACCGAGACCCTCCCTTCCACACTGGCGGGCCCCCGGCTGACGTAGCGGAAGACGAGGCGGAAGAGGTCGGGGGAGGTCACATTGAGAGTCACCACTACCTTGGGCTGGTGGGAGAGAGAAAGGGGAGAGAAGCAGAGCACACCTTCAATTACCTCCACCGCCGACAGCCCAAGCGCAGCCGCTCGGCTCACTGCTTCCCAAAGCAACATGCCACAGCGCAAGGGGACAAGCACACCAGCCCTACTGCACAGTCACGGCACGGACGCCTGGTGACACCGTCCCTTTTGGGGCCAGCCACCGAGGGGGCAACCTGCCTGCGGGACAGGGGTGGAAAGGCTCTGCCCACTGCTGGAAGATGCTGCGGCACAGCAGGGTGGGTTCAGCTATCCTGGGGCACACGCCATGCCAGAGGAAAAGTTTTAAGAAGTTCTTGCTTTTCTTATCAGCATGTTGCTTTTGGGCTTAGTGTGCCATAACCAGCCAGCAGGTACCAAAGGCTGAAGCGCCTGCCCTTGTGCTTACAGGGCTCTGCCCAGATGCCCACAGAGAAGGCTGCAAATGGAGCTGGTGCCTCGTCCCCAGGAACCCACAGCACTAAGGACTAGTGGTGCTAAGGGAATGTGTGACTGATGCCCTGGCAGCCCTCTGCCTGCCTGGAAGACGTGCAGAAAGACTCCAGTTAAGCAGATGCTTAAGTCCTACCCATTTCAAAGAGATCTAAGCACCTGCTTAAATACCCTCCCGCCTCCAGGGCAAAGCTGGGGTCTGCCCAGAGATACTCCTAATGAGGGCTCTGCGTTCCTCCAAGCTCCAGTTACACACATCTGCCCACTGGAGAGCAAATTAGAAGGACCTTGCAGAGAGGAAACTACAGGTGAGACCTGCCAGCAGAAAGCCATGTGCTAGTCCTTCTTCAAGGCCTATTTCTATCTCAAATGCCAACACTGGATGCAAAACAAAAAGCCATAAGCTTGAACATGAGCTCCGTCCTTAAGCTAAAGGCTGGGGTTTTCTCAAGGGAGCCTACAGGAGTTAGTTGCTTAGCTCCTACCTACAACTTCAATGGGAAATGGCTAAGACATTTGGCCCCTTGGTTATTTTACCTAAGCATGAAAAAAATGAAGAAAACTGAAAGTACATGCACCAGAATAAGGAACATCTTACATGGGACAAGCCTGTCAGAGAACTGCTGCCCTGCACCCCATCCCCAAACACACACACACAGAGGCAACACTTCTGCAGGGGCCATGCAGAAGAAGAATCCACCGAGGAGAAAAAAGGGTCAACAAATGAAATGGCTTCATTTCTGGGGCTTAGGGAACTCCAGGTTAGTGTAAACCGTTGTTACAGCAAACCATCGAACAGCAAGAGCAGGGGCAGAACGGTAACAAGAGGTCCAAGCTGAACATGGCAGCTAAAGAGGAGCTAATTTATTTTTGGAAAAGGGAGGGAAGGTTATGCGGAGAGTTGCAGGAAGGAGCAGAGTCAGAGGAAAGAGTCGCAAGGAAGCCCAGAGACAGTGTTTATAGACATCCCTGCAAGTAATCACCGAGCTGCCACCTTTGTCTAACCGGATTAGGACGTCAGGGGGTTCCCAGTTTAGGATCTTTCCCCTCATCAGTCTGTGTCGTCCCCAGCACTACAGGAAATATCTGCGCAAACAGGCTATATATACACTGTGCTGTTTATGTTGGCCACCACGTGACTTCGGGGGGTTTGGGAAGCATTTGGGGTGACAGATGTGTGCCAAAAGCACATCGGTCCTCCGCTGGCTGCATGCTCCCCAGGGGGAGCTGGGCTGGGATGGAGACACCGGGCGTACCTGGATGGAGGACATCTGCGCGTATCCTCGCCAGCTGAAGCCCTCGAACTCCAGGGGGTTGTAACCGAAGCGCACAGCCCGCCCGGCCGGCGTGGTGCCTTCCTCCAGCTCGAACTTCAAGTGGTGAAGGTCAGGGAAATAATGGTCCCGCGCAGGTCTGGGGAAGAGAGAGCACCGTTACCTGCCGGGCTACCTGGAGGGAGAGGGAAGAGGACACCTCCGCCAGGCGCACGGCTGGTGCGGCAGCAGCCCAGGCGATGAGGTCCCCATCCCCACGGTGGCCGAGGACCCCAACCGTTCCCGAGGAAGCGAAGGGGAGGCAAAGCACCCCGAGGTGCATCTCCTGCCGGCGGCTTACTGGGTGCAGGTGGGGCCGCGTGTGCTCTGCCGGCAGCGACAGGCTCCGCTCCGCTCCTCGCAGGATGGCCCCAGGGACCCGCCGACGTCACACCGGCAGCCTGCGGGCAGGAAGCGCCTGTTTACATTCCCGCCACGCTAACGAGCTCCTGGTCACTAATCAAAGGCGTGCCCCAGCGGGCAGGGAGGCTGGGGCCGCTATTTTTATTCCATTGTATCCGTTTTCATATTGGCCCCAGCCCCACTTGGATCGGCTCCTCTCCACCTCAGCGCCCAGCTATTTCCAGACGGCTGACGGCTGCGGGAGGAACTGGGTCCTCAAACCCTCGTGGCTGGGCACCGCAGCCCTGCCGCCAGCAGCAGCCTTGCCCCCAATTCCCAGCCCTGTCAGGATGGTGTGGGCTGGCTGAGAGTGGCCAGATCTCCTCCTTCCCTGCTTCCCACGGGCGGGATGGAGAGCAGCCAACCCCACGTGTCCATGCCCACCTCCTCCCAACAGGAGGAAGGGGTAGAGCTGCAAGGACACAACCAGTGGTTAAAATGCATCAGTTTCCGTCACCCAAAGGGGGACCATTCCTGGCCTTTCATTCCCCAGCCTGACAGACCTGTGTCCAACGGTGACAAAAGTGTGAACTCGGGTCCTCCAGATCCACAGCGAGACCTATGGCTCTGGGCCATAGCATGGTCAAAAGCAAGAGGCGGGACATCTCCTGCCCCTTCTCCCCAAAGCCAACAGCCAGCTGGTATATGCAGAGCTGCCTGTGGCCCCCGCTCCTTCACCCAACACAGCACAAAGGGGGCTCACCTTGGCACCCAAAGTAATTTGCATTCTCCATGTTGAAGTAGCCGTCCTTGCACGCCGAGCAGAACTGGCCGCAGATGTTGGGTTTGCAGAAGCACTGCCCGTCGCCCTAGGAGAGAAGCAGGCATGGAAGCTCCTTCCCTCCTGTTGCTCGTCACGGCCAAGCTGTTTCTCAGTTATTTGGGTCCTAGTCTGAGACACTTGGAGAAGCATTTTGAGTTTCATGCTCTACACTGCTTCCTGCGCGTGGGTGGGCCAGAGAAGTTAAATTACCCAACAATGCAGGCAAACAAAAATCCAGGCATCCTGGGCCAGACCCAGAAATATTTAGGTGCCTAATTTATGACAGGTCTTAATCCTATGTTCTCATGCAAGCCTAGATTGTGGTGCAACCTTTGAGAGCTCGGCGTCAGGACAGGCCTCTCCAGCAGCTGCTGGGAGAGACGGAGCTGAAACGCTCCCAACACAGCAGACTCCTGGAGGTGCCTGGAGGCAGAGAGGAGCAAACCCACCTGCTGGCACTCTGCGATTCCGCTGATGGTGCCCCTGGTGTCACACTTGCAGCCTGGAGAGAGGGAGATAAACAAGAAAGCCAGAAGATCAGTCAGCCCCCCGAGAAGAAGCCTGATGGGGGACAGCACCCACACCACACCAGAGGACACCAGCTGGGATAAGAGGAGCTGGGAACTGGTCAAGTAGAGGGTAGCACTGTATAAGAGCTCAGTTGAGGATAACTGCCAAAGATGTTTGCTTCCTCTGCACATTTGGCCATGAAAACCTCAGTGTGCAAAGTCTGCAGGGAGGGCTGAGAATGACACAACTCATTGCACGAGCCCTGTGTTTCATCCCAAGCCGAAAGCTCCGGGCTCCAGCCTTTCCCCTCTTCAAGCGGGGGTTACCCAGACCACGCCAGCTTTGACATGTCACTTCAGGGGGAAGAAGGAAGGGTATCACCTCCATCCAGCAGTGACAGTCCCCACTGGCTTGCTTTTGGGTCTTGCACCATTATAGCACGGAACTGACTTTTTGGGGCCGTACAAGTGCCATTTCCTTACTCATGCAGCCATAGGGGTTCTCCGGAGTCAGGTTCCAGTATAAGGGCTTGCATCTGTCGCAAGCTGGGCCTTCAACGTATGCCCGACACGCGCAGGAGCCCTGGGGAAACGGAGGGGGAGAAAAGAGCGGGTGAGAATTCGCAGCACGGTGGCTGGACGTGGCGTCCGCTACGCTGGCGTGGGCAATGGCCGCTTTCGGGCTGAGCTGAAGGAAGGGCTTGGCCCAAAGCGAGTAAAAGGGGATCACACAAAAATGACCTGGGGGGGTTGGTGGGTTCATTTGATACTCACCGGGGCCAGCGAGGGATCCGCTGTCACCAACCCTGCTGGGTTACAGGAGCCCGCTAGGGAAGAGAGGCACAGGGGGGGATTTATAAAGAGTGAGCTCATGCCCCAACCCTAAAGGGGGTTATTTCATAGAATCATAGAATGGTTTGGGTTGGAAGGGACCCCTAGAGGTCACCCAGCCCAACCCCCCTGCAGGGAGCAGGGACACCTTTAACCACATCAGGTTGCTCACAGCCC
>NW_009260430.1:1489390-1494369 GCF_000687185.1 Egretta garzetta | reverse complement strand
CATCAGTGCCCCCACGTCCCTCTCGGCAGGGCTGCTCTCGATCCTTTCTTCCCCCAGCCTGTATGGATACCGGGGGTTACCCCGACCCAGGTGCAAGACCTTGCACTTGACCTTGATGAACCTCATGAGGTTTCTTTGCTTGCAAAGCCCTTTGGGGATGATAAGCCCTTTCCAACCCAAACTATTCTACGGTTCTATAATTTACCAGCACCACACTGCTACGTCCCCACTGAGGAGGAGGAGGGGGCTACCTTCACAGTGTGGAAATCCGTAGGTGCCCGGCAGGCAGCTATCGCAGCGCAGTCCCGTCACCCTGGGCCGGCAGCTGCACTGCCCCGTCCCCTGGTCGCAGGTGCTGTGCAGGGAGCCCTCCCGGGAGCACTGGCAAGCTGCAAAATTGGGGAGAGCAACTGCTGGAGCTGCAGGCACAGGGACCCCCATGTTCAAAGCTTCCCACCAACCACCTCTTTTGTCTTCCCGACCTTCACCTCCATCCGAGCAGCCAGAAACATGGGTTATAAATAACGTGCACGCTCATTCTTTGCTTTTGATTAAGAACACCCCATCTTTTAAGAAAAACAGCAGAACCTGCAATGTTTATCACACCTATTCACGTACATTTATGCCTATGTTGGGAGGGAGGGAGGAAGAAGTTCTGGTTGAGGAAGAAGTTCTGGTTAAGGAAAAGGGGAATGAATGTGTGATCTCATCCCCCAAAAAGCCAGCGACCAGTGACAGATCAGACCCCACAAAAGCCCATTTGCACCCAAACACCTAAGAGCAGCGTTGGGCAGCAGGGTCTGCCCTGCGGACGTTGTTAGGCAGGGAGCTGCCCGTGCCCCCCCTGCCCAGCCAGCCCTCCTCAGATCCCTGCCAAAGGGGACGTTTCAAGCTGATGCCCCCAGACTGGCTGACAGCAAAACATTGGTCATAAAACAACAGATTAAAAAAAAAAATAAAAAAAAAATAAATCAGGTTCTCCTCTTCTTTCCGTGCTGTGACTCCTCTACGGCTCTGCAATTTGAACGCTGCTTTATGAGACAAAAAAAATAATAATACAGTGACTACTGAACTCCTGGGAGACCATTTCATCTATGCCTCTTCAAAGGCATACTGCCGGCATCAGCATTTGCGAGCAGGGCTCTGCCAGCTGGCCGCAGCTCAGGCGTCTGCATTTAGTATGGTGCAAGAGGGTGATGATGCTCTTTTGTTGCTTCAGGGAAATTGTATCGCAGATTATTTTTTAATGAGCAGTAAATTCTTGCTGGGAGACATCAGAGTACATCTGGCTTCCCGTCGGACTGCCCAGCGGGAGGGAGATGGGGACACTGCCCAGAGCTGGGGAGGGCTCTTGAGAGCATCGGGGGTGACAGGCACCTGCCTCGGGCACCGCTCAGCCCTGGCACCGGCAGCTCTGCTCCAGGAGCGATGCAGTGCCCGGGGACGTGGAATGCAAAGCTCTCACCATGCCCAGCAGACACTTTGGATTTGGGGCTGACGTGAAATCCCAAACCTCATTGTTCACCCTGTTGTACAGCTGTACTCCTGCTGCTTTCGGCACAATTGCTCCTCCCGCGCGTTGGCACAAACCAAGGGGTCACGCGAGCCACATCCGAGCATCTCAAGGCACCCGGGTATAACCTCAACGTGGGGGTTGAGGCTTTGCTTACGCCACTCAGAGCCCTGCTCCCTCTGGCTGCAGGCCCTCAAGCCTAAGGACAGGCAGATGCAATTCAGGACGTGTTTTACGTGCATCTGCACAGAATGCTTTGGGAGAGAGACCCCGAACCACTGCTGCTCCCCAAGTCGTACTCTGTAGATCTGTTTCTTAATAGGTTGCTGGATGAGAGGCCGTACGCCCAGCCTGGGGTTTATTTCCAACGTGAGCAGGCAGCCCCCAGCTCCTGCTGTTGGTGAATGAGCTGGGGGAGGCAAACCGCACGGCCGTTGGGGAAGCATTTCTTGGAGATGTTTGCTCATCATAGGGCAAGCCTGTCAGATGAGATCGCCAGGTGAACCGCGCACAGGAAAACTGATTCCTGCCGCAAGAGCCAACCGCATTCATCTACAACCCTGGGAGACGGGTTATGGAAAGGAAAACCATTTCAAAGCCAGTAACAGCAGCTCTCCCCTTCCCTCCCCTGAGATCCGACAGCGGTTACTCACGCGTGCAGCTGGGGTACCCATAGAAGCCCAGGGCACACTGGTTGCAGGTGTGTCCCGCAAAATTCCCGTGGCATTGGCACTGGCCAGCTGGGCTGCAGTTGTTGTCCACCGCACCCCGGGGATCGCAGGAGCAAGCTGTAAGAGCAGGACTCTCAATAGCCCGATGGAACGTGAGATCCGCGGCCGACCGCTGCTGGTCTGAATTGTCTTTCAGCCCCGCAGGAATCAGCCGTTTCCATCAGAACTAAATTAATTTCTTAATGCCCTAGAGAGACAGGGAATATTTTCAGCTAGAGTCAGGGCCATAGCACAAAAATGCCACTGAGGGTTTTTTACAGCCCGTTCAATGTTCCTCAGCAGTTTAGTAGGTTAATGCACTAAAAAGACAAAAAAAGGCATGAGCTGAGAAAACGGGTCACAGCAGGGCTGTGATGAGGAAGTGCGACTGATAAAAACTGCTCTGTCCCCCAGGCTTTGGCATGATCCATGACCCCCAACAAGCCTGCCAAATTCACAATGCAAACCACATGGGGTTTGATTTTGAGAAACACCGAGTCTGGCAAAAACAGGCACGTTTTTCAGCGGGGAGCTGAACGTTGAGGTCCTTACCGTAGCAGTGGGGATAGGAGTGGTGCCCAGGGCTGCACTGCTCACACCGCGGCCCGGCAAACTCGGGTCTGCAGAAACACCTCCCGACGGAGTCACAGCCTCCTGGCAGCGTCCCCACCGCACTGCAGCCGCACACTGCAACGGAGAAACTGCTTACCCTGTGCTGGGAGCATGGGGCAAAGCTCACAGCAACATGGTTTTTTTTCTGAGGCTCTCAGATGGGCATTTAGGTGCTGCTCAATCACCGCCCCTTGCTTAAATCCTCCAAAACGCCCACAAAACCACCTCCCGGTCCTCCTTCAAAACCCTTCCGGAGGTTTGTGCGCGCCCACCCAGGCCCACAGGGGGACAGATACGCACGCTGGCACAGGGGGTAGTTGAAGTAGCCGGGAGCGCACTGGTTACACGAGTGCCCTTCAAATCCTGTCCGACACAGACACTGCCCCGTCTCGCTGTCGCAGGTACCATCGTACTGACCAGGGCCGGAGCACTGGCAGGCTGAAAAGCAACGAGGGCGCTGGTAAATCAAGAGCTGCTTAGCCTTTCCGCTTCCTAGGAAAAGCACCAGAGCGCCTGTTCCTCTGGGGCAGAAGTGCTGTCACTGGAGAAACCATAGGGGACATAGACAACAGCAAGCATGCCTAGCCCATAGCTGACATCCATAGGGGATTTCTCAAGAGCCCCCCCTCCAAGGCTGGGAGGATGCTGGAGGGTCAGGGCTGAGTGGGAAATACCAGCAAAAGTCATGGGAATTTGTCACTTGGAAGTGGGGCCCGGAGAATTCCTCCTCCCCGGGATGAGCGGAGGACGGGGAGGCGAGCAGGGCGAGCCCGGGGCCACTGGCCCTGTGTCACTCACGCTGGCAGCTGGGTCCGTAGTGGCCTGGAGCGCACCGGTCGCAGTGTGTTCCCTGGAAGTTGGGTTTGCACACGCACATCCCCACCCGAGGGTCCTTGCGACAGGCGTTGCCTTCGGTCCCACCGGCGTAGCAGTCGCAGTCTGGAGCGGGGACACACAACAAGCAACGCCACGCGTGGCTGTCAAATGATCTCTGCTGCTGGGCAGAGGTCCCGTAAAAAGACAGGGAAGGAGCTGCCAGGAAAGGCAACAGCTCAAGCATTTGCCTCCTCACAGCCTTCCTAGCAGATGCACACGTTTTAACCAAACCCTGCTCAGGTGACCAGCACGCCCGGCTCGTGGGGATGCAGGGTGGCTGGGAGATGCTCAGCCCCACGCAGACGTGCAAAGCGCTGGATGGGCAGCAGAGCAATGCACAGGGCAGACAAACCCTGCTCACCCCAGGCCAGACTGGGCTGATTCCCTGCAGCGCTGCCCAAGAGCTGTGCAGGAATAACCAAAGCTGTCAGCTAAGCAGGGTGGGGGTTTGGGGGTTCTCTCTGGTCACCCCATGCTCGGCTGCATCCGAGACCTCCCTGCTGCCAGGGCTGGCGGGTGCTCCTGGCCAGGGCGCTGAGGCTCTTGGCCAGCCCTGCCTTCACCAACAGCAGCGGTGCGGGGTGCTGGGCACCCCACAGAGGGAATGGCAAAAATCATCTGAGAAGCAGAGGGATGGGGAGGCGGGGAAATGAGAAGGGAAGTGAGAAATTCCAGCTCTGGAAAGAAGAACCTGTCTGGAAGATACAGAGTTTAAAATATCAGGCGGAAGGAAAAGGTTATCTGGAGCACACTGGGGAGCATGGGACGGGGGAGGCTCGGTGGGAAAAAAAGACGGAAAAAAAAGCACAAGGGAGGAGATGAACGGAGAAGAGCGAGCATCAGAGAAGAGGGTGGTGGAGGGGAGCAGAGATGCAGGCACGGCTGAGCTTTCAAAACAACAGGGAAAGCGACCCAGAGCTCCGTGCCCGCTTCCCAGGCGCCCGCAGCCATGCACCCGCGGCCTCGTGCAGAAGGGGCCATTGGCATGGACCCGTGCGCTGCCCACCGCGCGGAAAACGCAGGGCATGCAGGTGTGGCAGAAGGACGGGTCTGTATCTAAACCCAGACGCTGAGATGTGGGAGAACCCAGCCTGGGTTCCAGCTCAGCCACAGCCCCTCTGTGGTCCTGGGGGCTTCCTTAAAGGCAGGCCAGAATTGATGTACCCACATGGCTGGGACCCCAGAAAAAAAATCACACCGTTACTCTGGGGTGGAGTTTCCCCATCTATAAAAAGGGGATCACAAAACTCCATTTCCCCCACCCCTCA
>NW_009260430.1:1485501-1489352 GCF_000687185.1 Egretta garzetta | reverse complement strand
TGCACGTCCAACACGTGCGCCCAGCAAGCCAAAGACCTGACCTTGCGCTGGGCGGTGAGATAAAACAGCAATAATAGCACGGTGATTGCCAAAGCAGCAAGGAAAATTGCACTGCTTACTTATTATCTGTCCCGCAGGGAGCACTTGTTCTCCGGTATCGTTGTGAGCGAAAGCTGGAACGGCTAAGCCGGGAAAGAGACATTGCACAGGTCATTACACACGCTCAAAGAAATCCTGTCGGGATATCCATGGGTTGACAGGCCCAAAGCTGAACAGGCTGAATGAAAATGTGGAACACGGAACAACGTGCAGATCTGCCACTAAACAAAGATCCATTACAACCATTTTGAACCCGGGGTCTGGAAAGCTGTCTTCCACAGAAAGTGAGGGATGAGGCTCCAGCCAAATGGGAAGCTCCCACTGACTGCGGAGAGCCAGGTCCAGCCCAGCTCAGCGCTGGTCTAGCTTCCACCAAAGCCAAATGGGGGCTTGTTCCCACCTGCAGGAACCTGGGACAGGAGTGCCACGTGGCAGGGGGAAAAGACACCTGGAGAAGAGCCACAACCGGAGCTGTTGGCCCTTCCTGCACCCGCTGGGTCTGCAGGGTCCCAGACCTGGCCACCCCACGGCCCCACACCCCCCGCTTACGGTAGCAGTGGGGGAAGTTGAGGTATCCCTCGGCACAGGCATCGCAGTGCTCGCCGGTGTAATTGGGCTTGCAGTAACAGCGGCCAGTGAGGTCCTCGCAGGTGCCGTCGGTGAAGTCAGACTCACAGTTGCAGCCTGCGGAGAGGGACAAGCCAGCAATGGTTGTCACCAACTGAGACCCTCGGCCAGCCACGAGCACCACAGAAGCATTGCTATGACACGGAGCCTCCGCAAGAGACCTCGCCATCTGCTGCAAATTCTCTCCAAAAATAAAAAGTAGGATTTTGCCTCTTCAAAAGGGGTCTGGCTCAGCCAAACTGTTCCCACCGTGCTTGCCCCACTGCAGGGTCCCAAGCAAAGCAGCACAGCACCAACTTGCTTCTCCAGGAGATCCCAATTTCCCTGGAGAGGTGGGTGGTGGCACACTGGACACAGTGCAGACCAGCTGATGTGCCACAGCCACCAGAATGAGCTCGGCAAGACGGATATAAGCCACTGCTGCCAAGAAATCCCTGCCTTAGGGCACGGAGAGCAATGGTCTCCAAGCACCAGCTGAAAGGGCACAGCGGTGACAGCTAAGACTGGATTGCCTGCAGGCAACAGCAGGGGTAACGGCACATTTTTAGCTCATTCCAGCCTTAGAAAATGCCACCGCTTCTTATTTTGTGGATGATGCAGACACACATACCACATGTGTGCATACGTTTCCACCGGCAATGCCAGCTGCTGCAGGAATTGCCCGCGCAACCACAAGAGGAGGCTGAGGGGAGCCCTTATCACCCCTACAACTGCCTGACAAGAGGCTGTACGGAGGGGGGGGTCGGCCTCTTCTCCCTGGTAACGGGCAATGGGACGAGGGGGAATGGTCTGAAGTTGTGCCAGGGCAGGTTTGGGTTGGACAGTAGGAAAAATTTTTTCACGGAAAGGGCTGTCAGGCTCTGGAATGGGCTGCCCAGGGAAGGGGTCGAGTCCCCATCCCTGGGGGGATTTAAAAGAAGGATAGATGAGGTGCTTAGGGACATGGTTTAGTGGTGGGATGGCAGTGCTAGGTTAACGGTTGGACATGATGATCTTAAAGGTCTTCTCCAACCTAGACGATTCTATGATTCTATGATGTCTTACGGTGCTGGACTCTACACCAGAAAAAACTCTCAGCCCCCATCCTTCAGACCACCTTCCCCAGCATCATCAAGTCCAAGCAGGCGCCTACAGCCTGCAGAGGAAATCGCACTCACGATAGCAAATGTACGGAGAGTCGATGGGGTGGTCAGGGGAGCGGTAGTATCCTGGGATGCACCTCTCACAGTTAATGCCAGTGGTGTGATGCTGAAAGACAGGGGGTTAGAGGGGCATCAGTTCCTCTGCCCGCAGGATTCATGTTCACCTGCCAGATTTTCTAACAGCTTCGGGGTCCAGAGGGAGCAGCTCAGAAGTGTCAGCATGCAGAAGGCCTAAATCTGCTCAAAATTTCCGCATACACCGATTTGAAAACAAAGCATTTCCTGCAAACCGTGTATCCCCCCCATAAGCCCAGTCTGAGTTTCAGGTTCATATCTGACCTCAAGCCCGTTTCACTCACTCCAGATGGTAAAATGTCCCGACCGCTTTGTGCTAGGAGGACAGGAGCAATCTGTTTCCTCCCAGCAAGAAAGCACAGCTAAAAGTCCCTCCGGCTTCACGCCACTGCATGAATTACCCAGCTCACGGTCACCTTGGGAGCGGACAAGCTACTTTCCCACCTTTACTGGGATCTTCATAGGCTCAGGAGATTGGCATTTTGGTGCTCAGAGACAGATCCAGAGAGGTGGCAGCACCTGAACACTGCAAACCAGGCAGGGTCTTTCCAATGTGCTCAGCACCATCCTGTCGCTCCCAATGCACAGTGCCTCAGCAGGCCTAACCCTAAAGCATCAGAAAGGTAATGGTACTACCCAGGGGACAGCTAGGAACCCAAGTGCTGTTTTCCTTACTGCTGCACACTCCTTTAATCTATAGCAAAGAGAGTAAGTTTCCAGGGAGAGACCTAATTAAGATAAGAGAGGCTATGTGGTGGGGCTGGCAGAGCTGCCAGCAAGGCTGAACTCTGGGGTGACAGCAGAAACAAACACAAGAACCAGCACCAGCCTTTCCATGGGAGCCCTTCAAGCCTACCTGACAGTCAATGCAAACACCTCCCCCTTCAAACTTGTCTTGGTGACTTCTGCTGGCTTTGTGGCGATCCACCTCTGGGTCGTAGTAGCAGTCGTAGGCATGGCCGTTGCAATTGCAAGCTGAAAATACAAAGAGACGTTAGCTAAGCCGTAAGCCCATGGAGGTCCTTCAGTCACCAGCTGGATCTCAGGATGCAAACTCTTCCTGGCGGGTTTGACAGTGGATAGGTTACATTTCAGTGAGGAAAGATGCTTGAATGCATCTGGGGAATGACATGGTCACCCAAGCTCCCAGAAGCCTTCCAGTTCAAAAGCGCAGAAGCAGCAACTCCCTCACAAGGTCTAGTCTGCAACCAAAAAACGCAGCAGGCACAACATCAGAAGTAAAATATGTGCAGGCGTGTAGAGACGAGAAAGAGGAATTGCCCAACTTTGGGGCCTCAAGAAGTCTGGTTCAGAGGGTAACGATCTCGCCTGTTTTATCCCATCCGGGATGGAGGTGAGCTGTGAAGTTCAGCACACGGTGAGGGTGCTCGTTATAAACCCACAGGACTGAGCTCCAACTGTCCTTTGCCGCCCTGCGTTTATAAGCGATCGCGTGATGTAGCTCCACGCTCTGCATTCCCAGTGCAGCATAAATCCCGCTGTCGGCATTTACCAAAGGCTTCTCTAGACAAATAAAGATGTCCTGTATGTAAACACGTCCAAATGTAATTCATCCTGGAGACAGAATTGAGCAACTAGACTCGCCTGCAGGAACCCTTGGACGCGGAGTAGGAACCGGAACGCAGCAGAATCGAAGTCCTGCACAGACCTAGCGGGCCTCCCTGCGCGAGCCTTGACCGAGCGCAGTCAACCACTGTGCAATCTGTCCTCCCCACGCTGCCAAGCCACCTCCACGCACCATAAAAACCATTTTCGGTGAATGGCTTTCTCTACGCCGCAACGCCAAGGGGCTGGTGGCACGCGGTCAATCTGGGCTTTGCGAAACAGCCGGGAAAGGAAGGGAAAACCCAACTTACGCTGGCATTCGTTCGCGCTGTCGGCAGTGGC
>NW_009260430.1:1466792-1484946 GCF_000687185.1 Egretta garzetta | reverse complement strand
GCCCCGCGGTGGCGTGGGGCCGGGAAGTCAACCGCCAGCCTGCAAGGGAGAGCGATGAGGAACAGCCAAGCCGGCGGTGGGGACGGGGGCGCGCGGGACGGGGAGCCGCCGCGTAACCCCACCATGCACAACCATCACCAGTCAGATACACAGATGGGTGGTATTTGTTAATCCAAATTACTCTGGAAAAGAGGTTCCTAAGGCTTTTTTTTATTTTAACTTTTGAATTGCTGGTTGTTTTTTTTTTTTTTCTGAGCCAAACACCAAACTTTGCTCTTCCAGTGGCATTGCACAGAATTACAGAATGGCAAGGGTTGGAAGGGACCTCAGGAGATCACCCAGTCCAACCCCCTTGCTAAAGCAGGTTCTCCTAGAGCATCTTACACAGGACTTCATCCAGGGGGGCTTTGAATATCGCCAGAGAAGGAGACTCCCCAGCCCCCCTGGGCAGCCTGGGCCAGTGCTCCGTCACTCTCAGAGTAAAGAAGTTCTTCCTCATATTCAACTGAAACCTCTTATATTTCAGTTTGTACCCGTTGCCCCTTGTCCTGTTGCTGGGCACCACTGAGAAGAGTCTGGCTCTGTCCTCATGATTCTCCCCCTTTCCTCCACCATGATTCCTCTTCACAGGGAGATAAGGATTAGAGAAAAATCAGTGTGCCATGGCCTCGCCAGCTCTCCAGACAGTAAAATGTGAAACGCTTGGAGGTGGCACTGGTAGAAACCTGAGCTAAAGTAAATTACTCGAGAGGGAGCTGCGTGGTGCAGGGGCACAAAGATGCCCCCACCACTGCGCAGGGGTGGCGAGAAAGGAATAAATGACAGCCCAGGGCTGGCGATGGATGAGGCCACACGGGTCCCATCCGCCCCTCCGGATGTACCTGTGCTGCCTGAGAGGAAGGCTGTGAAATTTGAATTTAAGTCTTTTAGCAGACGCTGGCCCCGTGCCCCCTGTGAAATGCACCTCCTGCTTTCCTCAGCCGGCACAGGCAGGGCTGCGCTGGGTAAACAGGCGGCTCTGGAGGCGCCGGGCAAGAAATCTCGACGGTCGACCGACAGATCTCGTCCCTGCTCGACCGCAACGGTGATTCATTAACATCAGTGACATCACCTCCAAAAACTTCCACTTAGCAGAAGGCGATTCCCATCCAACACAAACGCTTTCTGTTGTATTAGAGTTATGGATAATACAGCATGTTCCAGCTTTTATCTGTGCAATTACTCATTTCCCCTCAGGGCCAGTCTGCCGCTCCCATCTCTCCCTCCCTCCAATGCTTTCCCATTCAAAAGCAGTGTTTAAAAATAAATGTAATTTTTTAAAACATTAGAAACAAGTGGAGCAGTCATTCTGGGGGGAATGCAGGAGTGCACACGCACTCTTCCACGGCTGCAGTGAGCCGAGTGTCATGGTTTCCACCTACACCTACTTGGAAGATGTGGGACCTGCAAGGGTTATGTACAGTGAATAGCCAGACAGAAGCAGCAGCATGGGACAAGTGAACTCATTTTAATGAAATATGGGATGATCTGAAAGTTCAGGGGAATGCAGGCAGGATCCACACTCGGCATGTTTGGCGAGAGGCAGGAGGTCCTGGCCCCGCTCCCGGTCCTCCCCTTGCCGACGCCATGGAACGCTTGGCCGCAGTCAGCTCTTTGAGCGCTCGTGATGCCCCATTCCTGCCCACATTCACAGGCTGGGCTGGGGCTGGCAGAGTCCGGGCACAAAACCAAGCCCCTGAGAGGTTGGATGGAGCCTCAGTAGCAGAAATGAGCCCTGAAACATTCACCAGGAACCTTGTTCTCCCCACGTTTTGCAGACCCAAGGGGAAGACTCAATGAGAGGCAAACCTTGGCCGTGCCTCTGTAACGAAACCACCTGCAGACCTCTCACCTGGCTGACTACCACTTAGCACCTCCAAGGAACAAAATTTTATGTTTTTTTTTTAACCATGGCAGCAGCTGGAGATCAAGATTAACATCCATATACATGAGTGTGGAGAAAGATGGCCACCAAGTCAGGGAACTTATAAACGTGCCGGGCAGTGTTAATCTCCCTGGCTGGAGGACGTGGCTGCAGCCACACACCCCAGCTCTTTAATGTTTATTTAGTCTTTGCTGTCCAGAGTTAGCAACGGCCTCTCGGAGAGCTCAGCTATCATGGCAGCTTTACCACACCTTGTACCGAGTCCGTGCTGCTCATGAATTACGGACAAATGTGCATAAGCTACAATATTTACATATTTCACTGATTGAATATATACAAGGAAGAAGAGGGAGCGTCTGTGTTCGCATAGCACGTATTTCCTGGCCGTCCTGCCATAAAGAATAAAACCACAGTCTTCTCACTGGAACCGATGCTCAATAATGGAGATTATAAAGTCTCCCACGAGCAGCTGTGTCAGCTGAGTGCCGCACACAAGCGCTACAGCATCAGGATTTGGCCGGGACATCTGAACAGCACAATCGAGGAAAAAAAAGCCCCTTGCTCGAACTGCTTCTGACTGTACTGAGGGAAAACCACCTGCAAAAGGGGCTCATGAGCGGCACAAATCTACCAGCACACACGGTGCTGCTCTGCCTTCCAAAATGGGAAAGAGCAAATTCAGGATCCAGCAGCGGGAAAGCATCCTCCTGCAGATCTGCTTGTGGCCAGCCAGGCTGCTGCTGTCCTGCTGGCTCTCCTGGGCATCGGGCACAGAGGCACCAGCTGGGCTCTCCAGTTGTCTCCTCCCTTGCTTGTGGCATCCGTGATGGGGCAGTGAGCCCCCGGGAACAGTTGCATGGGACAGATGCAGAGCACTTGCAGGGCTCTTCTGAGCTCACGCCAACAGCGGCCGGATGTTAACACGCAATTTCTGTCTGGGCTCTCCATCTGCAATGTGCCAGGTCCCCACTGATGGGGTTTGCCAGGAGAAAGGTTTGTGCCTGATCCTGCTGGTGTTCACCTTTACAACCAGGAGAACTTCCCCTTCCTTCGGCTTAATTCACACCGTTCAATCTCGGGCACAGAGAGACAACTGGGAAAGTGCAAAGGACCCTGGAGGAGGCTGCATCTGCCCCTGCGCCGCAGCCCTTGCACAGACGTGCTCACATGGGGACCAGACGTGCTGCCAACTTAGCACAGCTGGATGTGCAGTCTCCGTACCTTGGCACTGCAGAGAAACTTTCCAAAGCTGGATAAACATTATCATTTATGGCTGGGAAGTCAGCTCACGAACATGCTCCATCACGTCCTAAAGCCTTTGCCAAGACTTCTAGCTCACCTCACCTCTATCTAAGTGCTCATCCTGCCTTTCTGGGCAACAGGCACAAGAAACACAGGCATCTGCAGAAGAGAGAAGTTAAAATGAGCAGCAGAGACCTCCCAGGCAGGCCGAGACACAACTGGGATTTTTAATAGGGCTGGGCCAATTCGCATTCCTTGTCTCCCTCTATTTCACAGAATCACAGAATCACAGACTGGCAGGGGTTGGAAGGGACCTCGGGAGATCACCCAGTCCAATCCCTTTGCTAAAGCAGGTTCTCCTAGAGCATCTTACACAGGACTTCATCCAGGTGGCCTTTGAGTATCTCCAGAGAAGGAGACTCCACAGCCCCCCTGGGCAGCCTGGGCCAGTGCTCCGTCACCCTCAGAGTAAAGAAGTTCTTCCTCATATTCAACTGAAACCTCTTATGTCCCAGTTTGTGCCCATGGCCCCTTGTCCTGTCGCTGGGCACCACTGCAAAGAGTCTGGCTCCGTCCTTGTGACATCCACCCTTAAGGTATTTGTATGTGTTGACGAGGTCCCCTCTCAGCCTTCTCTTCTTCAGGCTGAACAAGCCCAGCTCTCCAGCCTTTCCTCATAGGGGAGAAGCTCCAGTCCCCTCATCATCCTTGTGCTCTTCTCTGAACTCCCTCTAGGAGTTCCTCATCTTTCTTGAGCAGGGGAGCCCAGAACTGGACACAGTACTCCTTGCCCTGTTGCCATCACATCATCGTCTGAAGCAGCAGGACACGTGCAGAGGGACACGCCGCACCTCCTTACTCAGATGGGTCACACGGATTTTGGAAGGAATGACACGAAGGGACGGTGTTCCTGAGCCCCGCCAGCCCCTGCGGTGCCTCTTTCGGGCAGCGTTATGGCAGGTATCACTGTGCCAGGGCAGGAGCGGGGGGATGACCGCCCAACAGTGCCCACTTCAGCGGGAAGCTGGACACAGCTGCTGCCGGAGCCTTGGAGAACAGCAGCACTTCACCGATTACTCATTTTCTCAACCAAAAGTATCGCATTTCTGCTGGCTTCTACAGGCTCCTGGGCTCGCGACAGGGTATGGCAATGCCGTGAGAAGTTCTTCTATTTACCAGTGTCTTTGTCCTGCTGTATTCCAAAGGGCTTTACCGACACTACGTGCTTTCTGTATAAAGCGCCCCAAGTAGGAAATGTTTCCTTCTCCAGGCGAGCGCAATCTGCTCGGGGTGAAATGCAACAGCTGCTTACGAACACGTGCTGCAACGTTAGAGCACGGTCTGGGGCCGAGAGTGAAGATGCCAAACGCATCCAAACGAGAGTGGAGGAGGGGAATTCTGGGAGGCAGAGACAGTTCATAAAATCACAGAATCGTTTGGGTTGGAAAAGCCCTTTAAGCTCACCAAGCCCAACCGTTCCCCTAACCCTGCCATCCCACCCCCAAACCCTGTACCTCAGCACCTCATCTCTCCTTCTTTTAAATCCCCCCAGGGATGGGGACTCGACCCCTTCCCTGGGCAGCCCCTTCCAGTGCTTGACAGCCCTTTCCATGAAAAACTTTTTCCTAATGTCCAACCCAAACCTGCCCTGGCACAACTCAAGGCCAGCAGAAGTGGCATTGAACAAGGATCCCAACACATCTCTCCTCCCACAATTTTCCCTTCCTGGACAGCCCTGAGCCATTGATATACCCAAGAAATGTCCATGCGTTTCTATGTTAAAGAATCACTTTGCACCGTGAAGCTCTTCTGCCCTGGCACATGGGTGTGCTGTGCATCCAGCAACACCAAAGTCTACAACAAAACCAAGGAAGTGTATGTTCCAATATTTATGACCTTCCCTTTGTCAGAGCATAAGGCGCACTGACACAGACTTGCTTTTCAATACATCTTTGTTTTAACACTCAGCAGCTTTTAACCTTGGCTGGGACTCACTGGAATTTTATTTCAGAAGATCCAAAAGCTCTACATGATCCTGATGAGAAAGAAATATAAGCTTCCTTCGTCCAGCTGAACCTACCCATCCCTTTCATAAAGGCAACATTCCGGCTGCAAACAGATGGCCAAGAAGCAACACTTTCATGGTCTGAAGCAGCTCTTTGGCATTTCAAGCTGCCAAGGCGGATGGGAAGAGTCCCATGAGCCAAAACGTAACTGCATTGCATGCTCTCTTTCTTTAGCAAAGAGCAGTTGTTCAGCTACGTACATAACCAATCTATGGTTGTTCTGAGCAGAGCTGGAGAGTGGAGTCTGGTTTCTTGGGAGACCATCTATGTATAAGAGCACGGACCCAATCTGTAAGAAGCCACCTGGGAAGCAAGAGACTTCTCTGAACAAGTTCAGAAACCAGCCCTGAGCTTTGACAAGAAACCTCCACGTTCAACAACAATTTTGGCTTTGTGCACCTACTCTCCCATTCCAGCATTCTGCTCCCATGGGGACGGCAAAGTCGTGGGCAGGGAAACCAGACCAGGGAGCTGATCCAGCTGAAAAATAGCCTGACAAAACGTTTAATTTTTGCTACTTGGGCTGGACCAGTTTGTGATTCATTCTCAGGGCAGAGCCACAGAGAACAGCGCTGGCACTATTACAAGTTCAGGAAAAATGAAAAAAATTTACCTGTAAGGGTCATTAGGGTCTTTGGCATCGCAGACGTCTGCATGGCCATGGCAGACACAGCGCCCTCCGATGCTGATATCTTTGATGCTGTAGTAATACTGGAGAGCACAAGAGAAGTTGACCATTAATATCTTTATGAAAAAGCTTCATAACTGCCCCGCGCAGGAGTCAGCAGAACTTTATCCAGTAAAATGATGCGTGGGAATATTTCCCTTACAGTGACAAGTTGGACCTTGTAGGCTGCAACATCTGCCTACGCTAAAACCCACCACCACTAACAGAGCCCATTAGCTATGAGTCGGGTCTCCCAGCACAGCCAGAAAGCCACACATGACACCAAGAGGTGTTTCCCCGTTTCACGTTGTCGGTGCTGAGCACAGTTCTTCCCAAGCAGCCTCCAGCTCCAGCAGTGGCATCCGCTGCAGACACCTTCAGCTCGGGGAGCACAAGTGCAGAGAGGGAAAATCCCCATGGGCAACATCCAGGGATGTCTTCTCCCCAGAGGTGGCATGCACAGCCCTTGAACACTTCCATCTCATTAGCAAGAGGTATCGAGGCCTGCCTTACCCTCCTTGTCACCGTAGGGTCCCTTAAAGCTTTGCCCATCAGGTGCCCGAGCAGAGTGTTCGTCTGTAGGAAGCGCAGTCTGATGTTGGTGGCTTTTGTGAAATTCCGCAGCAGAGGAGAGTAGGAGAAGTTCATGGCTCCCGGGCGCCCGTTTACCAGAGAGACAACGATCTGTGAATGCAAGAAGGGAAAACAGATCTGTGGAATCCTGTGAGCTGGGAGGAAATTAATCTCTTCCTCAGCCGAACCCAATCTTTACCTCCCTTCAAGACGGCTGAGTCAGTTCCCTGCCAGTCTCATTTGGTTTGACTGAGTAGTTTAAGTGGCATCCAAAAGGCAAAAGGGCATCGATTAATAAGAGTACCTACAGTCACGGAGACACCCTGGAAACTCCAGGGGCTGAAAACACACAACTGCTCACCTCCCCATTTTCTAAAGGCACGATCCGGGAGTATTCAGTAGTGCAGATGGCGTGGTCGTCCTTGGAGATACGATCCACAGTTTGCAGCCCAAACTTCTCAATGCAGTCCCTCTTGGAAGCTGTTCATCAACCAGAGGTGAGAGCAGTAAGAGAAAGGAACCATTCAGAGCCCTGCATTGATTTTCCCACGCTGATGGACAGGACAGAAGGGTGTATGCTCTTTGTTAAGCATTTACCACCTACAGATTGCTCTGTACCATGAACTCTGTCGTTGCTAACCTCCACGTACTCCACTAAGGGAGGGAGTCACCGAGAGCAATAGGCATGGTCAGAAAATCCCCCAAATCACCTCACTGAAGGAAATGAGGAACGTGGGAATAGCCATCATACCTACCGCGACCACCTTGCTGAGAAACCCACCCCTTAATTTTGGCATTAAGCTCACAGTTTAACCAACTTGAGCTCTAACCCTGGTCTGGACCTGTTGCCTTGTTGGCAGCTCATTTGCTACGCTGCTTCGGCTGAACCAAAGAGGGGCTGTTTGCTGCCAGAGCTCTGCTCCCAGTGCAGGAGCTTGTGCCATCACATGGGCACAGCTCCTTTGCTCCCTGGGTAACTCCCCAAGAGCGAGCCAGCACAGAACCACACAACGGGAGCAACCACAAACCGCAGCCACCACTGCGCCGCCTCCCATCGGGCAGGGCGCGGGTGCAGGGGGCTTGCGGTGTTTGGGAGGAGCAGAGTGACTGCCTGCAGGGCTTCTCCTTCTCCCACCTTACTCTCAACTCTGCAATCGCTCTTAAGCCAGCACTACACACCAGAAACGCTGAAGCCACCCAGAACCGCCCCTTGAGGACAGCAATTGAGGGCTCCTGCCACTAAGTGAGACCCCACCTGGAGTACTGTGGCCAGTTCTGGGCTCCCCAGTTCAAGAAAGATGAGGAACTCCTAGAGAGAGCCCAGAGGAGAGCAACTAGGATGATAAAGGGACTGGAGCATCTGCCCTGTGAGGAAAGGCTGAGAGAGCTGGGCTTGTTCAGCCTGAAGAAGAGAAGGCTGAGAGGGGACCTCATCAACACATACAAATACCTTAAGGGTGGATGTCACAAGGACGGAGCCAGACTCTTTGCAGTGGTGCCCAGCGACAGGACAGGGGGCAATGGGCACAAACTGAAGCAAAAGAGGTTTCAGTTGAATATGAGGAAGAACTTCTTTACTCTGAGGGTGACGGAGCACTGGCCCAGGCTGCCCACAAGGGCTGTGGAGTCTCCTTCTCTGGAGATACTCAAAGCCCGCCTGGATGAAGTCCTGTGTAAGATGCTCTAGGAGAACCTGCTTTAGCAGGGGCGTTGGACTGGGTGATCTCCTGAGGTCCCTTCCAGCCCCTGCCATTCTGTGATTCTGTGAAGTGGCAATGCAAGGCTGGCTAAAGCCAGGGGACGAGCATGGCCAGGCAGTCACATTGCTGGCCCTGCAACCTCCTTTGGGGACACTGCACGCCAAGAGCCTCCTTGGAGCTTTAGGAGCACCCTGGCTTCCTTGCGCAGGCACTCCTGCAAGCCCAGCACCCTCATCCCCGAGGTGCCCAACATCCCTGTGCCGGCAGAGCCAACCAGACCGCAGTGAATGTGCGGGGGCAGCTCAGGACCTGCCTGCGCCGGGTGGCGAGCACCCACATCTACCCATACAAAAACCTACACAGTGCCCCTCTCAGGGGCTGTTCCCCCTGGGCAGAGCCTGGGACGAAAGCTGCTGCTCCTTCCCGCTCCCGTTCCGCCTGCGCCAGGAGCTCTCCGCAGCGCGTGCCGGCACACACTTTGCCGCAGCGCTCCCGAGGGTGCTTCCCCAGGGAGAACCGGGAGGAAAAGCACAACCCGCTGCTCCTGCCAGCACTGCTCAGCTCACCCGGGAGCTGGTGGGGAAACGTTAGCCTCGTGCATGGAAATAATCCTCCAAAATCTGTTGTGACGTGCCTCCAGGAGGCATGCCCCCCCCCCGTCCACTGGTAGGCTAAGCCTGGCAGCTTCTGCCTCCCTGGCACCCACCCACACCCCATCGCCAGCAACGCGGCCTCGCTCCATGAAACTCTGCTTTGGCAGCAGCAGGAGCTCAGTTGCATCCACAGGAAGACGGTGTGGAAACATTTAACATCGGGCCTCTGGCCGCCAAACTTTGCTTCACCAGGTGCTTTTTTAAAGGCAATTTATTCCGAAGGCCCAGGCGAGGAGCCTGTCACCACCAGGTCGAGATGATTGATTTCCAGAGCACTGCCAAGGCTGGACATGGAGACAGGATGCTCAGCAAGAGCAGCTACTCAGGAAAACCAAAAAACCTCCTCCAGTTATTGCAAAATCGAACACCACCGCGTGAGCCAGAAGCCGGGCACTCTGTCTCTGAGCTAAAACATCAGCCTTTAAACCACAGCAATGCTTCAAGGAAACAGCAGATGGGGGAAGCCTGCCCTCAGCGGAGAAAAGGCCGGAGCCTTGCTCTGCGCTGTGGTTGCCTTCCCAGTGGCACTGCCCAGCAAAGTGAGATGGAATGGGCTAATCCTGCACCCCAATCCCACACAACACACTGAGGGCCTGGAGGGGCAGCTGGGACCAGGCATCTTCCGTGTCCTGTCCCCATTCAAAATGCTGCATGGGGAACCCTTTGTGTGGATAAACACCACCAGAAATCTCCCCCCAGCCCTCCCGCTTCTCCTTTGGTGGCCGAGGGAAGCACGGCACCTCCTCGCCGCCATGCATGGAGGCTTCGCGTTCATAGAATCACAGAATGTTTTGGGTTGGAAGGCACCCCTAGAGGTCACCCAGCCCAACCCCCCTGCAGGAGCAGGGACACCTTTAACCACATCAGGTTGCTCACAGCCCCATCCAACCTGGTCTTGAATGTTTCCAGGGATGGGGCCTCCACCAGTGCTATGGGCAACCTGTTCCAGTGTTTCACCGCCCTCATTGTAAAGAATTTCTTCCTTATATCCAGTCTAAATCTCCCCTGCTTCAGTTAAAAACCATTACCCCTTGTCCTGTCACAGCTGGCCCTACTAAAAAGATTTTCCCCATCTTTCCTATGAGCCCCCTTTAGGTACTGAAAGGCCGCAATCAGGTGTCCCCACAGCCTTCTCTTCTCCAGGCTGAAACGTTGCCACGGTCCCTCCAGCTCCTTCTCCCCGTGAGAGCCCATCAGCTGCACTGACAGATGCTTCCCACCACAGTCATTTCTTCCCTCCTCCCGCAGAGCTAAGCCCAAAATCCCTTCAGCAGCCTGGCCGGGGGACACGGGGCAGCCTGGGGCACTGAACGCCTCCCACCATGAGTGGGGCTCGAGGGGCAGCGCTGAGCCGGCGTCACTCATGGCAAGGCTCGCTGGCGTCCCGGGAGAACACTTACATTTCTGCTGGCTGCTTTTAACCCTCTTACTGAACTGACCCGTGTTTTTATTAGACCACCTACAGAATTCCCCGGGCCAAAAATAAACCTCTGCAAAGGACTTCTTGTGCTAGCAAATCTGGCAGGTTTTGGAGCAGCCACCTCTTTTTTATTTCCCTGGGAATTTTCCACTGGGCCGTATTACTGCATGTTGCTTCTTGAGGGGGTGGCTTAGACAGGGCCTGATGGCACAGGGGGGTGAAGAGGGCTCCAGACATTGCAGCATTGCCCCCCTGCTGCAGGAACGAGCAAGCAGGGCGCGGGCTCCCCACTCAGCCCCAGACCGTGCAATACCGCGACCCTAACGGGCCCCAAGAGAGGCTTCGGAGCTGGAAGGGAAATTAACAGAGAAGATAAAAAAAAAAAAAAAAAAAAAAAAAAAAAAGAGGCAATTTGACAGCAGTAATTCCCCTCCAGCACACAGCAGAGGGGAAAACATCTACACTGGAGAAGAGCCACCAGGCTAAGGCAACACCCCAGGTAAAAAGGCTGCAGCTCCTCCTTGCACAAGAAAAGGGCAGCAGAGCTAAAGCACGGGCTGCCAGGTAAGGCAGAGATATAAACCTTTAGGGGCAGCCCCAGGAAAAGCCTCCGAGGTCCTTCCTTGCCAGATTTAAAGCTCTGGCTGTAGATCTTAACTCACAGCTTCTCCCAATTACTGCCGCTGCTTTGGGGAGGGGCTGGTGCTTACCAAGTTCCTCGGCATCCAGCTGCCCCACAGACCCTTTGGGAGAAGGGATTTGTAGGACCAATTGCTTCTAAAGGGAGCCGGTTTTAATCAGAGAATGGGGCAGTCAAACGCACAGCCTGGGTCCCCGCAGCCACCCTTCCCAGCTCTCCGATCCCGCCTGGTGCAGCGGCCGGACAGCCATGCCCTGCCCGGGCTGGACCCCATCTCTGGTACTGGTAAGTGCAAGGGGATGTTTGCTGCCTCCGGACTCTTCTGTTACAGCGGGCACTGGGAAGAAATCGCTGGTTTGCTTCTGGAGGAGCTGAAATATGCCACTCTGGATGCGGTACAGGGCAGAGGAGGGCAGGGAGGAGACATAAGGAACATCCAGACCCAGATCAGCAACGCCCAACTGTTGACACTGGTGCCAACTCCGGCATCGACACAGATTTGGGTGGGCACCAATACTTTAAAAACCACATTTAGTCCCAGGGAGAAAAAAAGTTCTCCTGCCCGGAGGAGCACCACAACTTCACCCAGCTGCTCTGAGCTGAGCTTCCAACTCTTGCAGCCGTACTGGGCAGAAGAGGACACGTACCACATCGCAGCAACGACACAGAAACAACTCCAAACCCAGCCCAGCACTTGCACGAAGAGCCGTCCTTGCTGCGGCCTCGCTCCCCGGCACTAAGCTGCAGCTCCCTCCTAACACTGGCATACTTACAGGCAAAATACTGCCAGGGCTCGTAGGTAAGGCCAAAGTCCGTGGATCGCTCCAGCACCCAGAGGTCAGGACGAGGGGAATTGGCAAATTTGATCAGGACATACGCCACGTGGAAGAGCTGAAAGAAAGGAACAGAGAGTTAGCCGGCTGCTCGAGGCATCGTGGAAACCAGGGAGAGCTTAGTGGGATCCAAGTCGAATAAACGAGCTGGCACTTTGCAGATCCTGCCTGTGGAGCAAAATCATCCGTGTCTAAAAGGATCCTGATACAACATGGCTGCTGGAGAGGGCCAGATTAGGGAGCTCAGCTCCCACCAGTCCAAAGGCAAACAAAACACAGACTTTGTGGCTACGGGCTGTACTGGGGAGATTGTGCTGGGCGACACCTTAGACTTAGCCTTGACCAGAGCAGGCGGCACTACAAACCCGCTCTGAAGCTGTTCTGGGGGACTTGGCTTTTTGGCTGTTCTTGGTGTAACAGGAACCTGGGAACATCCAATTGCACCTTGCATACAATACCACAAAATCCTTTTTTTTTTTTTTTTTTTTTTTTCTTTTTTTTAAAGGTTCTCTACATGACAGCCCTGCTTCACCCACACAACCCGCGCTTTGAGCCTCAGCACAGCTCCTCCTCCCCGGGTGCCACAGGGAGGGGAGAGCAGGAGACCCCTTGGCTTCCGTGCAGCTCTAACCCTGGGCTGCTCCCATGTCTCTGATCACTGACATGTGCACAGACACCCCCCCCCCCAGAATAAAATAAATCTTCTCTTCTAAAGAGCTAAAATGGCAGTGCTAGAGAGAAACAAAAGTCCCAGCAGAATTCCCCTTCCCCGGCTGGCACGGGCTCGCTCCAAGAATCCCCACTCCATCATCCTGTCACAAAGCGATATTTAAAGGCAAATAAAGTTCTCTTATCAGAGAAAATTCCTAATGTCAAAAACAACCCAAAAGGGAGTTTAGTGCTTGAAAAGCAGAGATTTATAGCTCAGGAGTGCCTCCTCATACAAAGCTGGTGCTGTACGAGCATATACTCCCCCAAGACTCACAGGTACCCAAAGGGATGCTTCTACAAGGGGAAGGATGGGATGGCTCTGTGCCCGTCAGCCCACCCGCCCCAGCCACACATGCCATCAGGCCAGAGGGCGAGTATTAATAATAACATGCCTCCAAAATAGCCCCGACAATCAATAGGAGACTTTTTAAGGGGGAAAAGAGGCAATGAAGAGGCACTCAAATCTCCCAAGTCATCCATAAAGTATACGTCTTGCTACGGCTGAGCGCTGTTGTGTGGGTACGGAGCAAGAGGACGGGTGCAGCCCTGCGGATTGGCACCGGTTCGGTTGCCTCCTCAGCAGGACAGACAGACAAAAACTTCCTCAGGCTCCTGCTGGAGGCTCTGCTGGCTCCGGGGCAGCCTCTCCTCCACGATCAGGGATTTCTCTGGTTCCCACCGCAGGCTGGTGGCACCTGAACTCACACCTGGGTGTAGGCTAAGGGGGCTTGAGAGAGATGCTTGGGGAGGAGTGAACTAGACCCAGCTGGGAAAGCATCGGGATCCTGAGGCACAGCAAGTCAGTGGCCGTTCTCCAGCGGGGAACGGGCGGGAGGGTGGGATTTGTCACCACCTCAGGGTTTGCACCGGTAAGGACTGGTGCCATCCAGAACAAAGAAACCAAAGCGGTCACCCAACAGAGTTCCCTGCTGCCAAAAGACTTGCAAGCCCAGTCAACAGGGAAACAGACATCCCGTTCACGATGCTGAAAACTGAGGAAAACCAGACCTAAACGTCGCCTTAATTCCCCTCTGCAGCCTACCTGTTGTCAAGGCATAAGAGACTACGCTTTTTTGGAGAAGCAGCATTTGTTATTTGTTAGCGAAGCCCAAGAGGCTTCAGCTCAGGCAGCTGCTTTCTCTGCAAGACCGGTCCTCACGGCTTAACCTCTGCCTCTTGGCATGGGACCAGGGCTGAGCACCAGCCGGTGAAGTTACACCTTCCCTCCGCTGCAAATCCTCTTCCGGCTTTATTCTACAGGGAATAAATTTATGTGCCTGCTGGAATCTGGCATAACCTTTTAGCTGGACAAAATTCACCATGGCTCTGGTGTACCTGCACGTGTTCTGGTCTCGGGCACTGGGAGAGCCAACGGGCTGAAAAGGGGACAACCTGCCTTTTCACGCCAAGCCACAAAACAAAGCACTGGTAAAACAAGGCAGTATTGCAAACCCGAGCAATACAGCACCCTGTGGGGTTACATGTTTGAATGGGTGCTAACTCCATCCCTGGGGTCTGCCTTCAGAGCCACCAGACGTCCGTGGCTCTAGCAGAGGCTGTGCCCCTGAAAACACGGTCTTTATGTTCTCGGTACCTCCCTGTCCTCCCTAAACTAGGGTTTATACTCGCTGCAAAGGGACAATTGGTTTGTATGTGTAGCACCCACATCTAACGGCCCCCGAGCTGGAGCAGAGCCCCACGTGCTATGTCCACACAAACCCAACAGCCCTCCCTCCATTACCCACCGCTCCAGCTGCAGACAGATGTGCCGAGTCAAACCCAGACCCTCTCTCCATCCCTTACACGTGGTCTCAAACGGACGGACTCTGATACAGGACTCTATTCCTACACGATAAGGCCTTGCAACTAATAGTCAGCAGCAAAAGCAAGAGAACAAGCACAGAAGCAGGCAGGAATAAAAGGGAACTAGGGAGCATCGGCAGCTTGAGAAGAGCAGTCCTTGCAGGCAAGCTGCGGGCAGGAGCTGCGCGGGATGCAGCTGGAGAGGCATTTTGGTGTGAAACCCGGGAAGAACAGTAAGATGACCAGTGCCCTACCTCGCGCTGTGATGGAAGGAACGACTATCAAATAAGACAGCCTCACCCGAACGTCAGGAATCTTTAGTTTCAACCAGTGAAGGTGGTGACTGATTTTGGGGTACCCAGCTTCAAGTGATTGGAAGCACCTGAGAGTGAAAGGAGCCGCAATGTAAAACCCCCTCAAGCTGCCTTTCGTGCACCTTAGTGAAAACCACCAGTCAGGTCCACGACACGCACTTGGAGCTTCCCTTGACCCAGAGGAAAGACCACTTTCACGGAAGCACCATGTAGTTTTACTCATGGCACATCTAAATTGCTTTCAGATCCATGGAGGAAAGATGCTTCCCAAAAGGTCCCCTGTTTTTGGCACTTTCAAGGAGCAAGGCATGCGTTTCCGTCCTCACGCGCAGGGGCAAACGCTCTGAACCAACAGCGGCCACAAACATAAAACTACAAATGTGAGGTGTAGCCCTATCTTCTGCATTTATCTTCCTGCAAAGCCAGCCAGCTGAGTTTATAGTCAATAAATCCCACGGTTTCTGGGAGGGTCCTCCTTGCTGTCCAGTTTCATGCTGGAAAGAAATGTTCCTAATCCAATGTCCTCGAGTCCAAGCTCCTCACACGCTTCTAGCTCTCAGAAGTCCCCTGCCTCTGGAGAGCATGGGCTACGATCCAGCCAAATCGGTGCATGGCGAGGGTCAGTTTTTGCACAAACACCAAAACTTGACGCAAAACCAAGCCCAGGGCTCAGTGCTTTACAAAGTGAAAACAACAGCCAAAAAAAGAACCCACGCTGCTGGTTGCAAGCCCTGGCGTAAGCGCTCCTGGGACAGGGGAGCGGCAGGGTCGGGCAGCGCGCAGGCTCACGACCCCTAGGAGCCCTCTCTAGCCGAAAAAAGATGATGTAGCTGGTTTCAGTGCATCTTAAGTCATGGGAGATGTGGGTTTGTGCATCTACACACAAGTATGCACATAAGGCACGGGGGAGAACTGTGTCCATGTTTGCTGGGAGCTCTCTGAAAGGTCAGTCCCACTCCGCTCTGGCAGGGTTAAATATCCAAGACCAGGGCTAGCACGCTAACTTTTTATCTTTTATTGCTGCTTTTCATAAGAATAAACCTCCGGGTTCCTGCTGGATCAGCCACAGTACCTCAGCTGAAGCCCAGTTCAGATATTCCTATCCCGCTCCCAAAGCCAAACACGATTCCTCCACTCCCTACCCAAACCCATCGTTAGCACTGCTGCACGCTGTTAGACCGCTGCTCAAATTCATTCCAGTCATGACCGCAATTTTGGGACACGAAAAAGCCAGCCAACACTGCACACCCACTCCCCTCCAGCACATAAGGGTCAGGGTCATTCCTACATGGAGCACAGAAAATGCTCCGCAGGGAATCAACCCTGGAAAAGGACCCACATCCTGGTATTCAGAGGGGGTTTTTGTCAAATCTGGTGCGTCCCCTGCCCCTCCATCCAACATCCTTATCTTGCAGAATATCGCAGCCTGCCGGAAAAAATAAAGGCAGATTGCCTGCTTCAAGTGCATATGCTGAGAAAACTCAGAGATACACAAAGACGGAGCAGTAGCTCTAAAAATAGAGCTGGCAGAAAAGCCAGACTTTTCATTCCATGTTTAGTTCCAGTACAGTTCTGCCCAACCAACACTGCAAGAGAAACGGTCGGGTTTTTTCCAAAGCCTTTATTTAGCTCCTATTATCGCTCAGATGAATAAAAACCTCTATGCTCCCAGCCTCTTTGGCAATTTTTTTCCCTCCGCCACGGAGGAAGGAGGTGAAGCACCAGATTTGGTGCATGCACTTGTCTCCAGGCAAGCAGACCCCTTGCTCTTGCCACCTCTGAAAGCACGCCAGGTACAACTCAGCCCCCGACATTCGCCTGGGATTTCATGAAATGGGTTTTCAGCCAGGAAATTCTGACAGGAGTATTTTAATTCGCAACCAACTTTCTTTGAAAATAGCAACAACCCGACATGGGGCTGATGTTGCTGTTAGAGGTTTTGAAGCACGTTTCCTTAGTAACAATCACTTGTTGCTGCCCAGTGCCTGGGAGGATGGAGCAAGTCCTGGAGCCAGGAGAGGGAGATGGGAGACGATGGCATTTCCACCATCTCCCACCCACTCCGACCCTTTAAGTGTTTGGATGGTGGGCACCTTTATCCGGCACCAAAATCCCATGAAAATATAATTCTGCTTACTGCCCAGTGTGCAAGTGCAAGGATTTGAAGAGTTAAACCAGGACCCAGAGAGGCAAGAGAAACTCAGCTGCTTTTGGAGCAGCACGTTCTCTGTCCATCCGTCCATCTATCCTCCCGTGTAAGCAGCACGTGATGGCAAACTTGCACGTTTCTCCCTTGTTCCCTCCCCTGAAGACACCGATTTCAGTTTTCCAGCTCTTGGAGGCGCATGTGAAAACATGACAGCAAACTGGACCCAGCCACATCCCCTGTTTCTTTGGTGAGGGATTTTTGGTGAAGTCTCACCCAAGTTCCTCCAAGGTGCCACAAAGCCACATAGTAACATTTAATAAGCCAAATAAATCTTCACGTTGTCGTCATATTAGCAACTACCTTTTGACAAACAGCAAGAGAAGCCCTTTTTTGGTCCTCGGACAAAAAGGTACGAGCAGGCCACGTTGGCCGGGAGCTATGCACAGCTTCACTCCCAGCTCCGGAGTGCGCAGGAGTAGTTTATACAGCAAACCACTCTAATTTTCTGCAGGACAGATTTATTACCTTTGGCACTGACTTATTAAAATAGCACCATGCAAAAACAAAGCAGTTCACCTCTTCCTAACCGCTGCTAAATATCCCCGTGGAGCGCGCCTGTGGATAGCGTTACCAGTGCCGCCGTATTCCTGCTCGGGCTTTCCTGGAAGGATGGGATGGACCAGGTGAGCAGGTGTGGCTTGAGGGCACAGTGCACGGGCAATGAATCCTGGAATCGTTGAGGTTGGAAAAGACCCTTAAATCCCACTCTTAAGGGGCACGTGAGGCCCCTTGGACACACACAGGGCAGCCGGGGGCGGTGGTCAGCCCCAAAGGGCTTCAGCACATGCACAGCAGGCAGCTGCGGCATTTCGGGGCACACCGCGCCCCGACCTGGGTCACTGCACTGCAGCTCCAGACATCCCCAAAACCTAGACCAAGGCAGAGAAAGCGGAGAAAACCCAGATGAACCACTTCAGACAGGCATCGTTGCAGAGCAACTGTGGAAAATAGGGGTGTGTGTGTGTGTTGATTTATTTTTTTTCTTTTCCCCCAAAGCTTTCAAAAGCGACCGATGCTTTTGCTTCCTCCCAAGCCCATCCATCCCCCAGGCACCACCTTGACCCAACGCTGCAGCCACAAGCCCACCTGGAGGACGCGGCAGGGGCCAGCGCCTGGATGGGGTCCACAGCTCCAGGGGCAAGCAGCCCCACAGAATCACAAGGGTTGGAAGGGACCTCAGGAGATCACCCAGTCCAACGTCCCTGCTAAAGCAGGTTCTCCTAGAGCATCTTACACAGGACTTCATCCAGGCAGGCTTTGAATATCTCCAGAGAAGGAGACTCCACAGCCCCCCTGGGCAGCTTGTTCCAGTGCTCAGGCACCCTCAAAGTCAAGAAGTTTTTCCTCATATTCAACTGAAACCCCTGATGCTTCAGTTTGTGCCCATTGCCCCTTGCCC
>NW_009260430.1:1465713-1466565 GCF_000687185.1 Egretta garzetta | reverse complement strand
CCATTGCCCCTTGTCCTGGCGCTGGGCACCACTGAGAAGAGTCTGGCTCCATCCTCGTGACACCCACCCTTGAGGTATTTGTACGTGTTTATGAGGTCCCCTCTCAGACTTCTCTTCTTCAGGCTGAACAAGCCCAGCTCTCTCAGCCCCCCAGGAGCACGGGTCACCTCTGCCCACAGCCTGGGCACCGGCGTTCAGGCAAGCGGCCGCCTGGCTACCGCGGGCCCAGGGAGCCCTTGTCGGGCGTGGAAACGCTCGGCAGCGCTGGCACCGCATCTGCTCCTCCCAGCAGTGGCAGAAGCTCCAGCTAATAAGCGACCAAACCTCTTCCCGGGCCTTTTATCCCTGCAAACAAGTGTGCAGAAGGTGAAGAAGCCCTAGAAAGCCAGAGAGCTTCTGGCTTGCTTTGAATTTCCCTAGGTCAGTGATCTGCCCCTTTTGCATCTTTTGCCTGTAATCATTTATTCTCATTGAAGCAATGGATTTACTCATTAACAGCCTGGCTGTCCCCCTGCTGAGCCTTGCTGTCCTACAGCAGATTTATTTCTTCCTAGCCCATACATCAGAACCCTTTACTAAAGCCTCACACATTTAGCTGCTGCTAAGCACGTGCCTACCGTTTCTTTCCAAACACACAAGAATCCCAGAATCCCAGAATGGCAGGGGTTGGAAGGGACCCCCAGAGATCACCCAGTCCAACCCCCTGCTAAAGCAGGCTCACCCAGAGCAGGGGGCACAGGACATCACCCAGGCAGGGGTTGAATATCTCCAGAGAAGGAGACTCCACAGCCCCCCTGGGCAGCCTGGGCCAGTGCTGAACATCGAAAGAACTATCTCAACCCTTCTAGGCAA
>NW_009260430.1:1463854-1465689 GCF_000687185.1 Egretta garzetta | reverse complement strand
CCGGTGAGGAATGGCTTTTTATCCAGTCATTTTTTAGAAAAGCCTCAGGTCCCTGAGGCCAAACAAACCCCCCACAAAAAAAGCAAAAGAAGTTAGCGTTTGAAAGATCGTGTACGATTTGCCCCCCTTTCCCTCGCAGCACCCCCAGCCTTGTTCTTGTATGTCTCTGTGTCAAGTCCTCACTCCTAGAAATGATATTTTTCCAAATTATTCATGCAGGGTTACAGGGTTCTGAATGAGAAGTTCCCATATGCTTGTGTCACAAGGTTTTGATGGCCAAGTTCTAGAAACAACCACACATCCCCTTTCACCGTCTGCGGAGTCCATTGCAACTCATCACACCCATGCCCAGAAACCCTTCAGGGTGCCCCACACCTTGCGGGGAGAAACCAGAGGTGCCTGATTAGCGCTTGCCTTCCTCCAGGACGCTCGGGACAAGGCAGAGGCTTGGAGGCAGCAGTGCCTCGGCTTCCCCGAGCCCACAGGAGGTAAGAGCCAGCCCCTGCCTGGCCCAGGACGTGCACCCCGGAGCCCTGCGCAGACCCGAGAGTCCTGGAGGAGAGGACAGAGCTGCAAAGCTGGAACTGTTCAAACACCTCCGTGGGGCTGGGGGGGGGGGAGGCAAGCACCGAGACTCGGGGGACAAGAAAGGGACTGAGTTTTGCACCGACTCGTTTCCAAATTTTTCTCTCCAAACCCAAGAGTTTCACTGAGAGAGATCAAAGAAAACACTCTCCTGGAAACCACAGATTCAGAACCACCAGCCAGCGCGAATCCTGCTCGGTGTCATAACGAACAGCAACGGCAACCCAATGTCTTACGATGGTGTTTTCTAACCAGCTCCTGTTCCCTGCCTAAGCAGCTTGGCTTAGGTGAGCAGCTGCTAGAGCTTTTTCCACAACGGATTTTTTTCTTTAAACACCACTTCTGAGAAGGATTTGGCTCGCTCATCTAATTTCACACACAGCGCGGCATCCTCCTGCGCGAGTCGTCCCTCCCCAGCCAGTGCCATACACGCCAAAAAAATCCTCGGGGAACCAAATCTGCAGCGCTTGGCGCAAGGCAGGACGGAGCGGTGCCATCACCTGTGGCTTGGCGAGCCTGCACAGTGGCAAATTGAAGATTTGGATAGCCAAGTTTTAGAAACGGCCACCAACAGGGCAGCAGCGAGAGCCTGGTACGCAGCAGGTTCAGCTGGGCTGACGCCAAGGAGAGAGGCACGGAGGAATGCGGGCAGGGTGCGGGGTCCGGGGAGCATCCCGTTAAATCCATGCCTGCCTGGAGCTGCAAGCAGCAAGTGCCACACAGCTACACATCCAGGGGATGCTGGCACACCGGGCTGCAACTGCTCCAACACCAGCTTGTGCTTAAGCCCCTGCAAGTGGGGTCCCCTCTGAATTCCGAATTTTGTGTTTGCCCAACAGCCACCCAAGTGTCATTTACTGGAGCCAGGCGTGCCCAAGGCAGGCGGAGGTAACCTGAGGCATCACAGCAGAGCAAAACAGGGTCAGGACAGAAAGGGATGGCTGGAATTCCTCGGGATGAGGCTTCAGTCACTTCCAGATAAGGACTTCGCCCACACTAGGCTTTCACCGGTGCGTTAGGAGATACCCCGCCCTCAGCTGAGACGGCCTTTGCACTCCCTAGGCTGCTGGGAGAAGTGTGAAATAACGCCTTAGAGACAAGGCTTAAATATTTGTCTTTTAGCCCAAACCTGAACGAGCACACCCTCAGGGAAGGGCTAAGCGGCCCCTCCTGCCCCCACAATGGGGACAGCCTTGGGTATCCCACAAAGGGGGGGCAAATGCTGGCCCCCATGGCCAGCCCAGCCTGGG
>NW_009260430.1:1445623-1463770 GCF_000687185.1 Egretta garzetta | reverse complement strand
GGCCCCCCAGGGCCCGCCCAGCCTGGGGGGGGGAGGCTGACGGCACAGAGCATGGGGAGGAGCGGGTGCCCCGGCCAGGGGAACCACAACCCTCCCCAATCGCTTTAATCCTCTTGCGAACAGCAGCAGAAGCCCAGCGCAACGGTGGCTGTAAAGATGCCCTTAAAACTTCCTAATGCTTCAGAGACAGGACAAGGTAATTATATTCAGGATTTCAGGTCCTCAGGCTATTTACCTTGAGGTGTCCATTGGTTTTGACTGTTAAATCACAGAATCCCAGGACGGCAGGGGTTGGAAGGGACCTCGGGACATCACCCAGTCCCACCCCCCTGCTCAAGCAGGCAGAGCATCTTACACAGGACTTCATCCAGGCAGGCTTTGAGTATCTCCAGAGAAGGAGACTCCACAGCCCCCCTGGGCAGCCTGGGCCAGTGCTCCATCACCCTCAGGGTAAAGAAGTTCTTCCTCATATTCAATTCAAATGCTTCTAGGAAGCTTCTGGGAATGGTTTTTTGGGAGTCGGGTGTTCTGGGAAAATATCTGCATCATAATTAGCCGCTGGCAGGATTAGCGGCAGCTTGTATCAGGGTCTTGCTCCCAGTAAAAATACAGTATTACGTGAAAAGTGGGGTAAGGAAAAAACGTGGCTCAAAGAAGAAAAATGGAAAGTGAACGTTGGCCTCTGGGCTCACAGAGGCACAAGGCACATAAACAAGAAGGCACCGACGGTCCCCGCTGTGAGGTTACATGCACTGGTGCTGTGCCATCCAACATGCAGAAGTGAAGAAGCCAAACTGCCTGCAAGCAGCTTCATGTGGGTAGGTGAGCAATGAGCAGATGCCCCAGAAGGACTTGGTGTTATAGAGGGATTTCACTGGGAGTCACTCAAATCCAGGCAGCTAAATAAATCCAGCCACCTCCGCGATGATGGCTTTGAGCACAAAAAAACCCCCACCCTACCCACATAATTCGCGGGGCTGATTTTCAAAAGCCCTTGGTCCATTGCCTTAATTCCCCTCCCTTGAACTAACAGGAATTTGTGACTAACTTTAGCAAAATGAAAACTATACCAGCAAAAACTCTACTAATCCCAAAACATACAGAAAAATGTGCTTTTCTGTAAAGAGAAAAATCAGGGAGTTCCTGCTTGCTAATACTAACTGGTGTGTTTGCATCCTAAATCTGAAATTGCAAAGAAAAAGCATGACTTGAGGGATGTGATCTGACAGCAGTTATTCGAGACAGCATGAAGCAGCAGTCAGTTCTCACACAGGGAGGGTATTTTTTTTTGGTAACTCCTGGGAAAGAACTGACTCAGGTTTTTAATGCCAGCTAGACCTCAAGAGGCTAATGGAAAAAAAAAAAAAAAAAAAAATCTCCTTGGAGTGCCCCACCCTACCATGGCAAATTTTAGACAAGGAGCACGTCTCTGGCCTGGAAGGACATGGCTGGTCCCCATGCCCAGGACGAAGGGCTCGCAGTGAGCTCCAGCATGGCACTGCTCTGCAAATAAACCTTTGAAGTCCACTTCACTCTGCATCCATCTGGGTCATTCTCCAGCGCTCCTGTCCACATGGACAACCTCACCACGGCGCTGCCTCTGCTCGGGGAACAATCTTAGGTGGTTCAAGAACATCAGCTGGTTGATGTGCAAAGGAAGACCTGAACAGCAGACAACGCGCACGTTTGTACGTGTGAGAGGACAGCACAGTATGTTGCCACAACCTCTCCCCACATGGCTAAAAAACCCCCATTTAGCCATTACTTCTTGCTGTGCAGAGGGGAGAAGGTCCAACTTCAGAGAAAAAACTGTCCTCCTCTTCTTCCTCAGTGACCGACCATCTCTGCAGAGCAAGCACTAGCACGGCTGGGAGGAGAGCCCACCTCCTGCCAAACCGTCCCAGCAGCCATAGATCCACTCCTGGGACGGAGAGAGAATGGGCTTGAAGTCAAGAGCTGGAATACTTTTAGCGACCATGGCCCTGCCTGGTACCAACTGTCTATCAGCATGCAGTCTAACGGGGTAGAAACCATGACCCTGAGCACAAGGAAGAGGAAGAATCCCATTAAAAGACCACGTTCATCCCTCTACCAGCTAAGGACAACATCGCCACGAGAGGATTTCACCGAGAGTTTGCCAGTCAGAGCTCAGCGCTGCTCCCGATTGTTCTCATTTCCTCCAAGCATAACTTAACAGTTCTCAGTTCACTTGGTTAACTGCTCACCCCGCTGCGTGCGTGCTGAGATGCAGAGAATAAAGCGGCCGCAAGTCACGGATTGCTTGCTTTTAAAACATCTAGAATGAATCCATGACTTTGGCAGCGATCGCGGCAAAAGCAAGCCATCAAAACGTGGGACGTTTCAGACCCAGAGGTATGGGCACAGCTGTGAGAAAGCACGATCCAGGGCAGCAGAGCCCAAATCCTGGGGCGTACGCGGGTCCCACGCTGCAGCCCGCTCTCCGCAAACCTTCCCGGGCGGAGGTTGGGGGGAGCAGAGGGGCTCCGCACCGCTCCTCCCATTCCCACTCTCGCAAGCCCCCACCAGTTCAGGCAGGCACGGTACAGCTTGCGAGATGCAAAGTGTTTGTGCCCTTATAAATCAAAGCCAAGGCAAAGCCTCAATGGATTTTGCGAGCGGAGCTGCCTCCCCTGCACCGAAGCTCCCACACAAGCGAGCAGGAATTCCAGCATGCTCGGGGCCAAAATTCCTCAACTTCCTCCAAACAGCTCCTCGCTAAGAAATCTGCTCTGACCTTTCATACCGCTTCGTTTCTTCTGCTCCACAATTAAAAAGCAGCAGCAGCGCAGCACGGCCATCAATTTTTTGCACAATTCCTGTATGGAAGCAGTGTGGGCCACTGATGATCAGCTTGGGAGTGCTGAAAGTAAATGGCCGTGTGATGTCCAAACTCAGGGAGCACTGGCTGCGGTTAAATTACACCCCAATAAAGATGGGGTGCCTACCAGTGTGGAATCCCTGAAGGAAATTCAAGCCAAGCAAAGGAATTGGCACAGTCAGAAAGGACTGGTTCTCATTTTGGCTCCAAAGTGAGCAGGAAGGTCGATAGCCCATGCTCGCCCTCAAGCTCCTATGAGATGTAACGCTCGGCAATTTTCAAAACTATCCTTCAAGAAAGGATTTTGGTTTCATGAAAGGGTCGCAAGTCCCCTGGAGCCAGCACAACCCTGCAGCCAGTTCCTGTAGCTCATCCTATCTCCCCATCATCACTCCACCTTCGGCACCTCCCGAACTAAGGCAGTTAGAGGAAAAAAACCATGCAATGCAGACACCCAGGAGCCCTCTCTCCACTGGGTTAACAAATCCCTAATGTGTTAATGCCGACTTCCCAACAAGCTGCGGTGGGAGGGTGGAAAATCAAGACAAAACGCAAAGCGATGAATTTCTACTCTTCGTAGAAGCGTCAGACATCACCAGATGAATGTCCTGGAACAAGAATACAGGGGGAGGAAAAGCTGAGGCGGATACATAAGAGACCTTGTGATTTAAGCCAGGTATAAGAGCAAAATCCTTTAAATGGAGTAAGATTAAAAAAATAAAAACTCAGGTGAATATACCTGATGGCACAGCTCTGAACATAACGAATGTGTATTGAACAGGTGACCCGAGTCAAACCAGAAGCTGTTTCAGGTACATCACAGGCCAAGCTGGCTGTGCAGAGTGGTTGCTGAGAAAAACAAGCATCCCGACAGGCAAGAAGTTCAGATTTCCTTGAACTTTCCAGTCTGCCAGTTCACCCACGTTCTCTGAAGTGCATTATCTCTGCTTGCAGGGTTTACTCCAGCCTTTTATTGTCACCTTATCTCCAGCCTCTTCCTGTCCCAGCTTCAAAAATAACATTTAGCATCACAGAACAATATGAATGAGCTAAAAAAAAAAAAAAAAAAAGCATATGTTGCCGTGGTTTGACCCTGGTGGGCAACTGAGTCCCACAGAGCCGCTGGCTCGCTCCCCCATGGTGGGATGGGGGAAAGAATCACAAGAGTAAAAGTGAGAAAACTCGTGGGTTGAGATAAAGACAGGTCAATAGGGAAAGCAAAAGCCATGCAAGCAAAGCAAAGCAAGGAATTCATTCCCTGCTTCCCACGGGCAGGCGGGTGCTCAGCTATCCCCAGGACAGCAGGGCTCCATCTCGCCTAACGGTGACTTGGGAAGACAAACGCCATCACTCCCAACGTCCCCCCCTTCCTCCTTCTTCCCCCAGCTTGACGTGCTGGGCATGACGTCGTAGGGTGTGGGATACCCCTGGGGTCAGTTGGGGTCAGCTCTCCTCGCCATGTCCCCTCCCAGCTCCTTGTGCCCCTGGCAGAGCTGGGGAAGCTGAAAAGTCCTTGACCGGTGTGAGCCCTGCTCAGCAACAACCAAACATCAGCGTGGTATCAACGTTCTTCTCATACTAAATCCAAACCACAGTGCTGTGTCAGCTACGAGGAAGAAAATCAACTCTACCCCAGGCGAAACCAGGACAGTACATCCATCAGTCCAAACTCTGTGGCAACCTGGCTATCCAGCACACTCGCAGAGGCAGGATGGGGTTTTGCAGGCAGAGAGGAGGAGAAGCTATCTCCCCCGGCTGATGGGGACAGGGTAACTACAAAATTCCCCCAGTGCATTGAGCACAGCTTGGTAAAGCACTGGTCAAACCAGACCGACCTATCTGCAGCCCACCGTTAATCTCAGGTGAGGCAGCATCCACTGGGTTCCTGGGAGGAGGGGAAGAGGCAAACCCAACTCGGTTACCTTTGTGCCAGGACCATAAAACGTGGTCTGAGCTTAGGTGTGCTGGACTAACGAAGCAGCCTATCCGCAATACACATTGGAACCCTTTCAGGACAACAACCGTGTAGCGGTTGATTCCTGCGGTTGTATTTATGAGAGTGCACTGAAAAATGTTTCCAAGGAGCTGGAGAAAACAACCTTCTCAGTCTGGCTAAGGAGACCATGTCCCAGAGAAGACCTTTGCTACGGACAAAACGCATTCATGACTACTGGGAGAAATCTCCATACCTGTCGGACCAGTGAGACCGATCCCAGGCGGCAGGGAGCCCTCTCCCGAGATAGCACAGCAGGATGCACGCATCTGCGGGGGCACAGACCCATGGCAGCAGTCAGGCGCCAATGAGATGCCTCGAAAGGTACGCGAGATGCTTCGAAAGGCACCTGAGATGCCCCACTCAGCAATGTGCAGGACAGTGAGCCCTGCAGCTCTTCTCCTCTGTCAGATATTTTAAAAAAACCTCCAAACTAAAGACCCAAAATCCTTGGTCCCAGCGCCTCCCACATAGGCCAGGGCTCATGAGTCGCAACCAGAGCCCAGCTTGCCGCTATGGGATTTTTGCACAAGCCTGTATCTACCCAGGAAGAGCACGGTTATGACACCAGAGGCTCCATTCGAGACAAATGTAATCTCCCGAGATAAGGCTTGTCTGTGGTGAAAGGAAATTGGCTGCTCTGTTTCAAACCAGACCTCCGTCCTAAGTACCTTTTTGCATACGCTTGCATCTCCTCCGCTAAGCTGCTTGGCCCCGTGGGTCAGCGCTGGGGCTCATGCAATAGCAGAAACCAAGAATAAATCACTGCGGCGGGCCCCCCGCCAGCACGGCCGGCAGTAGCGAGGGCTGCGGTCTCCTGTGAAACAGCCCTCCCTGGGACCAACTTATTTGGACCCTTTAGAGTCGCCTCACATCTCCAAGAGAGGCTACCATCTCCCATCACTATTTGCTCATTGCAGAAGCAAACTCAGGAGCCCTACCCATCAAAGCCTAATGAAGACCAGTAACCAATTAGCAATCCCCCAACTGCCTCATCAGGGGTTTCCAAAACCTAGATGTGCTGCAGGGTGTTCACCTACTCTGGCTGCACTGCAAGTCTCTTGCAAAGCAGCTTTGAGGTCATCCGGGCTATTCAAGTTTTGTGTTATTTTTAGGGCTCCAAATTATGCAGGGATATCCGGGAAGACTTCACAGATCTAGTCCAATTCCCACAGAGTCAAGACCAAATTGCTCACAAACTCATCTTATCCTCAAGGGTTTTTTCTTAATGCTTGGCTTATGCCCTCCTGCTTTTACTGGTATTTTAATTCTTAAAAAAAACTTATTAAACTTTATTTTAAAGGGAAAAATATGCCACAGTCTTTGTGGAAAACAGATATTTTAAAGCCTTTCCCACATTGGGAATGAAGGTTTAGAATGACTGAAGAGTCCATTCACATCCTGCCTCTCCGATTAGCTTTGGGCTGCTAGTGCAGAAAACAGGGGAGAAACAAAAAGGATGGAGATATCTTTAAGGGTTCATAGGCAGGAGAGAGCATGATGGGTGATTTAAGCTGCGAGTTACCCTTTGCAGAGACGACAGTCACAACACCAACGTTTGGTAACTGGCCCCAGGCCACCGGCAGCATTCATGGCCATCCCCACGCGGGGATCCGCGCCTCCTTCCCTCCCCACACGACACACGGGCTGCGTGAGAGCCGTCCGTCCCAGCTGCAGACCCAGGACCGCCTCAGAGACCTGGGCAAAGCCTCAGCTCCACGGCTCAAGCACCCTCCTGCCTGCTGGGCTACTCCTTCCATTCCCAAGAAATGCTTTGGTTCCATTTCCCAGCTCTGCTCTTCTCTTCCAACCATCTCATCTCACAGTTGGGGCTTATGCCAGCTCATACTACTTTGAATTTCAACCAGACCATAGCAAAATTGTCGGTATTTTTTTTCTCCTCTCACACCAAATTATCATTTACAGCATCAGACGCTGCTGTCCTGCTCCATGGGCTTACTCATGGGTGAGCCCCAATTACAATGCCACTTTCAGCTGAGCTGAGTCCGGTAACGGGTCGCTGTTAATTACCGATGACAGTCCTCTCTTTCCATCTCATGCTGACTTTCGGGGAAGATCCCTTCAGACCCAGACCCTGCCATGGCAGTCACCTCAGTGGGAGCCCCAGCCAGATGCAGCAACTGCAGGCAACAAGGCCTGCAGATGCCCAAATTCATCTCTTCTAACTCCAGGCAACATCTTGACCAAAGACGGAAACTCTGTGCCAAACTTCAGCAACTTAATGACCTAAAGTTATCTGGGATACGCGCAAGGCACTGTCCTGCAATCCTCCTGTTTGGGGAAGTACCCTGGCCATGATCACCAAAAGCATGCAAACTGGAGCATCCTTACTATGGGCAAAGCCAATGCTGGCAGAGAAGGGAATACTGCACGAAGCTGGAATTCACCCCTCCTCCTCTTAATCTAAGATAGCCCCACCACCGGCTCATTGGGCTGCCTCCAGAACTCAACTGCTCAGGGGTCAATGGGGAAAAAGGACTCGCAGACTGGATAGGTGCTGTGAGGGCAGCCCTGCATTTGCTGAAGGTGGTAGCGCTGGAAGGTTAATGCAAAGGGGCTGCTACCGACTTCTGCTTTGGTTGGGGTTTTTGTTGGGTTTTTTGTTTGGTTGTCTTTTTTTTTCATTAATGCAAAGCTGCCTGAAGGCAGAACCAGACCCTTGGTTACTGATCTATACCCAAATGAAGTGACTGTGCAGGGGCTGGGGACAGCTGATGTATTAAGGCACGACAACAGGGACTCCCCAGCCCCTTCACCACGCTGGCGTTCGCTCCTCACTGCCACCAGCTTGGCCTGCTGTGTGCTGCCGTGCAGAAAACAAATGATACTAACTCACTTGTCTACAGCATATTAGGTTTTGAAATATTTATTGCCACCCCAATCGGAAGAAGGAAACATTTCTCTCTAGGACATAATGAAGAACACATTTCCAGTACTTCACAGCTGGAAGCTGGAAAGGTGGCCAAAGAAAATCCCTAACTATTTTTTTTTTTTTTTCCTTTAAAGTAAGCATCTGGAAAACTTGTTTGCTGGGGAAGAGGAACCCTCCCAAACCAACCTGAGGAAAGTGTCAATTAAATTCAGTCACAATTTACGGGCAGGAGCTGCTAAGATCCTATCATGAGTGCGATATCAACAATGTGTTTTCTGCCTGCCCCTGGCAGCCCATCTCCAGTAGGATGAAGACAGCCTGATGTTATTTAATGAAATGCAGCAACTCCCCCAGGCAGAGATTTTCAGTATGGTTTTGATCAGCCACTGAAATATCAGGGAATTCTTTAGTCTCCACTCCACATCTCTTCAGCTGATAGACTCTGGGTGATGCCAACGTGCTCCTGCTCCCTTGGGATGGCAAGCGAGCCCCCCTCCATCACCTCAGCTTCAAGCTGTCCCCAGGACCAGCTCCTCTAACCCAGGTCAGCACGAACGCAGCAGCGGGAATGACAACCAGCACACATGCAAAATACGGCTTTGTCCCGGCCAGAGGCTCACAGCAACCCTTCCAAATGACCACGGCACCCTCATCCTTCCCATCCGCTGTCACGCCATCCCTCTCCACACCTCGAGCACACCCCAAAGTCTGGAGCCACCCCATGATTAAACATCACGGGGCAGCGGTGTCGAGCCGCGGTGGGAGGGAGCGGGGCTACATGTTATTTGCCAACACAGATCCAAACCCTTCATCACATCTGAATCACAGGAACTTTGGCTGCCCCAAGCCTTCCTCCGCTCCAGGCACCTCCACCGGGGTGACACTCCCCGGGGCAGAGCTTCTTGACCCCACACCTCTAGGAAAGCCCCGCCGCCGGACGCACCGATTGCTTTTCCCAGGAGCAGCCGACGAGAACAGAAATGCTCCGCTTTGGATGGGCTGTCTGGGAAAATGTTTCTCCTCTAAATTTCATGGCAGGTTTGAATTCTTTTGGAGGGAGGGATAATGGGGGGGGGGGGGTGGTGGTTGTTTTTAAATACACACTGTGTTACTGTAATTAATAACAGGAAATTAATGGCTCGCTATGTGGTGGGGCAGAAGGCAGTCCCTCCGGGGCAGGCTGCTGTCCCCACCACGGCTGTATCCTGCATGCCGGCTGCCGCTGCGGGCAAAGACTGCCGAAAGCCCCTCAACAGGCCGGCAGCAGATACAAGGGAAGAGGGAAGGCACAACCCAGAGCCAAAGCCTCCCCATGCACTCCATCCGACACGCTCCGGCAGGGCAACTGAAGCCTAAAGCCTTTGTCTGGGTCTCTTTTACCTACCCCAGACACCAAAGGCGCTTCCAAAATGAACCACGCCACCTCTCCTGCTGCGGGGACAGGCAAAGGGACTCCCCCTCCCATGCTGGGTCCCTGGCTTCCAGGTACCAGCCACCGGGAGGAAAGCTGCTTCTGGCAAACGCAAGCCATTTCTTTTTGGGAAACAGCGTTAGCTCATGCTGTTTTCCAGCGTTCAGTTCTCTCTCTCAGCAGGCCGTCGGGCTTTGCCAGAACAAACAGGACATCAAATAAACAACGCATTAAGACGAAGCACGCTGCGGCCACGTGCGGTCACTCTGGTCTGCGGCTCCCGTGGCTCAGACATCTGCAGCTGCTTTGCTCTGCTCGCCGGAGAACCCCCCGTTTCTCCAACCTGCCCCAGGAGGAATTTCACTGCAGAGAGACAAGCCCAGCTCAAACACAACCACTTCGCTTGGCTGAGGACGGATGCTTTCAGCACATCAGCACAGAAAGAAGCAGCCAACTGCAAACAGCGTAAGCGCTTGGGGCCAGGAGCGGTGCTAATCCACCCGCTCGCATCTTGTGCACGGAGTTTCTGGCCGACGCAGCACGCAGGGGCCCCGGCAGCCGGGGATCGGAGGGAGAGGCGCAGCCCAAAGCTTCTCAAGCCCAGCGCTGGGATTCTGACCTAGTTTCAAATCCGGGCGGTTTCTATTCACGGGAGCTGCGCGGCGGCGCTGCCGGCCGGGCACCTGTCAGCCCCCTCTCCCTTTCGGCAACCTGACCCAGGGCAGCTACGCCACGGACGCGCTCGCATCCTGTCCTGGCCCCGGGGACGCCGGGGCACGCAGGGAGGGAACAGCGGCAAGACCCGGTGCGGTGGGGTGACGTGAGATGGAGAGGCTGAGACATGAGGAAAACAAACCCCAAAGCCTTTCCAACACCGGCACCGAAGGTGGCGTCCCAGGCCATGTGTCAGCCATCTCGTGTTTCCTCCTTCCCAGCGGTGTAGGTACGAGGTAACTGATCGGTCCCACACCAGCGCAGAAATCCAAGCCCCTGCCCAGAAAATAGCAGCACCAGGGGGATTTACTATCCTTCAATGCAAGAAAAAAAAAAAAAAAAAAAAAAAAAAAAAGGACAGCAATTCAAGCACTGGTCATGGATACAGCGTAAGCACGGGGTTACAAACACAGCATGCCCTGACACCCGGCGTGTGTCCTCACCGGAGGGGCATGGGACCACCGTGGCTGCTACATGTTGCTCACCCCCACCTGGCGCCAGGGTTTGCTCTGCCGCTGGGGCTGGGATGGTGAACAGGGCAGGACGCAACCATGGGTGTTGTGGTTTAACCCGGCTGGTAACTCAGCACCACGCAGCCGCTCGCTCACTGCCTCCCCTCCCTCCCTCAGTGGGACGGGGGAGAGAATCGGAGAAAAGAAAAGAAAGGAAGACCTGTGGGTTGAGATAGAGAGTTTAATAAGGAGAGAAGAATAACAATAGCAATAATAATAATGGTAAGAGAATATACAGTGATGCACAACGCAATTCCTCACCGCCCGCTGACTGATGCCCAGCCCGTCCCGAGCAGCGATCACTCTGCCCAAGCTGCGATCACTCTGCCCGTGACCACCTGACTAACCCCCCACCCACCCCCCAAGCCTGATCTTGGCAACAACTGAGAACATCAGTGTGTTATCAACATTCTTCTGGTACTAAATCCAAAACACAGCACTATGCTAGCTACTATGAAGAAAATTAACTCTATCCCAGCCAAACCCAGGACAGCAGGCGGGGAGATGCACACCATCCCACGCTGCTGCTGATCGCCGCCTTGCGCCGCTCCTCTGAGCCACGGGGCAAGCCCAAAGGACACGAGGCGGCTGTTTTGGAAGCGGCAGTAGCGTTGTTGCAGCATGTTATGCATCTATGAGTTAACAAGAAGCTTTTAACGACCCGGTGTGAACATCCCAAAACACCTTTAGTGTGGCTGTTGAGAGCAGCCATTTAACTTCCATCCCTTGCTCAACGCTTGGAGTTCTTCTAGAGGCAGGGACCTTGCAAGCGCAGTTTAGCATTGGATACAGCACCGTGTATAACAGGGATATAAAGGACTGTGGCACGATAACATGGTAAACTGAACAGTCTGACCCCATCCCATAAGCAGCCTGCCAGCTTGGAGAGTTCAAATGGCAAGCCCATGGTGAAGATTCACCCCCACACCAGTTTGCATCACACAGACCAGGTTGGACAGGGCTCCGAGCAACCTGATCGAGTTAGCAGTGTACCTGCTCACTGCAGGGGGTTCGGCTAGATGGCCTCTAAAGGTCCCTTCCAACCAAAAGCATTCTATGATTCTATAAACACCGTGGGGTCAGTAAGTGGCTGCAGGAGAATCCCTCAGTGGGACGTACAATAACCCGAGTGGGTTTGGCTCACAAGCTGTTACATGGCTGTACTTCGCAGTCCAAGGGAGGCCGCTGTACCATACGGCTCTGCTCCCTCCCAGGGAGATTTATAAATGTTTTCCAGGAGAAACATTTGTAAACAGTGTCTTTCAACTTGTCTGAGACCAGATTCTTCATCTCCTGTTTTCAAAGAGAGTCATCATCTTCAAAGGAGGGGAGGCAGAGCCATTCATGCAAGCAGAGCAGCTACAAGCAATCCGCGCTGTTTGGCACCCGTCTCCAAAGCTGCGGCGGTGGGTGTTTATATGAGCTGGGGTGTCTACCAGGCGCAGCCAGAGCCTCCCCCGCAATGCCCCCCAGCACCGTTCCCAGGTGCAGGGCACATCACCCTGACGGCCTCCAGAAAAATCGGATCTGCCTGGGGAAACGTGATCGCCTCCATGCCTCTGCCGCTAGGGACAGGGGTCACATTCTGCTAAGATCACAGCAAAGCAGACCGGCATCTCAGCCTCACGGTTCATGAAATCAATATACGGCCCGCGGTAGTAATTTCACCTCCTCTGCTCTTCAAAGAGTTCCCTCTCTTCCCCCTCTGCTGGCCATGAAACTGGAGTCTGGGTGGTCCTTTCCAAGACTGTAAATTGGCTTGTTGAAAGCCTTAGCAGAAGAAAGGTCAGATGCCTTTATAAACTGAGCAAATCCAATTGTGCTATGCAACTATTTGCGTATTATTCAAAGGATATGCACATCCACACAGCTGCTTGTGCCACAGCAGGCATCATACCTCATCCAGACGCACCTACATTGCACAGGTTTCCCCCAAAATGGCATGTGAAGATGCAACTCTTAGCACCATGCCCCAAACCTTCATCTCTGGCTACAGGATGGGGCGAAGGTGGTGCAAGTTGTGGAGTTGCTGCCCTTGACTGCGGATGGCAAACCCCCATACAGAAAACAAACCTGCTGGGAAGCAGAGCTCAGGCTCTGCGCTCTCCAACTCAAAGGGTCAACAACCAAGTAAGATGCCCTTGCAAGGAGCAGCCCCAAAACCCCATGGTCTTTCCTGCAGGTTCAACCACAAGAGGGCAACAGCAAACACACACGTAGGGACACACACCTGCACATACGATTGATCCAGAGCCTGCCAAGCAGTGACCGCACGCTGCAAAGCCGCTGCTGAAGGCTCACTGCAAGCATGGGAAGGAAAACACGGAGGGAACCGCAATACTCCTCATCAACTACGGTAATTTCATGAGCTGGGCAGGACACCAGCCACACTCCCCTTGCGGGCAGCATTCCACACAACCAAAAGGCACAGTAGAGTGGGGGGCTGCCCACCCCTGCCCGCACAGCACAGTTCTGCCCCAGCACCTGCAGCACACCAGGCTGCAAAAGCGCATACCGGTCCCACAGGTGCTTACTGGTCCCAGTACGCCTGGGATTAATGAAAGCACTTCCCAGGACTTCAGAGTATCCTTATGCTTGATGGTTGGAAAGAAGGACAAGGCAGAGACAAGACCATACAGACACTTGGCTGTGACCTTCAAAACCAGTTTTCAGCTCCTTTCCACACCCTACATCCACATGAGAAACTGCAACTTTGCACTGCACCAACACGCTGCAAATCCTACTGCCTCAGACCCTACAGAAAAAAAAAAAAAAAATTGCTTTGGAGAAACCCCAGCTGCCCAGCAATTCAGAAAAACCCAACTGTCCTCTAAGCGCTCCTCCTGCTCTCAGTCTTGCCCTTCGCCGTAAGCCATCCAGCATCACTGCAGGGCAATCGGGCATTTACAGGGTGCTCAGCCCCTCCTGCTTCCCTGCTCCCACCGCCCAGCCCTGGGAAGGAACAGAGATAAGGGGAGTGCTACAGAAAACACCAGGGCTTAAGAAAGCTATGATTTAGTGGAGATAAAAGGTCTGGGTGTGTAAGCACACACCACTGAAAAAAAGACCACTGCTGAAAAAAGGGAGGGCACGTGAGATGGCATGCGTGCAGGGTGGGGGCACAGCACAGGTACGCCATTTACCTGGGAGGTTAAAAACAAGTTTTTAAGCAATAACTGCATCGTCGTTCTCATGGTGCCACGGTCTGATGGAATACGTCCGACTGGCCTTCCATGGAAGTGACTCGTGGATGTCAGGGCAGCCCAGCGTGGTGCAGAGAGGGGTCCCACAGCTCAGATGAGTGCCCTACTCCTCTGCCCCGTGGCCTGGGGTAACCACTTGAGCATTTCAAGCAGAAAACAGCAAAGAGGGAAGCAAAGCCCATGGGTCTTGCCTGCAGCAGCCACCTGCCCTCCCCGGTAGCAGACCTGTTTCTCTGCTGGGCAGACTACACTGGCCTTCAGCCTGGTTTGGGTGAGCAGCACCTGCTGGAAAAGGCTGGATTTCCAGTGGCATTTGTCAGTGCAGGAGGTCCAGATCTGCCCTTTGCTTACATTAGAGGTGACACACAACCGAATTGCGATTTCTTTTTGTGCGGTCCGATCACCTCCAGGGAACAGCCTCCAGTGCTTCTGCTTGTGGTGTGAATTTAAACCGCACTCTTGGCTCATGAACACGGTAGAGATTGGGCGCTGGACTGGGGGAAAGAGAGCACTGGCGTAAAACGGAGGGCATAGAGCAGCATCCTCCTCTGACTCATCTTCACGGCATTATGAACCCAGACCCACCAAAAGCTCCCAGCCTGCTGTGCTAACAGGCACCCCTCTGCAAAGACCCGCTACCAAAACGGTTTGAGATAACTTGGCTCAATTGGCGGAAGAAAGCTAACGACAAAGAGGTGGGGGACTAAAATAAGGAATTAACTGGATAGAAAAACTCACGTCTCCAAACAACGTGGCACTTGCTGTACTGAGAGGCGATCTCATCTCGGTACTGAGCTCAGAGAATTGGAAGGAGTGTGCTAGAAACTCAACTGCAACCTCTGGGGCTCTTCAGAGCCCAAACCAGCTCCAGCCTCCTACCCAGTAAATCTGAACCAAGCATTTCAGCTGCCAGCCCCAGGGATAACGTACACCGGGAATAGTATTTTGGTGTAGCCCTTACTCTAAGCACACAATTCCCCAGGCTCCTTAATAAGGCATATTAATTTTTCTCACTGTTAAGAGGAAAGCAAACAGCTTAGGCATTTCTGTTCCTACATTAGGCTGTCGAGCACATTTGCTGCATATCTTATCAGCACAGCTTAGCAGCCTTTCTAAGCTCTTTCAAGACTTTGGCCTTCTGAAACCTGGGAAAGGGGGTGGAAAAACCCTCTATTCATACTTACCCAAGCATAGCACATTTTCAAGAGGACATTCCTACCATCCAGAGCAAACAAATGTTCCCAACTGTACATTCTATGTGTTAAGTTACAGTAATACCAATCCAGGTTGACTGTGCAAGACAATTTAAAGATTTTTTTTAAGAGTTCCTGGGCCAATTTACAAGCAAACAGCTTAGGCATTTCTGTTCCTACATTAGGCTGTCGAGCACATTTGCTGCATATCTTATCAGCACAGCTTAGCAGCCTTTCTAAGCTCTTTCAAGACTTTGGCCTTCTGAAACCTGGGAAAGGGGGTGGAAAAACCCTCTATTCATACTTACCCAAGCATAGCACATTTTCAAGAGGACATTCCTACCATCCAGAGCAAACAAATGTTCCCAACTGTACATTCTATGTGTTAAGTTACAGTAATACCAATCCAGGTTGACTGTGCAAGACAATTTAAAGATTTTTTTAAGAGTTCCTGGGCCAATTTACAACTGAAATGGAGGAGCCAGACAAAAGAACACTTGTCTCTGCTTTAGAGAGCTTGCAGGATGGGTTACACCCAGAGTTTTACAAGCACAGATATGTCAGCTAGGACCATAAGCTTGTTGGGACAGGGTGTCCATAGCATGCTGGGAGCTGGACAAATCTGGGAGCTGGACAAATCTGGGAGCTGCTCCATGACCAGACATTCTAGGCTCTGCAGCTCTAAAAATAATAATAAAAAAATACTATAAAGCAGGTACAGTAAGACCCTTTTCAGTGCTGACAAAGCCTTGCTGATTTGCTAAGTTTATTCAGGAAGTCCTTGGCCAAATCATAGGCTGGAAAAAAAGAAGTCTCCTTCCACAAGATCCAAATAGGATTTTGTGCTCTAGGCTTTAGATGAGACTTGCAACAACTCCTACTCTGTTTGTGGCCAACAGTGAAGTAGATGGCTGTGACGTTCCCAGAGCGTTCTGGGGGGCGGCGACGTAACGATCCCACCACAAGGCAGCATGCACACCAATAAATGCCACCTGATCTACTACGACTGCTTTGGCCATACCAAGGAGTTAAAATCCAGACACTGCAATTCACCACTTTCCTTGCCACCACCATTAGAGCTCTGAATTTGTTACAAAAAGGCCTCCTGCGATCATGGCAGGGCTTGGGTGTCACCAAGAAGAGCCTCCAGCTACAATACGCTGAATGGTGCAGGGGCAATCATCATCTTAACCACACAATTCTCCTAGAAAACCCAGGCCTGTCACAAGCTCAGCTCTTAATTCACCTAAATTCACCCAAGATCGATTTTAACCTTGACAAGGCACAACTCGCATGGCTGTGACACAGCAATTTCCCATCAACGAGAGGATTTCAGACCCAGCCTGTCTGTAGCCCACCCAGGTCTTCTCCCTCCTTGCGTTTATGGGATTAAAAAAAAAAAAAAAAAACAAAAAACCAAAAAAACCCAGAGTCATGCATTTTAAAAAAAAAAAAAAAAAAAACCCAAAAAAACCCAGAGTCATGCATTTCACTTCCAGAGCTGCAGGAAATCCAAGTCGCATGCCAGCTTCAGCTCCGAGGGTTTCCTTGAGCTGTCCTTTCAGCGACAAGGAGAACAAAGCAACCTTGGCAACTGGCCACACTACAAGCAAATATTTCCCCCATTCCCTTGAATGGAGTGGATATCCTGTTGCAAACCTGCACGCATGGGAAGGGTGAGGAGAGGAAGGAAAGGGAAGAGGACGAATTAGCTAAAAATTGGCGCAAAGTGAGAGGTCTCAGCTTGCCACCAAAGCCACTGAAAAGTTTTTTTCATTTTAAATGGCCAAATGCCGAAGACGAGTGACTTGCACAAACCTCAGAGGAAGCCTCAGCTCTCTGGCACCCAAGAGCAGTATACCTAAATCCTTCCTCCGTTAGATGTGGAAGAGGATATGGATGCTCCAGCTCTTACACCTTTATTTCTGTCTGCTTCTGACCCCAGCTGTAGGAGGTGGCAAATGCCATTTCCTTTCTGCGCTCCATTCCCCATCTTTCTTTCCTCCACCTTGTCCATTCCCAGGGCCAAGCGGTGGTTTTGGAAGGTCCCTTTCTTGACCATCGTCAGGTGGTCCCACGCGTACAGAGACCTGGTTCCAACAGGAAAAGTCTCCCTTGCACCATGTGTTGGGTCGCTGCACCAAACCCGACTGAACCAAGCTTCCAGGCATTTCAGCAACACCGCTTCTCTCTAATTCTTCCGCATGGTTCGTGCAAGCCTTGCCAGCACCGGGTTTAAAGCTATAGTTGTTAGCAGATTTCAACAAAGCCAAACCCGACACGTGCAAGCAGGTTTATTCTTCTAAAAAAAAAAAAAAAATCTGCGTTGCAGCCACGCACAACGTTAGCATTTGTCAGCAAGTTTCCCCACCATGACGCTGCCGTTCAGAGCCGGGTTAGCTGACCCAACAGCAGCGCATACCAGGGCCGCGGCGGGATTAACATTCCCAATGCCATTGCTAACACCAGCAGAGATCCGCAGCTACAGCGTTTGCGTGGCAGTTCGTGCTGCTGCTCAGGCATACCCGGCTCACGAGAACACAGGGTTTGTATTCGTGATCCCCCCAACAGCCTCCTTGTACTTACAGTCCCGTTTACAGAGACTTGAAGCAAGCCTACTCCAAGGCAGAAAGCAATGGCCGGTAAAGAAAGAATAAAACAAAACCCCATCCTGGAGTCCAGCCAGAATGTTCGTGCCCACTAAGTTGGGGTGGATGCAGACTTTGCACGAGCCTGGATAAGGATTAAGGAACAGCTTTAGCAAACAGCCAGGACAACAGTGAAGCCATGATGAAGCCAGCGATACAGATTTCCGTTCGCAGTCATGAGTCTGTGTTTACAGTTTGCAGCTATGTGCAAATACCAGAAAGCCATTCTTTTCCCCTTCCCATCAAGGCTTGGCATCATCTGCCTTTAACTAGATCCAAGAGATGCCTACAGCGGCATGCCAACTGCTTTTTGGTCACAGGGCATGCTCTGATCCACAGCAACGGGAACTTGTAGGGACCCATAAATAGAGCTCAACTGAGCGTGTGTGTGAGGGAGAGCTCTGTGTCAAAGCAGGCAAAGAAAGAAATGGGAAAGAGCAACCAAATGCACGTGTGAAAAACTGCAGCAAGCTCTCGGGGTTTGGCTGTGTGCTTGTCACTGCATGGGTTATGCAAACAATCCCTGAAAAGACTCAGGATACCAAGCAAAAGACGCAAAATTATTCTCAGGCAGAGCACATGGGCTAAAGTAGAGTTATACGCACAGGCTCTGCCAGTAAATCTGCTCCTTCAAAGACATGGTACACAGGTACAATGGTAAAAACCCATCAATGATATGCAAGTCTTCTAGGATAAAGGCAACTTCATAGAATCATAGAATGTTTTGGGTTGGAAGGGACC
>NW_009260430.1:1429076-1445231 GCF_000687185.1 Egretta garzetta | reverse complement strand
CTCATGTCCAGCTTTTCATCCACCAGCACCCCCAAGTCCCTCTCGGCAGGGCTGCTCTCGATCCTTTCTGCCCCCAGCCTGTACTGATACCTATTCCAAGTGAAAGTGTTCTAACTTCCAGATAACCGTGTACACCACGCAACACAGCCAAGCGTATCCGTGAAAGAGGAGCTCAGCCGATTTAACCCTGGGGCAGAGTCACAGCTCCTCAAGGCAGATGTGGCTGGGAACAAGAGGCATGAAGCTTCCCACCACATCCAGGAGACCTGCATCTCCCACGTGCATTTTGTTATTCGATGCAGGGAAGGACAAGACTGTCAAAACCACCATCCTAACACTGTCCTCCGGGAGCTCTGACCAACAAGCCCCAGCAAGTCCTGGCAGAGCAGCAATTGCTGGGCCCCATTACCTGCTCGTCCTCTCTGCCAGATGCCATCACCCCAAGCAGACCTGGCAGGAAGGAGCACGTCCCCATCCCTGCTGCTCTGGAGCCACCCGGCATCACAGCAGTGGTACCACCATGCTGGCAGGCAGCTTGCTGCACACCCTTGTTAACATCAAGCAGGCAACATCCAGTCCACCCCAGGACCATAACGAATCATCTTGGAAGAGAACTGGGAAGGGAAGCAGATGCTGAGTCTCTAAACTGCACCAACAGCCCCACCTCTCCTCTCCCCATCCCTGGGTGGCTGCTTTTCCACAGCAGCATTCACAGGGCTGGACTGGGGCACATGGAAGAGGTGGGCACCATTGCTTCCCGTGCTGCACAAATAGAAGCTGGCACCATCCAGACCCACCTCCCATTAGCGGTGATCTCACATTAACAAAGACCTTTTTTTACAGTCATGCTTGGCAAGTCCTTCTACGGAGCCCAAAACATTCCTCCCACCTGCATCAGAGTCTCTGGTGACCAAGGTAGCCCCAAACCACTGTGCCATCCTCACCTTGTGCAGAACTGTCCATGCATCAGAGTCTCTGGTGACCAAGGTAGCCCCAAAGTTCTCACCTTGTGCAGAACTGTCCACTGGCCACTCTGAAGACCTCAACCTCCTCCCTGGATCCCCCAGTACAACAAACCCCTGTGCCAATCTCTCCTCTCTAACCATCCCCTCAGCACGCCTCCAGAAGCAAAAACTCAAGTTACCAGGTCTGTGTGAACAGGTCACATTTCCCTAATGAGCTGCCACTGGTCTTGAGTCCACTCATCAGCCATTTAGAAAGGCTCTTCCGTCAATCACACCAGGCATGTGCCGCTCACCTTGTGTCTTCCTACGGGTCTCCCTTTTATTTTCTATCAAATGGGAAGCAATGTACTATTTATTGCACTGCTTGGCATCACACATAGGAGGGGAGGTCTGGAATTTGAAGAGCACTGAATCCAGAAAACAGGAAACGGCTGGGGATCAAGGCTGGGCACAGCCCGGAGGCCCATGTTTATGACTATAATAAAAGGATAAGGCAGAGATGAAAGCAGGGCTGAGCCAGGCTTGGTAAAGCATCAAAAGAAAGGTGCAGGGGGCTAGAACAGGCTTGAAAGAGCAGAGAAGCTGACTAGGCAGATGATCAGAAGCCTATTTAGCATCCTCCCTGCCAGCCCGGTGGACCTGAGCCAGGACATAGTTGTGCCGGAGCCGTGGAGGGCAAGGACGGTTCCTGGAAACCCACCCCAGGAGGCAGGAACAGCCCACTTGAGGGGCTTCTCATCGCCACCAGGACAAGCGTTGAGAACCGAACCAAGGGTGCAATGCCACAGGATAAGCGCGGCTCCCAGCCCACGCCTGGGCCACAGGAAGAGTGGGACCAGCATCACCTCCAGGCTCGCAGCCCTCTGCTTGGACAGTGTGCACCCGGGGGTGCTCAGGGCACGAGTTCATGGGCAGCCGAGCAGTGGTGGGGGACGCTGTCACTTGCCGGAGGAAGATGGGAGACAGAAGAGAAGGGCTGCACAGGGCCAAGCCAAGAGTGGTCCTGGGCGCTTGACTCAAGGAACCCTTCTCTTCTGCAAGCGATTTTGTACCCATTGGTCTGGTGCTGTGCAGGCTCCAGCACACCACCTGCACACACAGAAGGATGGAGATCGGTCCAGTATTCCCATTTTGGAGATGAGACAAGTGCAGAGAATGCTAACCCGCTCACTCGGATGCCAGCACGCTCCAGGTCAGAGCTGTGAACCTCTCTGGTTCCGCCGCGTGCAGGGACCTTCACCAAGTGCTCCTGCAACATCTGCCTGGAGTAGGAGCACACACAACTATCCAGCAAACAGAGGCCTGACCTAGACAGTTCTGGTCTGTTTTAACTTGCCTGGTAGAACCGCCAACAGGCCAGACAAAGCCGACCCCCGGAGCACGCCGATCCGCAGACATTCACGCCCGACTCAAGGCACGCTCTTGTTTTCCAGCCCAGCCAAGCAGACACTTTCCAGGAGAACAGCAAGAAATTAGAAGGCTTGCCTTCCAGCTATTCATTACAAACTAAAGCTTGCCATACACCAGCTTGTGGCTCACCTGACCTCTCCCCAGCTCCTGCTCGCCCCCGAGGCTTACTCCCAACCTTTGAAGAATCCCAGGGAGTTGAGCAGGAACCAGCAGCCTGGAGGGAAGGGGGAGCTCCGTGGCAGGAGACCTCACCATCAGCCTCCTTGTTTCTCATCACGCCAAAATTAAAAATAAGCAATAATATCTCAGGAGAAATTACAGTGGAAATCTTGCACACAGTTTTTAGAAACAGAGCAATTATCCTTTCATCAGACGTTACCTGGAGCTGTTCTGGCAGGGGGGGGGAGAGGGGGGAGGCTGAGGCTTATTTTAACACCTGAATTCTCCAGAGCTGGTTCAGGTCTAGGCAGAGCAAGCAGAGCCTCTGGGAAGATTAAGCCGTTGAAGCACAAGGTCATTTGTACAGGATGCAAAGGACGGGCAGAAACACCCTCCTCGGAGGCCACAAGATGTGCCTCAACACCAAGTGATCTGCCCTGAGCCTCCTGCTCCGCTGGGAGCCTTCCCCGTGCATGCTCAGAGGCATGAAAGGTCTTTTGGGACTCAAATGTTACAAGGGAAATACCATCTACTCATTGCAGCCCTAGAAAACTGATCGTAAGCAGTACTGGCTCATGACATAAGTGAAGTACAATTAAAATTCACATGTCATCCATGATTTACTTAAAGGGATATTCTGCACATATTTTCCCTTACAGCAACCACCGCCAGCAGTAGCAAAGAGGAAAGAAGTCTCAGCCCTGGCTGTTCTGGATCCCGGAGATAGGAACTTGGCATCCAACTTGGCAAAGCTGTTTGAAAAGGAGAGGATGGGTCCGCTCTTGCTGCCAGAGGAGACAGATCCTCACTTGATTAACTCCCCCCCCCCCGGGCCGCCCCCCCCCCAGCCACTCGGAGCCAGGAATCCAGTGGGAGCTGGCAGAAAGCATGGAAAGGTCGAGAAGGGCCAAGTGAAGGCAAAAAAATTCCCTATATCAGCACAAACAAAAAAAAACCAAAACCACACCACAAAAAAAAAAAAAAGCCGCTGCTCCAGGTCGGGGGAACTGCAACTTTGAAGAAAACAGAACAGCCTTCACAGGCAAAGTTATTTCAAACAATAAAGGGGAAAAATATATCAGGGGAGAAGATCCAGAGGCCTGGGCTCGGCACGCTCTCGCAGTTCCACCTTTTCTGCTTTTCCCCCACGCAGCATTATAAATGTGTGCCCCGATTCCACTCGGCGGTCGTGTTGAAATACAGCAGCACCGAGCAAGCTCCGTAGTTCAAGGGGAGCCACGGGCCAGTGCAGATTGGGGAACTGGGATTCTGAAGCCTGTAAATGGGCAAACAGAGATCTTGATCTACTTTTTGGAGGATTTTATGGCAGTTGCAGAGGACTCCACACAGGAGAAGAGACTGCAGGCTCAGCTGTTGAAAGCGAAAAGGCTTTCTGCTCAGCCTGCTTAACGTGCTTTATTTTTAATACTGCTTTTGCTCCAAGAGTCAAAGAACAATTTGGAGAATGTCCTTGTTAGAGATTTTACGCCCTGGCCCTTTACTTGAGGTGCAAAAGCTCACAATAAATGTCACTAAGCCCTCCTACCCCTTTCCCACAGTGGTGCCCCAGCACGGCAAAGACCAAGTAGTCCTTACAGCAAGAGAAATTAAGACAAGTAAAAGCTACGTACAAAAAAAAAAAAAAAAAATCTTAAATCTTCACTCATTCTTGCAATGCTGTGTGAAAAACACACGCCAGGCAGATAAGGCAGCCCCTGGCCCCGAGAGAAATGGAAGCTGTGCATTTCCCAGTGATGTGTGCTGGGGAAAATGATGCAGAAGACATCCCCACCGAGGGGAAGGGAAGGAACAGACTTGTTTCAAGTTTCCCCCTGTATAGCAAGAATGAACAAGGACGCCTCGGAGGGAAACGTAGGCAGCAGCTACATTGCCTGGAGGCAGTAAGAGCTCTCACAGCAACTGAAACCAAGGTGCAAAAGGAAGAAGGTGAGAGATGGGAGAAATTTAGCCAGTTTTCAGCTGAAAATTCTTCTTGGATGACCATCGCCCCTATCCCACGCCAAGCCTAAGGAAAGCAGCCACCAGGACAACAGCTCCATTCGAGAACAACCATGAGCTTTCCCTTGGGATTTCATGAGTTTACTCATCAAGAAGGATTTTTTAATTAAGCAAGCCAGGGAATAAACATCAGATTCACCTGTGTGCTGAAGGCTTTTGCTGGGGACAGGGAGGTAAGGCTCAGCCCATAGGTTTGCAAGGCTTTCCTTCCAGCTGCCTCTCAAAGAGGGCTCCTGAAGATGTCCACCAGCAGCTCCTGTTATTATTTCAATTAAATGAAAACAAACGGGAGGCTAGAAACTGAGGCAAAAGATGATTTCGGAGCACCTGGACACACAAGGTATGATGCTCCGGTTCAGCGGTGTTCCTTTAGCATTAGGCCAGGTGACATTTGCACCCACAGAACCCAGCCCAGAACTATCAGGGATGAGTAGGAATTTAATAGTCATTAACAGGAAAGTAGTTTGCACAGAGGATTGACTTGTTCGTGCAAGTCAGGCATTCAGCCACGTTTGCAGAACCTGCAAGCGTCCCGCGCCACCGTGCAAAGCCAGTCCCAAGGGGCCACGATTGTAGCGTGAGAGGGAAGGGGAGTAAGTTTATGCCCTGGAAATCCACCACAGGATAAAAACCTCACCTCCCTTTGAGAGAAGTTTCACACTGAAAGAAGAGCAGCCTGTTGGCCAAGGGCTGAAGCGTCCTGTGTGTACTGCGCCAAGGAACGCCTTGACTTTAGAGCTAGGAGAGCCTGGCAAGCCTAAGTTAGTCGGTTCAACAGAGGCCAGAAAAAATGGTAACTTTGGCAGATCCCATTGTAATTACTAGAAAACTCAAGAGGTGCTTCTCGAAGCACCCAGTAAGCCATCGATCTGCTCCCTTTTCTAGACACATCTTACAGTGACTACAAAACACACCTTCCAACCGGCCCGGGAGCTCCGCTCACAATCCTTTCCAGTTCCTTTTTATCTTTGAGAGTTACCAATGAATGCAACTTTATTTTTTTTTTTTTTCCTTCTTTTTGACCCCAAAGGGAGCTGCATTTTAAGCAGTAACAGCCTGGAGCTCTCCAAAGGAGGACGTTTCTCTTCTCTCCTTCGCAGCAGAGGTAAACGGGCATAGGGGTTTCTTGCCGGTGACCAGCACGTTAAGGGGGGCTGCATGCCCTCTGTGCAGCACTGCCAGATGAAATACCATCAGGGTGTAAATCAGAACTCCCTGGAAAGCGTCAGTCTGAAATTCTGCTGTTCTCTAGTGTCACTGGGGGCCAGCAGACTCTGGGGATGGGGCGGGGGGGAGATGGGGGATGCTATCCAGCCACCTTCTCACTGCAGTAATTAACCTCAAGCAAGCACTGGCACGAAGCTCCTGCTCTCGCATGGCTGCAAGCATTCCTCCCCACGGAGTTTATCATAAGGCACCAACCATCCATAAACATCTCTAGGAAGGGCTGGCCTGGGTTCACCTTCATGCAAGGAAGATGTCAGCCCCTGGCAGGAAGCCAGCCATTCATGTTTCCTTTAAACCTCCTGATTTTTGTCAGCTCTGACTCAAACGACCTTCTTGGAAAAAAAAAAAAAAAAAAGGGAAAAAAAAAAAAAAAGAATCTTCCATCACACCCTTTCCTCCCCTCCACCCACTGTGGCACTTAATCACAGCAGGATCACGGGGGACAATTCCCATGGCAGCCGTGAGTCACGGGGGCCCGTCCCCCCCTTCCCTGCACAGCCCCTCTGCACCAGGGGCACTTTCCCATTTCCAGCCGTCAGGAGGCTCCGGGCAGGAGAGGAAAGAGCTTGGAGCTAAGTAGTGCTGGGGGAGGCGTAGGAGCCTCCATCACAACACGGGCCTTTGCCCTCCAAGCCAGGCAGGATGGCCAGTTCTGGGGACACATCCAGGCTGTCCAGCAACACCACACCGCACACCAGTGTCCTCCCAGCACACAGCACCCTTCGCTTCTTCCACCCTGCAAAACCCAAATCGTGCTTCGTTGTGGTGCCGTGATGTTGTATTTTGCAGCAAATCTGTGCAGTGGCCCAGCCGTTCATTTAAATACGCTAAAGCGTTAAGCACAAGGTCATGATTAAAAGCAAGAAAAAAAAAATAATTCTCTCTTTGTAGTCCCTTCCCCAGCAGCTCCCCAAATCCATTTAACTTTCCTCCTTGGAGCAGTTCGCTGTATTTCTGGCTCTCAGAGACGGGTCTGACATGGGAACCCTCGTGTGACTTTTCCTCCTCTTCCAGCTTTTCCCCCCCACCAATTCTGAAAGGAAAAATTACTCCTCCCTAGGGAGGCAGGAACAGACACGGCACCAAGGGGAGCGACTCAGCTCCGACCCCCTCAGCACAGGCAGACACAAGCCCTTCCCATGCCGCGGTGGGAGCTCTTATCCCCCCTTGCTGATGAAGCCGTTAAGATTAGGGCGCTGCTGGCACCAAGACAACACGATGAGAGTGTTTAATACGCTCACGCCGGCTGGGTGGCCAGCCTGAGCCATTCTTTAACTTATTTTCCGGCTGTGAAAATTCCTCCCTCTCTCCTTCCCATAGGATTTTAACATCCCTGTGAGGAGAGCAAGCTCCCAGCCAGCAAAAGCAAAGACCAACAGGCTGCTTAATTAACTGTCCCTCTCCCAGTTGCCACCGCCTTGCCAAATGCTGCGGAAACCTGATTCCAACTGGTAATTAAGCACTTGTGGTTCCAGAGGGAGGAAGACAGCAGGGAAGCACAGCAGCCAAGGGAGGGGGCTGGCACCATGACCCCCTGTGCCAGCCCCTGCCCAAGCACCACGCCATCCATCAGCACCGGCACTCCAGGCACTCACAATCCCCCAAAAAGGGACAAAAGCTTTTTAGTGGCTGCCAGTCCCTTAAATTAAATCTTAATTGGTCCCAGAGCTCCCTAGATGGTTACACAGAGCAAGGAGAGGCCTTCAGCCAAAAAAAGCCCTGCTCTCAGACGTGCCTCTGAGGGTGTTACCTGCGCTGTTCCACAGGTATCCAAGGAATTTGCAAAGCCTGGCTGCCAGGTACGGCGGCCTGATCCAGCACTCACCCCGCAGACCCTGCTGGGTCCCAGGAATTCCTCTTTTTATCTTCCACCCTTTCAACCAGCCTCAACTTCAAAAGGAGGAAATTAGCGATTCTGTAACATTTCGTCTTTTTTTTTTTTTTGTTGCCCGACCTACCAAAACAAAGGAGGGAAAAGCAAAGAACTGACTCTCACCAGGAGCATAAACAAGTTGTTATAGCAATTACCTACAATAAGGGCACGTATAAAGAGGAAGCCACTAAAAACGGGCTGAAGCTTTTGTTTTGTGCCCCTGTTGAGACCAGCTGGGCAACCACCGACTTTGCAAAGGTGGCAGGGAAGCAGCGGATCCCTGAGCCCAGAGAAACTCCCCACCCACCAGGTGAAGCAACCACAACCAGCGCCACGCGCCCAAGTTCTGCTGCCAGCCCTGCAGAAGCGATGGTGCAATCCCACCACCCCCCAGGGGTACCGACAGCAAATACAGAGGCTTGGGAGGAGAGAGAAAAAGCTTACACCAGCTCAGTTTTAGCAGTGCTACAGCCCCCCCCAAATTATTCCAGGCTCTGGCTCTCAGCAAAGGCTGCAAATCCCCAGGTGAGCCCAATGCAGCAGCTTGCAAGCGCGCGGCACGGCTGGGTTAGCTCTGGCCTGAAGCCAGAAAGTTGCCAGAGAGAACGAGGAAGAGGAGGAGAAACTCTCGAGGAGAGTTGGTCTTTTGAAAATCCCCTTCCAGAGAAGCAGCAAGCGATCAGAAAGCAACGCTGGCCCTTGGTGGGAGGAGGGAGTGCAAGCGATCCACCCACCCAGCGCACCCCGGCCAGCTGGGAAGTTTTGGAGAGCCACAGGCAGATGCCACCTACGTTGGCTAAGAGGCTTGGCACACTGTGCAGCCCCGGGAGGCTTTGCCCACACGGCTATTATGCGATGCACGATGTGCCCCAAGCATTAGGAGGTATTTTGCTGGCGCTGTGTATAGCACAGCTTTAGGCAGCTGGCAGCCATGGAGAGAACAAATTTGTGGAGGGGGTTTGAGAGGCTTCAAGAGAGTGCTACAGCAGGGCAGGGAGTGGATCAGAGACAATCCTGGGGGCTAAAGTGCGTGTTTGAGGCATCTAACAGAAGGGTATCGCCATCAATACATCCCAGGTATCTATAGCTGCAGATTTTGGAGCCAGATGCCTTACAAACAGCAGTGACAAACGAGCCCTTACTCCAGCAGAGAGGGTGAAAAAGCCACCTGCAAGGTCAGTGCAAAGCTTCAGTGCCCAACAAGGCTTGAGATCACTGCAATCGGTGCAAAAATCCCAAATAAAGGGGCAGTGCATGCAGCCCGGAAAGGCTGCCCGAGCAATCACAGCAGCCAGGTTCCCTATGCAAGGGGCGAGCTGCCCACAGCCGCACAACTGCCCCATCCCACAGACCTTCCAGCCACGGAGGACCCAAACCTGGCCTTCGGTGGGGCAGGGCTGGCAGCAGAGCTCAGGGAGGGGCAGCCGAGGAGGTAAAAGCCCATCCCTACCTGTTCATGGGGGCACTTCAGTACTTAACTGCTCAACTGTCACACACCACAGAGCAAATGCCCTGAATCCTGAATTATAAGGGCTAAGAGCTGGGGCTGCTCCCAGGCTTTGTGGACACCGACTCAGCAGTTCCCCCACCCAACAGCCAGAGCGATGGTCCCGTACCAGAAAGCAGAGCCACATCCTGAAGCCCTTCAGGTCTCTGGCTTAAAATGCCTTCTGGCCTCTGCCTTTCCTCTAAACTGAGGAAAGTCAGAGAGAATAACCCATTTCCAGAGGGAGACTTCTGTGGATAATTAGGCACAGCAGAGGAGGCATGGGGGCTGGCAGCCAGGCTATTACAATGTTAATTCCCATTGACTTGCCAGCATTAAAGACCAACCATCCATTGTCATTCTTTGTCTTTGACAGGAAGATCTTCAGGACTGGACTTGCTGTTTTTAAAAAGTTTTAACCACACCAGCTGAAGTTTCACAACACAACCTTAAATCCCTCAGGGCTGTATTTTTGTGTTCTGGAGTGAAGCCTTGCTAACCATCCCCCTTTGGGAGCCAGGTACCCTCTTTAAGGGAATGGCACCTGCATAGCACAGTAGGCTTCCATGAGTGACTCAACTTTTAGGGAGAACCTAAGTAGCAACCGCAAATAGCACAGCCTGCAGTTAATACTACAAACCGACAGACAAAAGGTTTTCCCTTCCATATTTTAACCAGAGCCTCCTGCCCTGTCATTAAACAAGCGGGTTTTGTCCCACCCTTCCAGCAAGGACCACGCAAGGATTTCAGAAGCAGAGGGGCAGGTCCTTGCCAGCACGGTCTACAACATAACCATGAAGGACTTGGGTTACCTGTCCGAGGTCCAAAGTGACGTTGACCTGGTTGAATTCCAGCCCCCGGGAAAGAGGGGGGCTCTGCCACCAGCGCTCTGTCCCGTCGATGGCGTTTGTTATGGGGTGGGCCTTGTTGCTGTTTGCAGAGGAGCAGATGTCGCAGTACTGGCCCTGTTGGAAAGTACAGAAATCACATTTAACTGTAGCCAGAAAACATGTCACAAAGCAAGACAGGTATCGCAGCAATTCAGAAGATACAGGGTGTAAGCCTGCTAAAGCAAATCAACATATAAACTTCTTGTTTGCACCAATTTAGAGCATGGACTGAAAAAAAGGAACAAGAAAAAAGCTCAAAACCCCCAAAACAACCCAATGTAGAATTTGGGCTGCTCTAAGCAGCACCCCTTCTGTATTTCAGATGTGTGCCGAGTGTTGGCAGAGGGACCCAGACACAAAGAACTGGTTGCCCGATGCAGAAGAGCACGGAGAGGGAGAAGCCCTCTTCTCCCTGGTAACGGATGATAGGACGAGGGGGAATGGTCTGAAGTTGTGCCAGGGCAGGTTTAGGCTAGACATTAGGAAAAACTTCTTCACCGAAAGGGTTGTCAGGCTCTGGAATGGGCTGCCCAGGGAGGTGGTTGAGTCCCCATCCCTGGAGGGATTTAAAAGAAGGATAGATGAGGTGCTTAGGGACAGCATTTAGTGGTAGGATGGCAGGGCTAGGTTAAAGGTTGGACTCGATGATCTTAAAGGTCTTTTCCAACCAAAGTGATTCTATGATTCTATAAGCCGCACTGCCATGGAGAGCAGTAGCTGAAGCTCCAGGGCCACCAGCTCCTCTGCTGAGGCTGCCACTCACACCCCTGCTGCCACCAAGATCCTGACCCGCACCATTCAGCCATTCCTATGGACCCAGGCTGGCAGTTCTTCTGGCCAACTCCCTGCAATCTGTTTCTTGCCAACCTAGTCGTTTCACAAGTACAGTCCTTTCAGCTACGTTTTCAAGCCTAACAGCCTAGCAGCCAAGTTCCTTCTGCTGATGATGCTGCCATGCAAGGCCAGAAAGGGGCAGCCCCGGCTGTCGGCGGGCCAGGGACCTGGCTGCAATCACTTTTCTGCCTTGCTTTTGTGGTGCGGGTGGCTTTGTCAGCTCCATGGACACGTTGCCAGAGAAAACAGCTCTGCAACTTTAACAGCACCTCCTGAGTGGGATCAGACAAAGACCCGAGCTGTTAGGGGCAACTCTTTCTTTCCCATTTAATGCACAAATGAATCTGACCCAAATCTCAAGGAAACCTGCAAACAGCCCTGAATATTGGCAAGTTATTTCTTTTGTGGAGCCACTGTTCTGTCACTTAAATTGCTGCCACAAACAGCCTAGAAGGGGACTCTGAGAGGCAGTTTTCCTTTTAAAGGCACAGTTATCCCCAGGCAAGCAAGCTGCCCTTGCCAGCTTTCATATTATACCAGGTACACCATCTCAAGACAGGCAATCTCCTTCCTGCGTGCTCCATCTGCATCCCTCCCTGGGCTGGGACAAGGCAGGGCCACCACAGAGCGTGTGGTTTTCCAGATGCCCCCAAACTCTGGAGGAATCTCAGTGCAAAGAAAACCGAGATTTCACTGCATTCTTCCCCAGAGCCATGTGCTATGTTATTTGCAGGCAATTATGCAAGGCAAATTGTCCTGAACAAGAACACCGTTCAATTAATTCCTCTAGAGATATGAAAGCAGCAGATGGGCAAGCACGAGGCCAAAGGAAAGGGCGGCTGAAGCCACCCAGGTAACCCTGATGCCCATTCAGGGAGCTCCCGCTGTTTGGAGGTCAGGACAAGGCTCGTCTGAACACGCGAGGAGGGAGAGCAGACCAGATAAAACTGACCCAGCTCCTCAGCTCGAGCCCTTAACAGGAACCGGTGCAACAGGTTGTGTGGAAATTTCTGCTGCACGATACACGCTGGGGTGGGGGGAGAAGTCAGGCAAGGTTACAAAACGGGGATAAGTAACAAAAAAATAAAGTGTTTTCATACTTCAAATTCTTGCCACAGATGTGAAAACCATTTTGAACCCAAAGTTCACCCTGATGGGCCACCGTCGATTCGAGCGTAGTAAGAAAGGGCTAAAAATTAGGATCAGCTGTGCCACATTTGTAACCCTGCTGCTATCCCTCGCCACCGCCGCGCAGCCTGCGTGCGGTAGCTGCCACAGGGTAACACATCAACAGCTGAACTAAGTTGGCTGTTCAAGGCACAATTAGCCCCTCCGATGCACCAGTTGCTCATTAGTTGTTTCATTAGAGCCAGACCTAAAGCCCAATGAGAATCATTTCCAGCTTTTCCTATTTTAGAGCAACTCGGGCTCCTGCGCAGCGCGTCAGGTCTCTACAGGGAGGAGCCGAGTTCTGACATCAGCAGAGGATTTTAATTAAAAAGCAATTGTGAGGCACAGGCTTAGGGGAGACAGCAGGTTGCCAGCGCAGGAGAGGCGGGGGCATCACCGAGGTACGCCAAAGAAAGAACTCCAGCAATGCAAGCAGTCGCAAGGCAGCTTAGAGAACATAAAACTGCCACTATCAGAGCAAACTGCAGAGAGATAAGGAGGAGGCTTGAATGGAGGGCAGCTTTCAGGGACCTGCAAGGCCTGATCCTGTTCCCGCTCATGTCAATGGGAACTTTGAAGTCTCCCCTGAGCATAAAGCCCAGCCTAGCACCCTGCTGGCACGGCTCGCCTCGGGGAAAGCAGATGGCTTTGTCCCACTTTATCTGGCCCTGCCACGACCCAGCCTCAGCTTCCCTCACCTAATTTATCCAAAAACCACAGGGAGCATGACCCAGCCTGGGCCACTGGGGATGAGGTAAGAGGGGCGAGGAAAAAAAGCAAAAAGTAGTATTTTGGACAAGGGAAGTGCATGCCTGCAAGCTGTAACTGGGGCTGTCCCTGCAGAGGTAAGCGCGCTGTCTCACCAGGGGTCTTTTCTGCAGGCAACAGCAACTTGGTCTAAAAACCACATGTCTGCAGCCACAGGTAAACCACTCCGTCCAATGTAAATGTATATGTAAACACAGAAGAGATGCATGCAGAGGGGCACACCACCCACCATCACCCAAACCGCAGAGAGCCCTGGGCTGAGCCAGCTCGCCCCAGCCACACAGCGCCACGCATGGGAGACACAACAAGGGGTGATCAGCACAGGGCCAAGATGGTCACGGATGACCGCAGGATACCAAAAGAGAAGGCCACTTAATTCAGAGACATCTGTTACCAACACCTGGAGGAGCAGGACAAGGCCTCCGGTGAGCACCAACGCCGCTCAGGCAAGCACGGCTCCGTGCTGCAAGGCAAAGCAAGAGCAGCACAGATTTGAAGTCAGGGAGGTTTGTTGCACGTTTTTAAATTCTAAGGTCTGTAATTGCTTCAATTAATGCTAGTAACTTCCCTTGTCGTTATACAACTAATCTCCTGAACTAAAGTAATCATCTACAACCCTGCCTCGCTCCAAGAGCGGCGTACAATCCCTGCCAGCTTTGGCAGGTCTCTGGAACAGCCCCCAGGCAGCTGGGCGGGCTGGGGAACATAAGCACACAGCCCTGTCTCTGTCTTGGAAGACAGCTACGAGCATCTTCAGTAAGGCTCAGTGAGTAAAATAAACTTATAATCCCTCTTTTGCCTCATCTTCAAGACATTATCATCAAGGTAGGATTGCCCATGCCGATGAGACAGTGGGACAAGGGACACAAACCTCGATGGTGAGTCCCTTTCAGCGCACCTCAGCATCGCTGTGCATCGCACCCTTGCGGACTGAAAAGCCCCCCCCCCGCAGTTAGAAATGCCGTCTTCTGCCAAAGAGCCCTGAATAAAGCAAAGGAAACTCCTTGAAAAGGTTTCGAGCCTTCCCACAAGCTATGCCAAAAAACACTGCAAGTGTCTTGAGGGCAGCATTACTTCAGAAAGCTTGGCAATTATCGACATTTTAAGACTGTCATGTTTTAAAGTCAATGGACTCCCTTTACCGAATGCCTTCTACAACGTCAAATGAAAACAAGCAGAAAACAGAGAACTGACTGAACTCATCGACCAGATGACTGTATTAATGTTCATGCTAGGTCCTTAGTCAAGCAAACATCTCTGCACTGCCACAGCACGTGAAAATCTCTCGGAGGGTCCCAAGAGGCATTCTTCCAGAATTCCTGACCAAAACCCCCTTTCCACCACAGCTGCACCGTGTGCAAGCAGCACCGAGCCGGTGAACGGAGAAGGGAAGGGACTCAGTCTGGTGGGGCACGCGGGCAGCGAGGACGCACACGTGGAGTTCATTTATTGTCCTTTCAGTCTGCTCAAATTGAACACTTCCCTCCCACCTCCCTCTTTGCTTTAGTCACCGGGTGGTGCCGAAACCCCTAAAGGGGATGAATTGGGAACTCTGACCTCTGCTCTGATGCCTCCCATTTCCTCCCCTTCCTTTTAGGTGCTGCCTGTGGTCATGGAAAGGAGCCACTACAAAAGGGTTTTTCCAAAGCTTTCAGACTGACCCAAGACCGCTGGCCTGGGAAGAGGTGCTCGGATCAAAGCGACCCTGTGCCAGAGCTGCAGAGGGGATGGGAGGGCGTCGCTGTAGAATCCACAGCTGAGCCCTATTCGGTGGCAGGGGGAAGCCGGGGAGGACCTGCAGACCCTGCAGTGCCAGGAAAGGGCTGCGCTTGAAGAAGGAGTTATAACTGCCCCCAAACCTGGTACAGCCTGAAGGGTTTTAGTCACCAGCATCCTTAGAGCGGTGTCATGCTGGATTAGCAGCGTGGCCAAAGCACAGGTGGACAGACACAGAGCGATAAACACATACCAAAGTTTGCCAACTTTCCCAAGCAGTCTTATCCTCCCAGTATTGCCTGGCAGATCATTCGCATTTGTTTTAAAGCACACCCAGTAGCAGTTACTTCTTTACCTTTCCTTCCTACCTTTGCCTCGCTGTAGGCACAATTACTACATCTAGGTCCCTCTAAGTCCTCCTGCTACTAGCACTTAAAGCTTCTTCAAGTCACATTATTTTACAGTGCAGCAAAGTGAAACACATCACTTTAAAAGGTGGCAAAACTCAGAGGAGGATACGTCAGCTTTTTGCCATCCGGTAACACCGTCAAGAATTTCTACTACAAACAGGGCAAAATTCCATGTCATAACCACACAATAGCCAGAAAATTCCTAGCACTAACTCGGGAGAATGTGGGCAGAATGAGAAAAATGTTTCAGAGATCATCTCATAACACAGCCACCCCTACCAAAAGGCCAAGAAAGGCTTGATCTGAGAAACTGAGTTTTCCCCTCGCTCTCCCTTACTGGTACAGACAAGCTTATTGCTCCATTGCAACAGGTGAACTGGCACTGGGAACCTCATCAGCAACAAGCAGAAAATGCTGGCGAGCAGCAGCTGGCGGCTCCCTGGCAGGCTTCAGCCTGCAAAGCATTTCAAATCAAGAGCTGCTCTTCCCTGCCTGGGCTGCCCTGAGGGGGGGGCAGCGGGTCTGGAGCTCCTGCAACTAAAAACTGGTGTTTTACAAGCCCTTTTACAACTGTTCTTTCCTCTTTTCAAGAGAGGCACGGCTGTTAAACTGCACAGTGGTTTTTACCATCTACATTCCTGGCTGCAAGCTCCTTCTGGTCCGCTTAAAATGGGACCCCTGAGATCAGTCACCTGACATTTTCTTGTAAAATTCACCCTCTTAACTTTCTCCTCTGCTCATCCTAACGCCCCACTGAACACAGAGGGAACGGCAGAGTGAAGACCCATAAAGGTAAATATTACCACAGTTATCATACGGCGATTCTCTGACTGGCAGAGGAATTTTAGGAGCTGGTTTGCCTGGGATTTTGTCAACGTAAAGAACCGACAACTTTAAAAATTACACCACGGGAACTCAGCAAGCCACACTTCACGTGTGTAGCTTCTGGCAAGGCTGGGAGAGAAGGAGCATGTGCGCCTCATTGCCCCGCTGCTCCGGGGGGCTTCAGGGGGCTCCCGGCTCCAGCGTACAGGCCTGGGCAGGGGGGGATGCCCCGGGGACCACCCTGCCTGCCCCCTCCCAGAGCACCCCATCGCTAACCCACCAGCCAGCTGCTGGACACCAGTTCTGCACCGGGTCCGGCCGCGGTGGCCGGGGCAAGCAGGGATGCGGGGGAGATCGCCAGGGGTGGCGGGGGGCGGGGGGGCCCCGTGGCCCCCTGGCCACA
>NW_009260430.1:1420322-1428340 GCF_000687185.1 Egretta garzetta | reverse complement strand
CCCCCCCCCAGCAAAAGGGGGGGCTGGGATCCTCGGGGAAACAACGTGCCTATTGTATCGGCGGGGCTGCGCCGGCTGGCGCTTCGGCACGGGAAACTCCATTAACCGATAGACGATGGGTTCATCTCCAGGAAAAGCTCTGTTACTAATTAACAAAACACTAAAAGGCTCCACAAAACCCAGCTGGCTCTCCTCGGGGTGTGCTGTTGGTTCTCGTGAAGTTTGGGCAGTGGAAATCTGCTTCCACTTTCCCCAAGAAGGGCTGGCTTTCGGGGGAAGGCTTTGCCGTCTCACCTAAGGGGGAAAGCAGCAGCTCAGCAGTCACCCAACCCACTCCCCATGGACAGTCCCTCCGTGGTGGGACTTGGAAGGACACACACGCTGTCAGGTCTTCGTATGCTACGGGAGGGAAGACACTCTACGGGTAAGAAACCGAACATATTACAAGAAATTATCCTAACAGTACATAAATCAACTCATTGAAACATTACTTTGATTTTCTAGCGCAGACAAAACTTTTTTAAATCCAAGAAGTGAACAATACACCCAAAGCGTTTTGCCTGAACCGGCCAAGACTGTTTCCTTAAACTAAGACGATGCAGAGTAGACCCAGAGAGATCAGGTCTGGACTCCACACAGCCGGATTGCCACGGTATTTGAACGCCACAGGAAGCAAAACAAGCTCTTAAGCGTGTCCAGGTCTTCACAAGCTGCTGCTGGGCATTTGCTCCTTGCCTCACATCACCCTCTTTGTTTCTCTTTTGCGGACAGCCTAGCAGGGAACAGCCCTCTTGGAAAAGTCACTGTCTTAAATATGAAAAGCTTTTTAAAGGAAAAAAAAAAAAAAAGCATTTTGTGTGGTTGAAATACACAGCTCCACGGGCTGCTTTCACGTATGGCGCAGCCTTGGCAGGCCATGAAATTACGCTCGTTTTGGTGCTTTCAAGGGCCTTTGGACGATGCCTTTTGCTGTCCCCAAAGCACGGTGCGTGGCCGGTCACACAGCCGTAGGTGGGGAGAGCATCGCAGGGCGGGAGTGGAGCCCCAGTCGGTGCTGCGGGGGGAGGCTGGTGGGTCCCAACATCAGGAGGTGAAGGACTGCAGACCCCCATGCCATCACTGACCGGGGAGCCACCAGGGCCAGCGGATCCCCTCCTGGCTCTGGGCAGCAGCGGGACATGGTGTTAGCATGACGGCAGGCCTTGCAAAGGCCAAGTGGTGAGAGGTGCCCGGTTCCACATGGCCAGGAAGCACTGAAGCACAGCCGCCAAGCCCCTTCGGTTAGAAAGACTTCCTAAAGGGCTTTCAGGCATCTTTTAACCCCTTCCTGCTCGTCCATCTCTTTGGAGATCTTTCCCCTGGTTTCCCCACTTAATGCAAGATCTTATCACAAAGCAGATGAATGTATCCTTTAAAAGCTAAACAGAGCCTTTCAAACCAAATCCTTATAAAGAGAACAGGCAGTCTGTGCCCTTTAAACTGCTTGAAAATGGGCAGCTTGCTCTGGGGAAAGTGGAACAGCCACTTTTGAAAATACTTGTGCTCTGCAGTAATGGTTAACTAACATGTTTATGTATAGGAAACCAATACTCCGCAGGACAGGAACTAAAACTTCCTTAAACTTTATCAAATGCTATATTCAATTAGCTACTTACACCCCATGGCACCTGTGGATATGCAAAAAGAGTTAACAGGGAAAGCAGGGCACAGATTAGGAAAATAACTTTCTCCCACTCCCGCAAGAGAGTTACAAAGCAAAACACTTGGGCCAGTCTAATATCCGTAATCCCTCTAGTGGTAACGCTGTGGCACGTAATTAATCACCCCTCCAACACGCAATTAAGGAAAGTGAACAATCCATCCAGAATGAAATCACGGATAGCACGTGGGGTTTGTGGCACGGACTCAGGAGCACCACGCAGAAAAAATGGCCCTTCTGCAGTCTGACCCGGCCTCTACTCAACCGCAGAGCTCCTTTGCAAGGACAGTTTGAAAACGGAAAATGTACTTAGGCTACCAATACGGAGTGGATCTGAAGTGTTCCAAGAAACAATGGTTTAAAGAAAAAGGATTCTGAGAGGTTTTTTCCAGCACCGAAGGAAAGGGACAGAGGGTTTATAACATAGCTAAACACCTGATTTAGACGTTAACCAAAAAGTTGAGGTTAACAGCTTGAACTCCTATCCTGATGCCATCTCTGGTCAGCCACACTCAGGAAAACAAAACATACTTGCTAGTCTGGACCGGACACGTGTCCCATCCAGTCCAACATCTCATCTGAGAGCCACCAGCAGCAAACATTTCAGGTGAAAACCCCCGTGGGCAGGCAAGGAATACTCTGCTCCCAAAAAAAGGTGTCCCCGATCTGTAACAGCTAGAACTTAGCTTGAATACTGAAGCCTTTCTTCCATTTAAGAAGCTTTTCTAAGCACTAACTTGAACAGCCCTGGACATTTACCACTCATGTTATTATCTGCTCTGATCCCTCTTTGAATTGTACTGGTTTCTTGAGCTTAGCAATGGTGCTTCTTGGCTCAGCTTCACAAAGCCACTGGTCATAGCGACCACTCCCAGATAGGAGGTGTTGAACCAGAAGGGACTCTTCCATTTAAAACCAATCCACTACCAGTGAACGCAGAAGGAACTAAGAAAAAAAAAAAAATCCAGCCTGCAGCAATCCTTCTTCAGTCTTCTCTGAACCTACATGTAGCAACACGACTTCAGCCATGCTGCTATCCATCTGCAACCGTTAAAGGCACCTGAGTTCCACTGAAGTTTTTACTTTTGCCTCCCTAAAAACTGCAGGACCATGAGGAGCTTGCCAGGAGCTGCCACCAGAAACCGCAAGCTCTTTCTTCAAGCAAGCTGTAGACTGACAGTAGGGTTTGGGGAGCGTGGAGGGACAGGACGAGCTTAAAAGAGATCCAAGAACAAATTCAGCGTTTGGGCTCCCAAGAGCTTACCTCGACGAGGGAACCCAGTGTTTGGGCTCCCAAGAGCTTACCTTGATGAGGGAACCCAGCGTTTGGGCTCCCAAGAGCTTACCTCGATGAGGGAACCCAGCGTTTGGGCTCCCAAGAGCTTACCTTGATGAGGGAACCCAGTTCCTAAATCTAAGCAGAGATTCATCAAATTACAAGCAAGAGTTTTCCTATCTACATGGGTCCTCTTAACCTACTGCAGAAGTACAGGCTAGTGTCCCACAGACAGAAGCAAGGTCGAGTAATTCAGCGGCAATGCAGACGCATTCTGCTTGCTGTGAACAAATCCTCTGGTTTTGTATCGTCTATTACACAGAGAAATGGAAGAAGAGCTCTTCGCTCTAGGAAAACCAACATATGGCCAATGGAAAAAGAACCGTTGCCTTCACGTGCCGTATTTCCTAGCAAGGTACCACCGTGGTCAGAGCCGTCAGTAAAAGCAGCGCCTGAGCCAAGAGAAGTGAGCGAGCATATGGTTCTTGTACCGTGTATTGTGTAGGGTCAGGAACATGTTATCTTACGGAAGATTTAATTACTTTTCTACTACCCTGCTGCAAGCAGTGTGAAGGAACGTGTTTCCTGAGCTTTGCTCTGTGGTGACCTGAGAACATTATACCAAGATCACCATTTTCATAAGCATGTCGTGTCTTGACACAAGTGTGTCACGAACAGCTACTAGAAGCTAAAAGCTAATTCCACATGAGCTGGAGTTGAACCAACACGAGCCAGAAGAGCAAACAATATCCTTCAAGCACATCTCCAGCTTTATAATTTTACAGGCTTCATGGGCTGTACCTGGGAAGACCGTAAAACAAAATAAAAAAAAAGGCGTAAGCAGGTTTTGAGTGAGGCTTGCGTTGAGTTTGCAGATTCCAGAGAAGCAGGGAAAGGAGCTCCCCTCCTGTTCACACAGACCTCCGCACACATGCACGTACAGACAGTTCTGCAAACAGCCCGCAGAGACCCAAAGTACATTTTCCCTGTTTGTTCTTCAGGCTGACAGCTCAATTACAGCTTTTTAAACCCGTCTGCATAGGGGGAAGCTAGGGCACAGTTTGAATCTACGGTGGGAAATGACTGAAGAGTTTTGTTGAAAGCGTGAGGAATTTGACCAGGATCTGCCTCACTTTCTCAGATGGGTTCTTACGGGCGCATAAAGCCAAAGGCCAGAAGGGACAATCGGACTCATCGCGCTACCTCACCTCCTATCATCTACAGGGCCAGAAACTTCCACCCCACAGTGTTATACCCAGCACAGCTCTGCTTTTTTATTAAAATATTCCTCATGCTGGTTTTGCAACGTTAACAAGAAATAGTTAAACCTGGACAAACCAGACCAGACTGATACGGTGGTGCAACAGGAAGCAACGCCAGGGAAGGCGGCATCCTCTGATCCTTCCAGAACTGAATTACGTTCTGTGAAAATGCAACCCCCCCAAACTGACAAGCGGCAAATGAGCATTAGCAAGAGCTGAGCTGGGACACATCTGGAATGAACAGTTATTGTTTTCCTCCTCTGTAAAATTACTGTAACGCGTCTTATCTTTGTTTTCTTTATAGTGTTCCTCCTTCAACATTTATACAAGTTTGGAAAAGACTGTTTTGATACACAGCTGGTCAATTCGCCATGCCCGGGTTGCACCTTTTAGCTAAAAACAAAAGGCGGCGTGTGCATCTGTGTTTTGTCTGCTGGGGACATTTTCTCAAAGAGATCAAGAAGTTTCATAACGTAGCGGGACATGTTACTCTACACCAGAGAATTCAATTCACTGTAAGGTCAGCCTGTACCTTGCCTGTAATCAAATGGTTCCAAAGCCCTCCCAAAGCCCAAACAGGTGGTTCATTCATACTGTCTGTCTACCTGGCAAGGACCCAAATACTTTCTTTTAAAGCCTAAACTCCGTATTATTCTGGGGCGCACTGAAAACACACATATGGGCTGTCTCCTAGGCACGCTTCAGGCTTTGGTCATCATGAGCTGCGCGTTTCCCTTTGCGCAAATCGAACAGGAACGCAGCTGCTTTTATGTTAGTAACTAAATCACGCTTTAAATTTGTGCCGCACAACTCGCCCTTCAGCCAGAAGGGCCCTGCAGATTTAACGAGCTGACATGTCAACAGAGATCAGTTCACCCACCAGAAAAGTGCAGCTACTTCTGGGGCGAGCCGTGGTCGCTCTTTAGCAGGAGAGGCGAGGCTGCTGCGTTGAGCTGAAGGCACGGGGGGAGCAGGGGGATGAGCGAATGCGCTCGGGGTGAAAACCGCTGCAGCGATGGGAGTTAATGCGCCCACCCGAGTGTGAAAAAGCAGTGGGGGCAAGCTAGAGACACACAGGCGGGCCACGCTTTTGCTTCTTGTCTGAAAGGTGGGACGCATCCAGCACGGCAAATGGGAGACTGACTCAAGCCTGACTCAGAGAATAGGATTTTTCCGACTATGTCATTGTAACTTCTTTGAATGCCGGGAAGTTCATTCTCCCGCAGATTGCTTCACCCGGGTTCGCGTCTGCACCCTGGGGGCTATGTGCACAAATGTTCTTCAAGCCTGGGGTCATGACAGACCCTTGCTGGCTTCCACACACATCACATCACGTCACATCCAATTTTTCAAAATCTAGGTGGAAATTATCAGTTGGCAAGGAACTTCAGGGATTTCAGCAAAAACCAGTTAGCACTTCTGATGCAAATACGCACGTTTCTTTGGAGGAGGGGAAGGAATGATTCATGTCAATAAGGATTACTTGGGTTAAATCATCCACCGCCTTTCCATTCAAGGGGTTTCTTTTCTCCTTGCTGTTCTGGAGAGCCAGTGCTAATGTCACAGATAACTGAAAACCATAGGTCCTGGCGAAAGTTAGCAGCTAACACGGCGAAAGGCAGATCCCAGCCAGACCAGAAAGGCAGGCACCATCTATCTGACTGTCGCACAGGTTGCCCCCACCTGCCCTGCCCTGGTGACTGAGTTTTCATTGACCGCACGTGGGTTCAGGTGGAAAGCTATGGGTTTGCTTAGATGAGGGAAAGTCTCAGATCCCATCAGCGCTACTAAACCAGCACAAGGATGGAGCTCGCATGCGGTGTTTGGTAGGTAACCTGGCTGTCTTCAGGGAACGCAGTGCCCTTACAGATACCTGCACCCAGGCAAGCACACAGGTCCCGCTATGAAAAGAACTTCTACCTTCAAACTGGCATCTTGTCAGTAACTTCCTTCACTTTACACTGAGGGACATTAAGGTCAGACTTCTCCTTTCCTATAATCAGATTGATTGAAATCTACTCTTCTGGTTTCGCATGGGAAATCTTTCTACTTATAATCTACATTTAACTGGAGTCATGAGATGGTGGGGCACACACCCCAATACCCACTACTGGTAAATGGTTCCTCTTAGGGCTAATTACACTATCATATCTTATAGACCTAATTTCCCCAGGACTGACGAGACCTAAATCATGCCTTAAAGCCCCTCCGCTATCAATTTCTAGTACATGGACTTCATGGAGAGACTATCTCCTCTGCCATACAGGACAGTGGTATTGGCATTTTCCAATTAAGTCCTGTTTCTTTAATAAGAAATAACACACAGTTAATGAAAAGTGGAATTAGGCACAAGCAACAGACCCCAGCAACACCACAAATGCCAAGCTGACCCCAGAGGAAGGGATCATCTCAACAAATATCCCTCCCCAGCAGACGCCCTTTGGTTTTCACGTGCGTTTTGCCAGCTGAAGGGGGTGCCCAGTCCAACACCCGGTGGCTGTGGCTCCCCAAAGGAGTCAGCAACAGCTCTTGCATCAGTCACAAGGAACACAGTTAAAGGAAGGTGCACAGACCCAGAACAAACGTTTAAATTTAGAATTTCCCTGTTACTTCCAATCTGCAATTTAGTTTGGTATTTAAAAATGCACAAAACTGAATGAAGTAGCGCAGAGACACGTTCCGGCCATAAAGTTCTGTTTTTTGCTGCTCCCCAGCAGCTTTTCTAATTGTGCCGCACGTGTTTTCCCAGATGAAATGAGAACTGCGGGTCTTCTACAGAGTGCCAGCTGGTAAAGAGGTTAGATGCAAAGTTTGGGAAAAAAAAAATGTTAAAAATGAAGGGTTTCCTCCCTTATCCCTTTCAAAGCGGTTTTTGAACGTGGGAAATAACCTCGTTCCCCACGTCCAGGGAGTTGGATGGCCAACACCAGCAGCACTGGTGCAATGAGTACGTGGGGCCTCTGCCAGGTCGCTGCCATGCAGGCAGGCTGTGCTGGGGTCACCAAGCAGCGGCAGGGCTTCAGCTGCGAGACGGGGAGCAGAGACCACCACCATCCACCACCTGCCTCCTGAGTTCCTCATCAGAATTACGGACTAAGACCATTACGGGAACCTTCTGTGTACCAGCTGTCAAGGCGAAAACCAGTCCCAACGCACAGGTTTCGTGTTTTCTTCTCACTTCGGACAGGGCAAGGGCAACAAAAGGTGAGGGAGATGAGAACTCCTCCGGAGTGACAAAGATCAACGCAGGCAAAGAGGAGGAGCTGGTGTCCTAGGTATGCACCACTGACATTAAACACCCTCGTGTTTGCATTACTTGATTTAAGCGCATTAGGAGACGCCAATGTGATACCATTAACTCTGCCCGGTAGCCCCCATCCTTTACCAGGGCAGAAGCTGCGATGCAAAGAAAAAAAGTCAACAGGCATTTGCATGCAATACCCCCACGACTGGGGAAGGCCAAACAGCCTCTGCTTTCCCATACCCCCGGATGCCGGCACTGGGGATGCGATTTCAGCAAACGCATCGACTGCAGCCACAGCAGTTTGTGCGAAGTTGGCCCATCTGGAGCTCCTACCTGCATTTGCCACTTATTTCAGAGCTGGAAAGAGGGAGATGAGTTACTGCCCAAGACTCTGCAGGGCACAAGGCAGCGCTGGATGACAGACAGAGTTTTGCTCCAGCTGCGCATTGTGGGCTCTGCCTATGGGGAAGGCTCCACTTTTTTTTCTTTTTTTTTTTTTTTTTTTTCCCCCGGGATACACCCAATCAAAGCACAATT
>NW_009260430.1:1398044-1419347 GCF_000687185.1 Egretta garzetta | reverse complement strand
TCCACTTTTTTTTTTTTTTTTTTTTTTTTTTTTTTCCTCCGGGATACACTCAATCCAAGCACAATATTGACAATAAACTCTTCTTTCTGAGATTCCCAGTCCTAATCCGTGGGACTTGCAGAGGGCGAAAGCATTGTAATGAAATATTAGCAAGAGTTGCCTTGGTAACTGCCCAGATGAAGGCCTCTTATATTCACTGAAGTTCTCCCAGCGTGACTAATACCTCCTGGGCTGTAGTTACACCACTCTGAACGTCCTGAATGCATGACCAAGTCAGCAGAGCAAACACACTCAAGCCCCATTTATACAGTTATGGCTTAATCTGATTATTTTGTAGTATGACCGAGTGCAAGAGAAATGCGAGGAGCTTCACTCTGCAATCATTAGCTCCTCACTTTCATCTTGCCCCTCTCTCTAATTCAAGCTGGGATTTCCCCTTCTGCATTTCCTAAGACAGAAAAACCAGCAGCCTAGCAGCTGAGTGTAAATTGCACTCATCTATTAAAATGCATGCAGTAACATTTTCTTTATCCTGTTAACCTTATCAGTGAGCACAACACATGGGGAACGGTGGAGGGCCTTCATGCAATGCAAAGCGAGAAGCACTCCACGTACAGGCATTGCCAGCCTCTCTGCCGCAACATCCAGATCACAATTTTCAGCAACTTAAAACCATTGGTGCGAGAGAAAAATGAGCAGAACCACATGGCACAGGGAAAGGCACGGACAGAGACCCTCACCTGGCCTGAAGGAGCCTTCTCCCCTCATCGCTCCCCTCCCTGCAAGCTCCCTGGCACTGCGTGCACCGTTCCTGTTCTGCTGGGTGGAAGCTGAATTGCTCAGGTACGTGCCCTCAACCACGTACGGCTTAAGGCTTGTACAGAAGAGAGATTTTCTTCTGGCAAAGAAAGCCCTAGACGGCAGCCCCGCTGTCCCCAGGAAGGCTGGCACCATCCCACCCACGGGACTGCGACGGCAGGGGAAGCTTAAGTGGCTCCTTTGTAAGCTGCAGCTGACAGCAGCAGCGCGCTATCGTTACTCCAAACTTGGGCTCACTCCCTGTGCTGGCTCCCTCCATCCCAGCTGTCCACCCAACCCTTAATTTGTCTTGTGCAAAGCTCCTTTCACTGCCAGGACTGAGGATTTATAGGTCCCAGGGAGAACAAGTCAGTGCCCTGATCCTCCCTACTCCTCACTCTTGCTCCTCTTTCTAGGAGTACAATTCATTTCCCTGAGCAGGATCAGGGGCAGAGCGCCGGCAAGAGGGGAGCACTTGCAGGATCAAGAGTTCTCATCTATTTACAACTTTTTGGAAAAGCATGAAATAATTTCCCTTGACAAGATAATCTCAGAACTCAGACCCCCCTATTTCTGTCCAGTGCACCAAGCTCCCAAGACTCCGGCTTTAGACGTGAGAGAGGGCAACTGAAGTATCAGGGATGGAGAAGGTCAGGGTGACAATGTGGATGGCAGTGATTTCTCTTTGGTTAAATGAGGGGGGATGTTGGTATCTGTCCAAGCCTTTGAGCTGAAAGACTGAGCAGAGCTCAGAGAGCGCTGTGTAGCTCCTACAAGGTTCTCCACGCCTGCCTGTGGGCTTCCACCTCCGAGCAGGACGTGAGCCATAACTCAAGGTTTGGTTTCGTGCTGCGCTAAATGGCATAAGAACCAGCTTTTAAGAGTCAATTTATAGGGGATACAGGAAAACATACTATTGCCCGCTCTCTGACTCGCCCTCTAAATGCACACCGCAGTCCGGGCGCACCGCGGTAATGGGGATATTTATCCCTTTATCCCTTTCATCAGCGTTTGTCCTTTGTGTGCAGCACAAGTGAGTTTTCACACCTCTGTCCGCCATAGATAAGAAGTAGCCATGGTTCGGGCTCCATATCAGGAAAAGGTTTTACATATTTCCATTGTCACGGCCATTAATCTGAAATCTAAATTACTTCCTAGTTGGGAAAGCATCTGAGTTTTTTCCACGCAGATTTTTCCGACAGTAGCTTAATAGGACCAGCAAGCTATTTTGCACTTAAAAATCATTCCCCCCAGTAGGAAGGAATAGCAAATAGGAAAATAGGTGCTTTCTCCAAAATAGAAGAGCTATGAGCCTGTTCCTAACATCACAGAGAAAGATGGTGCCACAGCCAAGAGCCGAGGCTATGGCTGAGGCTCAAATCCCTTCTCTACTAGCTCCGTGCATGACCTTGGGCACATCACTTCACTTTCTCTTTGCTTCTCTTCATCAACTCAAAATGAAAAGAAGTGGCGGTCATGGGGTATGATGAGAATAAAAGCTGTGAGATGCTCAACCATCTAATGGAGGTGCATTTTCAGGTTTGTAAAAAATGCATTTAACAGCTAAGCCCTGCTTGATTTTGTAGGTCCAATAAAATTCAGTGAAAATTCCACACATTCTGCACAGCCTCTCCAGCTCACCTTCCGGGAGATTAAACAGCAAGCACACAAACTAACGGATTTGTCAGGATTTACACAGTTCAGAAGCACAATGGTCGCTTGAACTCGGCTCCAAGGGTTGGTGAATGGAAAAGCCATCACCAGCTCTCCTACACAGGGCAGTCCCAGACGTTCCCCAAGGCTCGGGGAGCGGTGACAGGGTGCTCCAGCAGCCTCTCTGCCAACCGCCCTGCTAAGTCGGAGAATTTCAGTTCATCCCAGTGGATGAGCTGGTGCGCAGAGTGGCTGCATCCTTGGAGGTCAGAAACCCTTGTTTATAGGCGAGGGGAAGCACTTTGGGATCCTTCAGTGCAAAATTTTGAGTGTGGTTTTCCAGCCATAACACTTCAAAGATGGTAGCTGGAAACATAACAGAGAGTAGTCCTGGGTTCGTTCTTTGAATACTGGTTTTCAGCATGAGATTCCAGTTCTGGGCTCCCTGGTTCAAGAAGGATGAGGAACTACTGGAGAGAGTTCAGAGGAGAGCAACTAGGATGATAAAGGGACTGGAGCATCTCCCCTATGAGGAAAGGCTGGGAGAGCTGGGCTTGTTCAGCCTGAAGAAGAGAAGGCTGAGAGGGGACCTCACCAACACATACAAATATCTTAAGAGTGGATGTCATGAGGATGGAGCCAGACTCTTCTCAGTAGTGCCCAGTGCCAGGACACGGGGCAATGGGCACAAGCTGAAGCATAAGAGGTTTCAGTTGAATATGAGGAAAAACTTCTTGACTTTGAGGGTGACAGAGCCCTGGCCCAGGCTGCCCACAAGGGCTGTGGAGTCTCCTTCTCTGGAGATATTCAAAGCCCGCCTGGATGAAGTCCTGTGTAAGATGCTCTAGGAGAACCTGCTTTAGCAGGGGGGTTGGACTGGGTGATCTCTGGGGGTCCCTTCCAGCCCCTGCCATTCTGGGATTCTGGGATTCTCCTCCCTTGCAATCACCTCCAATTTCCTCAGCTCTTTAAGGAAGGTTTGTATTGTGCATAAGCTTTGTACTGTCGTCCAGGGAACCGAAGAAGCCTTCTTAAACTCAGAATGGCTGGTTTGCTGCGATAGATCCTGTTACTGCATTTAAATACTTCACATTAATATCAAGGATATTATTTTAAATAAAGAAAAAAGAAACCTCATAACCACAGCTGGGTTATATTTGTGGGAGGTTTCTCCTCAGCTTTCAAAGACCCTTGAAAAACTGGCAAGGAAAACAAAAGCTATTTTACTTTCTGTAGGAACACTAAAGGGAAAAAGGTACTTTGTGGATTAGGAGATTAAAATTACAAACACACTGTCTGGTAATTAAAGTCATTAACTTGACTGTATACTGCCATTTCAGCTGGTCTGGGCTTTTAGAATTTTATTTCAAGGAGCCACGTTATTGAAGCGCTTCAGATGTGGAATTACTGTGGAAAGGTATCCACTCTGGATTGATCCACAGCGCTGAGCTTTTAAGGACTCCCAAGATGAAAGCCATTTGGAAACTCCTTATGTGATTTATGCATATAGTACCTGACATCCTCATCCTCACATGAGGGGATTTATTCCTTCCCTAATGAGGTGAAGGTCAGGCATGCCATGCTCATTCGGGAAATGGAGAGGGTATGGGCATGTGCCCGTTGGCATTCTTGCCTTGGGCTCTGCACTTCAAGCCTGAGGTATGAGTAAAGGAATTTAATTAGTTCTTGCCTGCTTCTATGAAACTGTTCTAGAGGGAGGGATGCAGAGACAGTGTAATAAAGAGGGTATGTGATTTGCATGCTAATAAAGGCGTGTACACTTTCTCTGGACAAGCCTTGACTTGATACCGAGATTAGAACTTGCACTAAACCCAACTTTGTTCCAAAGCGAGCCTGCCACACGCAGCACTGTGAGTTTCACAAGGCTTTACAGTTAATTACAATCTATTCTGCTTTTGCTGTTTAATGTCTCTCTGGCTGTTCCCTGGCCTGCAGCTCACTGAAAAAGCAGAATTCAGTGTGTTGGGGTGTTTATCAAATCCTTATTATTACAGGCACTCACTGGCTTTGGGAGAGGAAGCGTCAGATTCTCGTTTGCTATTTGTTGATGGTGTTTAGGGCTGGAGAGAACGGCGGAGACCTGCTCCCCACGCCAGAGGGACCAAGGCTGCCATTTGACAACGTGTTGTCTTTGGCAGCAGCGCGGACCTAATCTGTTTCTGCCCTTCTTCCCCTTCTGGTTGTGCCAACAGAACCATTTGTGGAACCAGGCTGTGAACCAGAATAGGGAACTGACCGAGCTATATAAAACGGGATGTAAACAATTTTTTTACAGTTTCTTTTTTTTAAGCTATCTTAAGCCATTTAAGAAATTGCCCTTCCTGTGAGACCGCACAAGTCAGGCACCTGGAAGCACAACTCTTTCTGTACGAGGCTGTCAACGCAGGTAAGCACTAGAAGTCATTGAAAGGGACATCCAGCTCTTGCCGATTTAAGACAGCAATTCCTAATATTAAGGCCAATGATATATAGCCAAGTGGAGTGTCACTAGGCCAGAGCCGAGAGTGATCCATCCATTTTGCAGGAGAGGAAGACAGGTTAATGCACTTACAGCAGAGTTTTTAGTTCCTGGAGCAGGCATAAGTTGTGCTGTTTCAGCTAGCCTTGCAGCTCTCGTTAGGGCCAAGTCCCAAATGTTTTGCCAAAGTAATCTCCAGCCAAATCCAGACTTGCAATAAGGATAGCAGAATTAGTCAGGAAAGAGAAATCAGCTGCAATAATCAGCAGCAAAAGAGAAAAAACCAAAAATATTTGAAGTGCTTATCTGGATGCTGAGTGGAGTCCTTGATTTTCATGAGTTTCCTACCTGGTCTTGGAAGAACTGCTTACCTGCACCCCAGTTTTCCAGCTGTAAGACAGATACAATAGCACTGCAGACACAGCAGACGGGATGCTAGACACAGGTAAAACACTCTCCTAGGATAACTGGGAATAAAAAAAAAGACATAACAGCACATGGCATCAGCAGAGGACAGGCACCTTGTACCCGCTGCAGGGACAAGATGACAATGGGATCTCCTGACAGGCGTTTCAAAGCACAGCCACGTTCGCGGGGAGAGATCTGGGTGGTCTCTGGTGCAGCTTGCACTGGTAATTTGCAATAAAACATCATCTTGGCAACATACCACAAACACCTTCCTACTAAATGAAAGCCCAACTTTGTCCCTGGAGCGTACTGTTCAACCTGACGCAGCTGCTCTGAACACCGTCCAAAGGCCCTGCAGAGGGTGGGAGGTACATGGGAAAACCCTGCAGAAGCCTAGGTGGATCAACCTCCTCATTTCCCCCAAATCCCTCAGTTTGCAGCCCAGGCATGGCTTCTGCACTGGTGGTTTAACCACGCCACAATTGCTGGGTGAATTTGTTCCCAGCAGATCTTCCCTGCCTCACTAAACTGCCTGCACCAGCTGGAGTTGGGATCTTCATCCCCCCCACCTCATCCTATCCCATCCCATCCCATCCCATCCCATCCCATCCCATCCCATCGGATGGGATCCCCATCCCAAAGGATGGGAACACCTCTCTCATCCCATCCCATCCCATCGGATGGGATCCCCATCGGATGGGAACACCTCTCTTGTTGAATGGCGTCCAAAGCCTCCCCAAAGTGGAGCTCTGTGAAACGAGGAGCTTGGTGAGCTGCTGCAGGGGGTTCGCCCAGGACCCCCTCTGAGCTCAGTGGCTGACACCGAGGGGCCGGGAAGCAGGGGTCAGCCCGAGGCTTAGCTCTTCTGTTTTACTGCCCGCTGTGCATCAGCAATCAATCATTAACCTCCTCCAATCTATCGCGAACCCCCGAATACACTATTACAGGTGGATCTCAAGACCAACAATATCCTAATGCACCGACGCTAAGGTAGGGTATCTTATGCACATACCCTAAAGGTGTGGGTAAAGACTAATTTGAACGCCTTTCCCCCTCCTCCAGGTTGCATTACTATCACCAATTAGCAGAAACTTATTTCAAATACAGCCAAACCCCCCCTATGTGCAATGGGCTGAATTTTTCAAAGGCTGCAGCTGTCGTAACCCCGTTCCCAACTATTCAGTTTTTGGGAAGATCCACCTTCATGCTTTTTAACCCCGGAGTATTTCACAGGGTGTACTGAGATTTTTTTGAGAGAGATGTGACTTGCAATCCAAATTTGTACACTGTAAAATGGCCACATTTTAAGGTAAACCCTGAACTTCTGAAAACCAGACATGCTGCACCGGACACTCGAGACCAATAGCTGTGTTCAGAAGTGCTGCCCTGCATGCGGAAGATTAGAAGAATAGGATCCCACGTGAATACGCTGAAATGGATAGAATGACAGAGGGTTGCTCTTCTGCCATGTAACATCGACGCTTCACTGTCCGACCCCTTCCCGAGAACATCACAGCACTGGCCGAGCCATCAGTAAATCCCCAAACTTTTTGACGAGTACATGCATCCTGCTACTCTGCTCTACAACCACAGAAATGAAGGCAAACAACAGTCATGTCATTTACACACAGTGAGTCTGTGCCAGATTTCTTTAAAAATAGTTGAAAATCCTCCATGAACATCTCCACTGCCTCCAGACAGCAAGTTTGAAAGGAGATGAGCTGGGGAATAACACAAGCTCCACCAAAGAGAAGGAATCCCTGCAGAATTCCTCAGGAATGCAGAAAAAACCTTACAACTCTTCCCAATATTTTTTCTACTCTCTTGGTGATTACTAATCTTTATGGAGTTTACATTCCAGCTATCATTTTTATAACCAGAGATCAGAAAGGGATTACGACCTGGGGCTGCAAGCTATTCACACAGGGACCCTGTTTATCTAAGCAAAGAGAGCAGCTCTTCTACTTTAACCATTTATACGGTGGCAGAAACATGGCCAGCTGGGACACGGGCCAAGCTGGTTTGCTGTCCCACACCAGTAACTGAGGTGGTGCCATTTGTATCGGCAGGAGCATCTCTAAATACATCGCAGCAGCAAATAACAAGCAGACACCCCGAGCAGATTGTCATTTTTTTTCACCTAGTTTACATCCAGCTTTTTTTTGGAAATTGTTTTCGGTAATTACATCCCTTCTCCCACACAGCCAGGAGCGCGCTGGGAGCTGGAAGCGCTCTGACGATGGAGCACCGTGACCCGGAGACCTCTGGCAGGCAGAAATTAGAAAAGTCACCGTGCCGATCTAAATTCATACTGAAGGTCAAATCATCCCCTGGGAGGCTCGCCCGGGGCCAAAGCTCAGCTACAAGGACTGGGCTGCCCAAATTGACCAGAAAGCAACTGAACCCCAGCCTATGCTGCTGGGTGTAGTGCATCCTGATCACCGGTGCCTACTCCCGTGGATGAAAAGGTTGGGTATTTAAGATGTGGCTGGCACCTCTTAACCGTAACAAATGATGTTGGAAAGGGTTCCTTTGACCCTCAGCAAACATTACAGCCCCGATACCAGGAATACTGTAGCTCTTGTTTTTGGAGCAGTAAGTGGTATCACCCAGCTTCCACTTCCCTTTGAGCCAGAAGGTTAAAAAAAGAATTAAAGCAAACAACCAAAAAAAAAAAAAAAACAAACCCAACAACCAAAAAAGGAGCAAGACCTTAAAAAAAGCCCAATGAAGTATCTGCAAATATTCAGCAACTAAGAAATTAAATTGATTCCTTGATGCACGGCAGCATCTTCTTAAATATCAGGAAGAACAGTGTCTGCTCTAATCTAGAAACTGAGATGTGGTAAGAAGAAAGCACCTGATAAAGGGAAGGAAAAGGGACCTCAGGAGGCTTTGTGGAGCAGGAACACATTCCATGTTCCACCTCACTGCAAACAGGGAGAGTCAGGGAGTTGGTGCTTGTAAAGTCACATTGCAGACTTGCTGGGGAGCGGGTTCCCCCCCGGTGTTTGCTTGCCCAGTGCCCTGACACCTTTGAAGTACTGTATAAATTATACAATAACCAAGAAGAGCGGGACTTTCTGGCCTGATAGGCCTTTACCCTGGTTTAAAGACCACTCCCTCTATACAGACACTCACATGTTACTTCAAAAAAAGCTGGCATCCACTCATTTTTTCCTACCAGGTGTGTTTTTCATCTCCTGCCTAGCTATTTGTTGTCTCTGCTAGCGTATGGCAGCTTGGATGCCGCAGCAGCCAGCCTGCAGCCAGGGAATGGGTACTGGCCTCTTCTTTTGTGTTTTGCTGTAAGAGACGCCACTATAACACCTGGAAGTTATAGCAAATATGGACACGCACGCCCAGGTCTTTAGCTGCTGGGGAGAGGAAGAGCTACTTCAAAACAAAACCCCAAACCCCTTTAGACAGGGCACTCCAGCAGGAGCAAAGCCAGCATTAGGGGTCCGTCCCCCAAAATGAAACTTCTGTGGGTTTGGGTTCAGCTAATGCCGGGACCCCCGGGGCAGCCGGGCTGTGCTGCTGCTCACTGCGAAGGGCGAGTGCCCCCCCGGCTACAGCGCACCCCTGCAGCAGAGGGGCCGAGGCTTCCAGGGTGCTCCCCGCTCCCACCCCTGCAGGTATGAGCCCCCACACCAAAATCCCCAGCCCCTTCCCACATCTTCCCCCCAGCACCTCGTTGCATTTGCAGTCAAAATGAAGCCTGGGGGACGAGGGCAGACAGCTCTGGGAGGCAAAGGTTCCAGGTGTGCCCACGCTCCCTCCTGGCTGAACCGACTGTCGGCAGAACGATCTCCAGGCCCCGGGGTGACAGCGTGACGAATGACATGCCACATCAAGGCTGGCAGCTTCTTTGCCTGGGAGGAGCAGAGAGGTTCACGAGCATTTTTCTCCTCTGAAATCATTCCCCCTGCCTGACTGCCATTTCTAGCCCCTGTAGCTCATTTTTTCCCTAATAGACTATTTTAAAGATAAAAAGGTACCAGGAGACGGTAACCTCCTTGAGATGAAGACAGTCGGCACTCCAGGGATTTCCATGCTCCACGGCTGGTGGTTTTCCCAGTCACCTCCTGGCATGACGAGGTGGCGGTGGCAAAGGGGACAACTGCCACGGGGGACCTGGCACCACCTTTTCACCCCTTTCGCAGCTGTGCAACATGGAGAGAGAGGACAGATCCTCATCGCCCAGGTCACTCCTGGTTCTTCAGAGTGCTGTTAGTTAGTGGGTACCTGCTTTGCCTTCTTCCCAGCTTCGACACTGGCTCTCTTTAGCTCTGAAATGAAGCCTCAGGAGCTGTTCCAGATGCTGGTGACTACCTTTAATTTCCAGAACCAGTGGGAGCTGAAATCACCACAAGCCATCAGCTCCTGTCATTCTCTTACTACAGGCAAAGCAGCGAGATGCTGCATTATTATAACGTAACCCTTCAGAATCCCTCTCTGCTATAGACAGAGGCCCTCCCATGCCAGCAGGAGACTCCCCAGCCACGTCAGCAGCAATGGATCAAACCCAGAGATTTGTTCTTCAGCCCAGGCTGCAGCTCCATCTGCATCGGACCCAGCCCCGAGCACAGTGCAGTGCCACCGCCGCGCGAGTACGGCGCAGCACCACCGCCCAGCCTCGGCTCCTCACCTCAGCTCCCCCGCTCGGTAAAAAAACTTGCAGAAAAAGCCAAGTCCACATAAAAAAAAAAGAGAGAGATTTTTCATAGAATCATAGAATCTCTCTCTTTTTTTTTTTTAAACTGAAGATGTAAAATAAGCGGGATGGTGGAATTCTTTTTACTAAAGGAAAGCAGACAAGGCAAGAAACACCAAGGAAGAGCCTAGACACCTGAAGCTACAGGCATTGCATGGACACGGAATGGATGGGAAAGCACAGCCTGCACACCCAGGAAGGGCCAAGGCCCATCCCCCTCTGTTTTGGCAGTTTCAAGTGACATATCCGACCACGGCTCATAAATCTCAGCTAACCAGGGCATTTCCTTAGGCCCCCATATCTTTATTTAATCACTTTCCCTCAACCATGCTGACTTCCCACATCTCGCATGCAATAGCTCAGCAGTTCCAGCAAGCGACACAAACGAACGCGCCGGCCCAACGTACCACCCCGACAGCTCGGGCCGCTGCCGCCGCTTTTGCTCCCGCGCAGGGACAGGCATCTGCAAGCACCCTGCCAGCTCTCACAGCCGAGCCCCACACCGAGAGCTGGCCTGGACAAAGGTTTACTGTTAGATACGGCCGCTTGTGCGGTTTAGCATGCACCATCTACCACGCTGACAAAGATTAAATGAGTCATCCTTTAGCAAGTGTTCAGCTGGCCAAACTCAATCTCGTGGGGATCTTTGACTGTAACTCAAGCTACTTAAATCTGTTCTACGTTAGACTCCCGGCAGCTAACATGGCTTAATTTAAAACGTATGTTGGGGTGTAATCGCACCTTTCAAAGCAGGCTCCATAAAACCCAAAGGTGCCTGAAAACCCAATGCGGTACAAATGAGTTTTCATGAAAGCCTCCCAAGATACGTAAGCCAAGCAGTCTGCTCTTCTGAGAGAGCAGGAATCTGACTCAAAATGCACCTCGGTTAGCTCATGTCTCTGTCTGATACTGATCCATGGGAAAAAGTTGGTTTTAGTACCAGACACAGTAGCAAAGAGTTTAAATTGTCCATGTCTGGGGACTGTGCTTTGAGTTTTCAGTGAATGCCTGCTATTAAAATCCGTGTGCTGTAAATAGTCCAAAATCAACTGTAATTTTAGCCTGTGACTCCAGCAGAATTTAAAAAATATTTTAAAAGCAAACCTAAAGATGCTTCACTTTCATTTCTGAGTTACAAACCAGCTGAGCTTGGGTTGGGGGAGGGGACGCTAATTCACCTACAGAAATAACGAATGGGGTTGTATTTTACAGATGTTTAAACATGTTGGCCACGAAACTCCAGGGAATACAACGTCCCGCGCATCCTGGCATTTTCCATCATCAGAAGACTCTAGCCTAACATTTGAAAATCAGAGGTTGCTGTTTGCATGGGATAATAATAATCTTGTTAACAACGAAACCGCCTGGCTGGCAGTGGTGGTGAGGATTAGGGATTAATCACGTATTTTTATGATGCGTGATTATGGTGCAATAAGATGCATTTTTATGAATGGGGACAATCAGTCAGAGCTGTCAGGGTGGCTTTCATTAGCATTACCAAAGTAAGATCCAGAAGACAAGGTCTTCATAGGCAACCAGACGCCGAAGGCAGCAGTGCCTCTGCTTCGCAGCAATTAGCAGGCGGGTGAAGCCTCGGTGCAAGAGAGCCTCACCATGTACGTACAGAGACACGCAAAGATTCAACAGAAAAAAAAAAATCATGAAATATACTGTCCTAATGACACTTTCAGAAGGCATCTAGTATAGATCCCATACTTGTGCCAATCGCACTGGCTACCCTAACCCACGCTGAATATTTACGCCAAGATAAACCCATTACAAATGATGCCCTGTGTGTTAACAAGCCCCAGCCTGACGCGGTGAGCTACTTCTGCATGCAAAAGGCTCACGTTTGGGCAACAAACTGCACAGGCAGTTGTACCACCTTTACCTCCGCACTTGCTCCTCCCTTGAGCAAATGTGCTTGGAAGGGGCTGTGCTGTGGGCAGCAACCTCAGCTAGGACACAGCCATACCAGCGTGAGGTGGAGAAGTTTTTGGGCTCTAGTGAACGGCGTCTCCTAGACCAGTTCCTGAAGCTGGCATGAATTCCTGCGGGCATCTCTCCATCCAATTCAAAGCCATTGCGCTTGCCTGAGCACAAGTTAATCTTTCAGAATGCTTGGGAAAAAAAAAAACACCTGCCGACGGTGCAAAAAGGTTATTCTCACTTGCCAAACACTGCAGCAAAAGCAGAAATGCATGAACGGGGTGAAGTCAGTGTACACAGGCAGTCACCGTCTGTCATCAGCAGAGCAAATGGCCCCTATGCCTAAGAGCACAGGCTCTGTCTGGTTTTGGCATCATTCATTTCTAATGGCTGCTGCCACGTAATCTGCAGATGCTGTCGGTGAAATTAAACCTGGAGCACCACGATAATACATCATTTTTATCCCAGTCACTGATGGGAAAGGTATGCTCGTGCTGGAATGCGACAATTTAAGTGTTGTTCCTGTCAATCTTCAAAAGCATTTGCAGTCAAATTGAGCTGCCCAGACTACTTTACTCCATTTGAAAAATTATGAGTAATAAAAATAGCGTTAGATGATGAGCAGGGCAGACAGGTGGTGCTGAAATGAATTAGCATGTAAAGTCTTGGGGACTCATCTGCATCTCCTCATCCTGCACGAGGATGATCTTTGTGATATTTTGATATATGTGGTCTTGGTTCAGAACAGAGGCAAGTGGAAGCAGTAGGAAAAAAGTCGTGTCTGAGCAAGACTATGTCTAAGCAGTGAGAAACGCTGAGGTGAAGGCAGGGAAGAGAACAGTTTTTGTACCGGGGAACCTGATCCCCGGGGGCCTTCCCCGCCGGGTGATGTGCAGAGCCTCTCCTCCACGGCTGTGCTAGCTGAGCAATTCCCGTTACGGAGGTGAGCGACTTTTCCTTCCCTCGCCATTGCCCCCGTTAGCCTGGGGGACGCAAGCAGCAGAGAGCACGCTGTGTTCACAGCCACACACGCTCCCATCCCCACGCGCCCTTTTTCCACGTGGGAAGCCTGAGGGAGGCCAAACAAAGGGATTTTTTCAAATTTCGAGTACGTACTGTTAGTACCACAGCTACAGACAGGATAAAACCAGGAGGCAGCCTCTCTCCCCACCCAAACCCCACCACTGCAGGGGCTCTGCCTGTGCCAGGACAGTCGCACATCCTTTATCTTTGCAAAGAGCATCCTCAGCTCCCCGTTCAGCCTGTTAGACCTAACACAGGGTTTAGTTAATCATACACAGCAAGAACACAGCCGTCTTTGTCAGAGCCCCGCAAGCGTAAAAGACTATTCAGGCAATGGGTGGGCATCATTTGAAATTATGACACTAACGAGGGTCAAACCCTCCTCGTTTCCCTTCCATTAGTCACATCGAGCCTGTGTAACATGGTGGAAAACCTGCATCTGCCCACCTCCGGGCGCTGGGCAGGGCAGCGTCCATCGAAGGGTCCCTAAGGACACCGGGGCTGGTCTCCAGAGACGGGCAGGCTGGAAGCACACGGTGGCTATGGCTCCCTTCTCCAGCAAGGATGCCTGCACATGGCACCAGGAGGCTGGGAGAGGGCTACTGGCCCATCAGTCACTTCCAGTACATTCATCTTGGAAAATAACTTAATGCATCTGTCCCCAATGCTACAAGACTGGCCATCACTGAAGCTGGTGCCTAGGGCATACAAAAGTCTGTATACGCCTCTGCCTGGCAGCATCCCTCCAGCACAGAGGAGATGGAGCAATCTGGATTCCTACCACAAGCTGCCATGCAAACTGCAGTGAATTATTCCGTCCCTCGCCTTCCCACTATATATACGGCCTCCCTTTTGGGATGGGGCTCGAATGCTTCAGTAACATGAACTGGGGTTTGATGCAAACTCCACCAACCTCCTCTCAACCACCTGCATCATGACATCTCAGCTCCATAGCTCAATCTCAGCTTGAAAACTTAATGGATTCGGTCTGCTATAGTGACAGCAACTCAAGCAAGCAGTTTCTAGAAGTGCCTGTGTTGGGACTGAACCTCAAACCATCCAAAACCGCTCCACAGATGCACCTCCCACCCGCTTGTGTTCAACCACAAAGCTTATGGGGAAAGCCCAAGTCATGGTCACCTGAAGTAAGCCCAATGTGGGCATGGTGACCCAAAGGTTCTGTTCCCTACGCCTGCATAATGGTGTTTTCAAAACCAAGTGAGCTTATGTTGGCTTGGGCTGGTAAATGGCCACCTACCATCATCCCAGGACCTACAACAGCCAGAAGAACTGTGCGTGGGCAGAATTCCCGAGTCCACAACTGGCCTCAAAAATCAGATAGTATCATGGGAAAACACAGGGATGAGCCCTGGGGGAAGCAATACCGTATCCCAAACAGCCTTCTTGAGAGCGAGTCTAAAGCCGCCTTCGCTGCACACAATGCCATTAGTTTCTGTGACTGCAGCCAACGCCGAGTTGTTTGAGAGCTGCCTACCAAACGCGCTGCCTAGATCTGGCAAAAAAAAAAAAAAAAAAAAGTATATTCTACCAGCCGACTGTTTAATTATCATGGGTATTATTAAGCACAGCGTGCAACTAGTAGAAAAGCTTTAGATTTTCAGACCAGGCTATTCTCTCAGCTCTGTTTATCGGAAAGAATCAGAGTACATAACAGGACGTGATCGCGATTCGTTCCTGTGGGTGCCACCCATACTGTGGGCTGCAATGGAAATGCCACGGGTGTGGGCAATGCTCTTTGGTCTGCTCCCAAGGGAAAAAGTGGACTGAACTGCTTTTAAGACTCGGGCAAGATTCCCATTATGGAGAGAATTCCCTCGGTAGGTTTGCACTACGCTGTTGCCATAGTTGGCTTTAAGTCATCTCTCTGCCCCCCCTGATCTGCAGAGGAGAGTTTTTGGTGGTCTGGAAGAGGGCAGTGCTGAGCCCTCCCGATTCTGGGGGATCTCACACTCCTCTGGCACTGGAAGCTCCCCAGGGAGATAATGCTGTCATGGAGCGATGAGCCCAGTCAGACTGCTGACACAGCATTTCTTTTCAAATGTAAACAGTTGTTCATGGTCCAAGAAAGCATTTCATGCTGCCCAGCCCAAACATTTAAAAAAACCCCCTTCCTCTCCCTGAGTCTTGTTTAAGAATCTCAATTTATTTTTCATTAAGGTAATGAACTCTGGTGTTTTTCACCTGCCTTTTGGTTTCTGGACCATCTTTCGGGTGTACTTCAAGTTTTTCCTTACAGACTTCATGAGTAGAAGTGCCAGTTTTTAAAAAATGCAAGGAGAAAAGGAAGCTGCAAATAAAACATCTGATATTGCAAGACATGATAAAAATCGCAGGAGCTGGCGGAGCTGGCAGGCTGCCCTCTCCTCCTCCACCCATGGCCTATGTCCCTTTGTGAATTGGCCTTTGTTTGCTACAGATCCACTCTAGCGGTTTCTCACACCAGAAATTAAGCCCTATTTTATCAAAACCTGGCCCAGAGGGCCTTTGGCTCCTAGCCAGAACATACATAGCTTTTTTTTTTTTTTTTTTTAAATTTGCTCTTCCTTTCTCAGTCTCTCTCCCTTCAGGGTCCTGTTATTATTTTAAAAAAAAAAAATCCTGGATTTCAGTGATTAAAGCGCTTACTTTCATGTTGATACATTTATTTTGTACTGCCTTTGGGGTCATAAGGAAGTACAAATTGTTTTGGATTTACAGGAAGCTGGGAGAAAGCTGTGGAGAAAAAAGGGATATTATCAAGCATTCCTTTGGTACTGACACACAGGCACTGATATTAACCTGGGGATGATTCAGGACCAGGGAGGGAAATGGCATTGGGGTGGAATTAATGGGGCATATCAAGAGGAGCATGGCCAGCAGGGCGACAGAGGTTCTCCTCCCCCTCTACTCTGCCCTGGTGAGACCCCATCTGGAGCATCCAGTTCTGGGCTCCCCAGTTCAAGAAGGATGAGGAACTACTGGAGAGAGTCCAGAGGAGAGCAACAAGGATGATGAGGGGACTGGAGCATCTCCCCTATGAGGAAAGGCTGAGGGAGCTGGGCTTGTTCAGCCTGGAGAAGAGAAGACTGAGAGAGGATCTTGTAAATACTTACAAATATCTCAAGGGTGGATGCCATGAGGATGGAGCCAGACTCTTCTCAGTGGTGCCCAGTGCCAGGACAAGGGGCAATGGGCACAAGCTGAAGCATAAGAGGTTTCAGTTGAATTTGAGGAAGAACTTGTTGACTTTGAGGGTGACAGAGCCCTGGCCCAGGCTGCCCAGGGGGGCTGTGGAGTCTCCTTCTCTGGAGATATTCAACCCCTGCCTGGACAATGTCCTGTGCACCCTGCTCTGGGTGAGCCTGCTTTAGCAGGGGGTTGGACTGGGTGATTTCTGGGGGTCCCTTCCAACCCCTGCCGTCCTGGGATTCTGCGAAATGGAATGGCCTGTGATGTGCCTGCGGCGGGCTGAGGAACATGCTGTTATCAGCAGGGCCATGCCAAAGGATGTGCTGTGAGTGTGGGGACACCGGGCCCCATCACAGCTTCTGCTGGGCACCGGGGAATGGGCATCGCTCTCCATGGCGCAGCCGGGGTCGCTTCTCCTGAGCCCACCACAATACACGCTGCCGTTTCCCTTTGTGCCGTAGCTTTACCATTACAGGGAAAATAGCACCCAAGAAGCTGGTCTCAGCAGAAGCCTTGCATTCCAGCAGGGAGGCAGATGCCTGACACCCGGGACAGTCACTCCAGCCCATGCCTCTGCCAGATGTAGTCGCCTGCATCTGGCACACACGTGCAGCCGGCCTGGGCCAGACTTCTCGTCCTACCTAGAGGTGTCTGTGCTGCAAGCTGCTTCCCACAGGGCTGCTCCTCTCCTGCTGCAGAACATTGGCTTCTTGGCTTTGCTTCCAGCAAACTTCTAGGCTGCTGCTCCACACCACCACCTTCCCAGCGGCAGGCAGGGAGTGCTTTCTTGTTTTGCTGCTGCCCTGAGAGTTTAGAAAACATCAGGTGAGGAATCTTGGAATGGAGACTGTCTGAGCAAAGCTAAACCTGCCCCCTCAGCCAGGTGTAAATATAAGTGGCTTCAGAGTGGGATGGAAATCTGCATCTGGGAGACAACAAATTCTGCCCCTCTTCCAAGCGTGGAGGTCTGAGATCAGAGACCTTTCTGGTGTGCAGCTCACAGATGTGGCCACCTTCCTAATTCCCAAGGTTTGGGGAACGCAGCGTCAGTGGAGCCATGAGCATCCCAGAGGTCACTTACTGTCCCCTGCACACTCAGCCTGTGCAAGCATCTGTGCTCCTCAGAGGTGCAGCCCCTTGCTCTGACTCTGGCCTCTTGTCCTGGCTCTGGTTGCTCTCAGAGACCCCAAGACACAGGGTGAAATCTTTGAGGGGGAGAATGACCAGAATCGAAGGGGGAAATATTAGAGGACTGTAGGACAAGAAGGGTTTTCTTGAAGACTTACAGGTCTTCCTTCCCATCCTCCTCTTATCTGTTCAGTTCCTTCTCCATATCTAGTTACCATTTCCACCTTCAAGTTCTCTTTCCCAGTCCTCGAGATCTGACTGCACGCGGGCCGTTTCCAACAGATAACTAGCCCCTGCCTAACCCCAACCTAGCCCATTTCCTTCCCCCTCTCCCGCCTGTGAGACGAGACCTTGTGCAATTGCCTGATTGCTCCCCCCTGAGGGCTGGCTGTACCACCTTGCCTTCGTCTGATGGCACCTGGCCCCTGTACACATTTGCTGCAAAGCATGGAAAACCAGCTACATCTACGAAGACCTCAAGCAGACGAGAGAACAGTATCTTTATCCAAATCTGGAGTCAATCGTCTTTTAAAATCAATTTAATCTGAAATCAGACCTGTTCCTCCCTTTTTCCCCTCTCCAAAAATCAGCTGTAATCACAGTCTTGCAAAGGCTGGTGACCAGAATGCGCCTCTGACGCGAGTGCTGGGCAATTTATCACAGGAGATTACACTCGGGAAGGGTGCTCATGTGATGAGGATTTAACAGTCAATTAAATAACACCAACGTTTCTAACAAAGAAGCTGGGATTAAGGAAGGACTCCAAAATGACTCCTTTTCCTTCCCAACTTTGACGCCAACCTTGGGAATCTCCCTGTTATTAACCCAGATGTTCAATTAAAGCCAACTGGACCAAATAAAATTGCTTCTGCAATTTCACGAGAATGGGGATTGGGGGGCCAGGCCATTAGGACAGTGGGCATAGGAAGCTGTCCTGTGTCTTGGACTTTATCAAAAGGATTCCAGCCACGTGTTTAGTGCAAGCAATGATGCTGTTGCTGCTCAGGTCACATCTCATGAGCAGACAGGGAGGTCCTACTTCTTGTCAAGACGATCCATTGCCAGACAGTGCGGGTGAATGCAGCGCTGCTGGTTAGAACGCACGCGTGCAGCTGCAGTTGCCCACGCGTTTACAAAGAGCGCGTGGCAGCGCAGAGCTTCCACAGCGATCTGAGTGCCTGGGCCCCACGTCACGTACGAATCCACAAAAGCTCTCCCTTCCCAATCTCTTCCAGCAGGCAGCAGTACCTCCCTCCAGATCTCAGTGCAGCTTTCCTTGAAAGTTCCCCCAGGTCAGGGCCACTGAGCACCTCTCAGTCTTGTCAGCTCCATCCTCACCCACTCCTCCTGCCGGAACGTGTCCGTTGCTCCTGCATTTATCCTGCTTTATCCCTCCTTACAAGCAGGCCGGGTGTGGGGAATCAACAGACCCGCTCCAGACGCTCAGCAGATCTCCTGTTCTGGGGGCATCAGCTCCAGTTCCATGCCTCCCCTGCCCTTTATCGAACCACCCAGCCACTCTGTCTCTCCTCACATCTCACCCCTTGCTTGCTGTTAGGGTCCCTTCACCCTCCTTCCTTGGCCATGAGAGAGGGTTGCATCCAGCTGTAAGACATCGCCCTCACCTAGCCCAATGCATTTCGAAACAGTGCAGGAAGAAATGCGCATCGCCGTTCTGTCTCTTCCATATCGTGTTGGGATGGTTTTTAAGGCAAGGTCACAGGCTCAGCACTTAGGCAAGCAGCGTGTCTCGGGACTGCAAGAAGAGCTTGCTGAGCAACCTGCATTCACCTTTCACTAAACACAAAACATTTCCATCTGCTCCTTTCTTTCAATGGCTTTTTACAGTAGTCAAAAAAAAAAAAAAAAAAGATGATCGTGTCACTATTTTCTCATTAATTTCTTCCCCCAAACGCTGCTCCCCAGAGCTGTTCCCTGTGAATACCGCTCCACTGTGCCGCCCCTGGTGCCAGAGCTGTTCCAGCACTGGGGCTCGGCGTGCAGCTACTCTTCTACTTCAGCACAAACAGCCTGTTGAGAAGTTACCTGGATCTATAGAAGGACACAGCTTTTGCGACCCGAGTTTCCTCACCACAGAGGTCAGGGAGACGACATTACAAGGACGTGAAGGTAGCCAAGAGGCTGAACCTTTTCGTATGGCAGAAGAAACAACCTTCGCCTCTCCATGCCCCCGTTTATGCTGCAGGCTGCCGCTGAGATTTGAGGCATCTGCTTGATTGACGCCAAGTCCCGCAGGTTCCACCTCTCTCCACTTTGTGGGGCGAGTCCAGAATCTCATTTTATAGGTTCAGCCAAAATGTCAGAGTTATTCCCAGCACCCTGTTCTGGACAATTCATCCCAGCAGCGTATGACACGGTGTTTTCCTAAAAGAGTATTTTATGAGGTCACTTCATCATCCAGTCCTTGTTCGGCGAGGTCATTCAAAAGTCACGACAGTGGAGGCAAAACCCCCTTATGCTCTGTTTGGCATCCTGGAAACTGCAGAACTGTTTGCTGGAAGAGACAAAATGTGGCTGAAATAAATCCACAGACTTTCCCCTAATAGAGTTGCTAGAATAACACCAAGGTGATGACTCCCTCTCGCTCTCATTAATTGTCGCGGCACATCCCTAAAAGGGATGGCTGACCGCAATACAAATATTTTTTGTTTTCATGTAGCAGGAAGGATTTGTTGAGAAATCACTTGGAGCACATGAGAGTCAGCCTAATGCTGCACTTGAGCATGCCTGGCAAGTAGCTGGTCCCATCTTCTCTCATCTACATCATTCTTTAACAGCAAACCCACAGCTTTCCATAACAATGAGGTTTTTTTTTCCAAACAGTAAACGTAAACTTTCTCCCAAAGGCCTGCCTCGTTTTTATTAAGCCCTAGTACCCCAAAACAAATGCTTGAGGTAAAACCGGAGTTAAGATACATAGATTACCACGGTGTGGTCTCACGTCCTTCTCCCCAAGTAATCTTCATCTGCCAAGATGCAGGGTAGCTCTGCAACTGCAGTGAAGGCACCAAAAGGGTGACAGTGACGCCGTGAGGGTGTTGCTATCAGCATGTTCATGCTTCAAAAGCACAGGGCTATTAGGTGTCTACTTACAGGTCCCAGGCAAGACCCTGGCACTGCGTCTTAATGAAGACTTTTCGTATTCCAGCAGACACTGTGGATTAGAAAATCAGATTCCAAAGTCAGCATTTAAACAACCTCCATACTTCTGGCATGGTTTGTTTTTTTTTTTTTTGCCAATACATGTTGTTTAACTCATTAGTGCATTTTCCAGCCACGCAAGTGACAGACAAACAGTAATTTGGGGCTGTTTCTCAGAATAGTAACATGTTCTGCTCCTTCTCCCTAAGGCCACACAGACGCTCGCAACTAGCACCCCCACAAACATTTTCCTGGAAGAAGTGATTTTTGGGAACCCGAACGATAGAATGGAAGTCGTTGATCAGAACAAGCAGCTGTAGATGCCTTGAGGCGACACACGATGCAGAATGGGATGCTGCCTGACACTCTGTTTAAATTGGGTGGATTTATGAGCTTCTCTGATAACAACTCTTATCTGGAGCTGGAATCAGTTGCCGCCCCCTTTGCTGGAATTTCTCTTGGTTTGTCCTGTTCCCAGCTCCGAGCGCTTCTGGAGAGTGTTCGGTGTAGCTTTGTCTTTTGCAAACTCATGAAGATGGGAATTTAAGGCTAATGGTATCCTGTGAATTTGCATTAGAGGCTCCATTGACCTCAGAGATCCAAGAAGTCTTTAGACTGGGCCAGAGCCAGCTACAGCCGTGTGCCTTGGCGTAGCAGTGGGTTGGACGATGATCAGTGCTCTGTGCCTGTATCTACTGATACAAGAAATGGGTGACTGAGAGCAGGCTCCCCATGAGCGTTGCTTTTTGCATTTTGGAGTCTCCAAATACCAGAGGCATTATCTCAAGCTGCAGAGCATTGTAAATCAGAGTCACTC
>NW_009260430.1:1396979-1398026 GCF_000687185.1 Egretta garzetta | reverse complement strand
CACCCCCCCGCCCCAATTACCCACCCCCTAAAGGAAGAAAAACCACTCAAACAGTCCTCCCCCCATAAATTATACTGGATTCAAGTAGAGAAAAACAAGATACCTGGATTATTTTATTTGCATGTCCAGAAAATCGGTGGTGTAAAATTTCCCTGCTGAATAGAGGATAAAACCAGGGGTTAAAATAGTGAATAGAGGATAAAGCCAGGGGTTAAAATAGTCCGGTAGAACACCTGCCCCTGGCCCAACTCTACTGAGCTTACCCCAGACCTTCTTTAAAGTATATATTCCTTGTACAAGAGTTATTTAAAGAGCTGAGCCACCTCATATTGCGTTTCCTGAGCACTCCTCAAATCGATTCAAAGCTTCCTACTTTTTTCATCACATTCATTTTCGTGACAGGTAAATTCTAGTACTGGGTGTAGCAGCCGGCAGGCCTGGCTCAAAACAACCGTCACTGTCAGAAGCAGAACCTCGGTCTCCTGAGCCTTGGCCCCAGTGCTCTAGTTTTTCTGAATGCCTGTGATGCACTCTTCATGGGAAGCATGCCAGGAACAGCGCTGCTCCGCAGAAACAAACAGCACTTTTCTTTCTTTCTTTTTTTTTTTTTTTTTTTTTTTAAAGGCACTGAAATCAATGGGGGTCGAGTAACAGAACAGACACGAGCCACAAAGATATCTGATGAAGTGGCATAGTTTGAGATTTTCACGTAACGGCATGGAAAGCTGTTACACATATATGTGTATGAGACTTGCCTGAATATTTAAAGTTTTCAGGGAATTAAGATTTACAGCAGTGAGTCAGCACTGGTTCCAGCTGAGGCAAGGATTAACTCTGCTGTCAGGACACTCTCAAACTAGCTTGAAAAAAAAATAACCCACAGAGATATGCGACAAGCCATATATTCTGGAAAATAAAAAATCCGCATCTGGGGCCTTAAGACCAAACCAGGTCTGATACCAACCGTTCAGTAGCCGAGATCAGGAGTGGCCGCTGGCCGCAGTGCCGCTGGCAGGGAGGGAACATGGCACCCATCCCACACCCGCA
>NW_009260430.1:1386115-1396969 GCF_000687185.1 Egretta garzetta | reverse complement strand
CTGCAGCCATTGGGAGAAGGTCAGAAAAAAAACCTTATAAAATTGCCTCCCTTTAGCCCCAAAGGGTTTGTGCCTAATGTGGTCATGCTCGTATCCCTCGGCAAGGCGGCGACTGCTGAGCCATCAGCTCCCCCTGCAATCAGGAGCCCCAAAGCTTGGGGCCGTTACCTTCTGCAGGAGGACGTGGGCTCTCCAAAGGCGGCGCCCTGTCAAGATGAGCCGGCTTTCCAGAAACGTGAGCTCTGTGCTACAATGATCAAGCTCCCTCTTGGTTAATATACTTGGCAGCCTGAAAGCTGCCTCCTCAACCTGCCTTTTGTAGTTCACGCTTTAATCAGCACCGTCTGGGATTTGCTTCCTTTTATTTACTCATTTTTGGGGACAGGCAGATCCTCAGATTTTGATCAGCCTGCCTGGAAACTCTTCCAGGTTTGAGATTGCCAGCTAATGTACCGACCTCTGGGATGATGGTTCCAGGCACTTGAGAGCAGGCAGAAGACAGCAGCCGGTGGGACCCTGCAGCAGACGTTGAACCCAACTGCGGCAGCAACTTTTTGAGGCTGCTATTTCCTCAGCACGGCTGCCTCATGGGCTCGATGGTCACCAGTCTGGCTCGTGCGCTGGGCTGTGATCGGGCACAAATGACCCCATTTTCCCAGGAATGCAGAGGGAGTTCGCTATGAGCACGGCTCCATTGGCCAGAACAGAAATCAGGCGTATAAATTCCTTTCTTTTAGCCTCAAACTAGTCAAAGGGAGCATTAAATCCCCAGCTTTTCTAGCCCTTGTAGAGGAAAGAACTGAATGAACCAGGGCCAAGCTGCAAGAAATGGTCTCTGCCACCTCCCCAGCGCACTACCCAATTTATTTTGAAGTGCTATTTTTATTCAGCCTCAGACATTTGAAACACTTTGCCTAGGGCATGAACTATCACATTTCCCAGCTCGGTGAGTAACCCACATGGAGCTGTGCTAAACACTGTGTGAAAACGCTGTTTTGTGGAATAAAACATGCCGTATCTCAGCATTTTTGCTTAACCTCACTCACCCGACAGGCACCGCAACTCATGAGAGCGGGTGACTGAGTAACGTCACATCAGGACAGCGGTGCGTTGCCTTTCGGTGCGCATCGATAGATGGATCAAGGTGTTCTTGGGGCTCCGGTGCCCTGTGAAAGCAGCGAAAAGATTTGTGCATTTAGAGCGAGATGAGCAATAGCTTCATTTCAGTGTATGCGGCATGTCCTCACGCAAAGCTTACCATCCACTCATCGAAATGCAACGTGTGACTTTTGCTTCCATCCCTGCAATAATCCCCAGCTGAAACCCAGCAAGCCCGGCCTCCCCACACAAGGATCGTCCTCCATCCTCTCAAAACATCTGCTGTGGGTTAACAGATAACATATGTATGGCTCTGGGGCTCCCAAGCCCTGACGGATGGCCGTACCTCACTTTTGGAGCACCATCGCTTTCCCTGGGTGCGAAACACAGGTAAAGATCCATACGTCCCCATAAGGCTGGTGGAGATCTGCTGTGGGAGAAGCTCAACAAAAACACGAGGCATTGCTGAAGCCCATCCCCAGTTGTAGTGCCAAAGGTTTGTATTTTAACTACCTTTTGATCAGGACGAGTCATGCCGGGTGCGCAGGTGGGGGGGCCTCTGTGAGGAGAAGCAGGGCCACTTCATGGGCAACATGGCCGCTTCCCACCAGCTCCAGCCACCCCACTGCAGGGCGCAGCTGAGCCCCTCAGCAATGCTGGGAAAACGTGCGTAGGAATGGGAAAGATGGGTGAGGTTAAAAGCAAATTGAGAGAGACAGTCCTATGAGCACTGGGGCCAGGGGAGGATGGGGAGCTCCAGGCACCACAGCGGGTGTTTCCCCAAAGCTGAGCCTAGGAAAAGGGGCTGGTAGGGGTTTCTCACCATCCAACTCTGTTTTAAGCAGCAATAAATTAATTTTCCTGTTTTGCCCACGATGTTAAGTCATCTCCCTGCCTTCACCCACAAGCTTTTCCATCTTATTTTCTGTCTTGTTGATGAGGAGCAGCAAGGGAGCAGCTGGGTGGGCGCCGGGCAGCCGGCCATGATCAACCCGCCACAGGACTGCAAAGATCGGCTAATGCTCTGCTCCCAGACTGAGGGTCCCGAATCCTTGGCAGGACGCATGTATCTGCTTTTCTTCACAGTCCCAGGCCAGTAGAAAGAAACCACAGAGCAGGATTTATTAACAGACTAAAGCTCATGTGTGTATGCTGCAGATAATAGGCTTGGTCCAGCCTGGCTGCATGTGGTTTACTCACTATTGGCTATCTGAGAACAGAGGTTAAAATAATACCTTTTTCATCATAATACATTAAAAAAAAAATAATCCCACATTGACCTTATTAACTGTTCTTAATTCTTAAAATCTCAGTACCTGCAGTTCCTGTTGAGGATTTAGTCAAGGAGAACTCCTGCCTGATGTCAAACAACCGCATATTTCCCAGCAGGAAAAAAAAATGCCTAATTAGTTTTCTATGTTTTTCCCATGGCTGATTAGTCCAACATACATGCGGGGAAGCTGCCTCAATGCAAACGATCACCAGTGAATTAACTAAAATCAAGTCCTCCCTTAACCCATTCAAGGTAACATTTGCAGCAAAGGCGCTTTTATTTCTGTGTCGCTACGAGTGACAGCAACGGAACAAAACAGGAGATGGGAATAGACAGCTCTCCCTCACATCCAACCGAAACCCGAAATTGCTGCCAAATCTAGTGTAAACAGTTTAGCTCACTCCTCTAGGTAGGCTTTCAGCAGCCTCCAGCATCACCGCGTGCTTCAGGAAAATAAACTACATCCCTCACAAGCTGTCCCAGCTCCCTTTCCGTAGGGAGCACCGGTGGGACAGGCTCTGCTCCACACGCTCCTTGGGAGCTCAAGCCAGGAAGCAGAGAGCGGCTGTAATGGATGTAGATGAAGGCAAAAGGCACTCACTCTTGGTCTTTTTTTATTCCTTGTCTGAGTCACAGCGCTCTTTTCTGCAGCGAAGCACGAGCGATGCCAGGGAAGCACGTTGCCTCCCGTCTTCTCCCAGCCTTGGCAGCGTTCTGCCCGTTTGGCACCTCGCGAGCAAGGGTGATGCTATCGAAGCTGCTAATTCTGTGCCCCCAGCAACAGATGATGCGGTGGCCTCCTAGCCCCGGGCCTCTGATCACAACACACGTACCGCTGAGGTTGACTAAAGCAGCTTTTCAACACCACGTAGTTCATTAAAAGAATGTTGAAGGCTTAAGAGAAAACCCGGTATCATGAGACATCTACAAGCTTCTATCAAAAAGCCAGGTGTTTTAAGGGGTAGATGGGCTCCTGTCTGAGCAGCGAAATTTTGGCTAAAGACACTAAAATAGTCCCAGTTAAATCAGATGTCTTTAGGATGCCACTGCCAAGTCCTCCTAAGTAACAGAAAAGAATTTCACGACTTGGTGCAATGTAACCATGTAAGGGCAACTCTGTCCATCTTGTACAGTACAAGTACAGTTCATTCCCTTTCATGGCTCTAGAAGATCTGAACTATTCCTGTCCCAGGAAAACAAAGAACATTTTACATCACAATACTCGAAAACGCAACTCAAAATTGACTTTTAAAGGGACACATGTCCTCCCTTGAAAGGGTTCTGCAGAAATTTTTGTAAGACCTCACGTGCTGTGGCTGGAGAAGACGGTGTGAACTTCAGGAGGCCTTTGGCACAGCCCTAACCCATTCCCAATGGAAGCAGGTTTTGGGATATGGCACTATAACATTTCATAAGCTTATTTTGACAAGAAATTAATGAAAAAGTAATTTGTTTCTGTTTTTTAAAATTCTGAAAAACAAACGGCAGCAATCGGTATTACAAAGCAAAGAAAGCTTTAAATTACAACACGGTTCTTAAATACTTAACCAACAGAGAGTGTAAATTTAGAATAGCTGTATGCCAATGGAGTTTTATTGCTTAAAAAGACATCGGAGAGACCTTAAGTTCATCGTGAGCTTTTAAGCTGTCAGTTCCCTCTGCCTTATGGAGGAATCCACACGGACAAACAGAGTCCCAGGGGATTAGAAGCAAGTCAACATTTCAACTCTTTGGTAAACCAGGCATTTATCTCCAGTAAACAGTTACTGGTTTTATTTAAAATTCTACCCCAACGCCAAGGCAGAAGCAGCTAATTTAAGATATGCCAGAAAGAAACATCAAGCCCAATTAAAACTTATCTCCTTTTACTGTGTACAAAGCAAAGTAATGAGGATTGGACATAAGCCAGGCCAAAATCTCTCCAGTTTGGAGACTGTATTTGTCTTCCCAGAAAGTGTTTTCAGGGATTTATCATCTGGAAGAATGAATTATTTCCAGGAGAATCACAACTAAGAGTAGCCACCCCTCCCCCTTTTTTTAATGCATCTTTCACAATTGACTCAGATATCAGAAGAAAATAGCTCAAAAATAAAGTGTGGGTTCACTTTTTTTTCTGCTTGGGGTATTTAAAAGGTGTCTCATGTGCTTTCTGCATTATTAAGTTCAGTGTGAATTCAGCATGAAGCCTTTTTTTGGCCTTTGTATCTGAGTTCCCCCTTATTGAAACATGCAGGAGTTTATCTTTTGAAAGTACTATCAGCTTGGAGGAGGACTAGTAAATGCAAGCGTTATCAGTGGGAAGACAGAATGTGCAACCAAAGATGTTTTAGTTTATAGCTATGCTAAGAAGAGCTAACAGCCTGTTGACTTCGGTCTTCTCTGCTGAACTTGCTCCTGAAAGAAAGGTTTAGTTACGTACTTTGCTATATACAGTGGCTTACACTTGAAATCATAATTTACTTTATGATTTGAAAAAAAATTGGTTGAAATTAAAAAACCACACCACACTGCAACTACCCATTAATGGGCCTGGTTTGCTGTGCTTAGAGGCAATAGATATCCATGGTGTCAGGACAGCATCTTCCAAAGACCTATGTTGCACTTGGGCCTATCTTGACAAGCAAGAAAAACAGGGATAAGGAGAAAGCTACCGCGCTGGGGTAGTTCAGCCATCCTCCTCCCTAGTTCAGAGGCGATAGCATCCCTACTCCAGGCTCTCCTGAGAGAAGCCAGAGGCTTCAGTTTCCCACACCCACAGACATCCACAGTAACTTGCAAACAAGTCAGAAATAAGCCACATGGTAACCAGCTCTACACGGAGACAGCTTACAGCATAAACAGGAAAGCATCGCCAAAACAGTTTCTATCACTTGAGAAAACTTTGAGAGAGGGCCTGTGCAGAGATCTGAGCAAGGGCAAACTGCGAACATCGTCCCAGAGATGATCATGCAGGAGCAAACATGGTGTAACCTGGGTATCACCTCTCTCAGTACTTCTTGAGAACACATGGATCAGAACCCACGATCCAAAGAGCAGCCCGTGTTAACTTGTAGAGATGGTGACATTAGTAAAACACAGCTGACAATGGAAGTTTTCAATACTGGGCATATCCCGCTGGCATATTTTAAGGGTACCAAAACCATAGGATGCCATCTATTTGAGTGATAAGCACCAACTGACAAATAAACCCGCTGGGTGCAAACAAAGCCGACAACAGAAAAGCAGCGCCTGGAAAAAGGGATACAGCTTTTGCTTGTACCCCTCCTGCAAAACAAGAATCTGCAGGGCATTACACCCCTCAAAAAGACACCAAGTCCTTGTGGAATTGCAGCCCAAGTAAATCAGAAATCTCTTTTCCCGACAGAGGTGCCAATTTTAACTAGCCACTGTAAGACACAAAAAGCATCTGCTTTTCCCTGAACACCTTTTCCCCTTTCCGATACCCGCACTGGAGTGCCAGAACTTGCTTCTAGCTTGGCACTTACTGCAGTTCTGTTTGTTTCTGCAGACGGTATAGGAAATAGGAAAATAAAAGATTGTGGAGAGCTTTTGCAGTTTAACACAGTGCTTATCGCTGTTAAGACATAAAGTCGTGATACTGCTGAAAGCACCGCGGCCCACTAGAATTCCACGCGAGATCCCGAACATTCATTAGCACGGCTGCAGCACCTCGAGCATAGCGCATCCCAAATGCAATACCAAAGCCGAATGTGAAGAGCTGGTCAAAGAAATACAACAAATCCTGGCGTTTTTGGGCACACAAAGCAGCAGCGAGTTCAGAGGTGTCAGAATACAGCCCTGCAAGGCCAGGATGACTGTAGGTCTTTTAAACACTTGCGTATGACAGCCTATCTACGATCTCAGCCCTGCAGGATAACCAGCCCTACTTCTAATGCAGTATCTGCAGTTAATGCCGGACGGCAACTCAGCAAAGCTTGTGGTGAGTATCAGTGAGCCAACAAATTGTATTTTTCTTTCACAGTAACCACTTCAAAAGCTTTACATGATCAGAAAACCAACCAGCTGAAATTAAAACTGAACACCTGAAGTACGACCAGTGAAACCTTGAAGCAACTCTTTCAAACTACATTATAAAAACTTGTGCGTGTTACGTCAGAAGCACAAAGCGATGGAAATTAGCCAGAGACAGGGAACTGGCCGATAAGAGAGGCGATGTCAGCAGATGTAGTATCGTTCAAACTGCTTGCATCCTCCCTCGATTCCACAAGAGAGCTAGAAAAATAACACATCAACAGGCAGAAAGTCTATCCAGCCCTTAAAGGACTATTAAGTGATTTATTAAAACATTGCCAAATATTCAGAATTATTTCTCCTCAATTTCCCTGCTTTTCAGCATCAAGGTCTTACATAAGAGTAAAAAAACTCAAGACTTAAAAATCTCGGGTCTCTCTCACATGGCAATCAATCTGCTAACAAGCCAAGAAATATTTCTGCTAAGAGAGTTTTCCATGAATTTCAGTTTTAATAATTGACTTAATGCACGTGTGTCAATGGCAGAATAAATATTGTTAGCCTCTGTCAGCAGAAAAACCACTGAACTTTGATATCATAACCAAAAGGACCCCCCCTTAGTTTTTCCAGTGAAAAAACAGCAAGCTGAATTAGGCTGCTACCCTGCAAAATGTTCCAATCACAGATGAAAAAAGGAGTCGAGCTACGATCGCAAAACTTATTAAATCTGGACAAGAAAGATGGTAGTGAAGCAAAGAGTGAAATGGAAATTTGTGATTTGCAACTCTGGCACTGCCTTACAAGCTGACTTGTTTTAAGAACTCATAATCCCAATCTGCATAGCTTTTGAAGTCACACATTACTGACTCTTTTAAGACTAGCTATAATAAATCCACCAATGTTTATGGCTTGAACAAAAGACACAGCACGATATAGGTTTGAACTGTTTATTTTACATCAGATGTTCCATACCAGAGTTTCTTCAGTTAGAAATTCCTAGAAGAAAATGAAACAAATGTCGTTATGAACCAGTTTGCTTCAACAGCTCAAGTAAATATTTTTGACCAGCTGTATAATTATCCTATAAATATAGCATATACATTTTCATCCTAAAAGTTGGATTTGGGCATAGAAATTACCCCTGCAAGAGTTAGCGCATAAGATAAACATACGTACTTGGAAACAATTCCATCATTTTTTGCCAGACGCAGAATGGAGTCATCCGATTCACCCTTTAAAAAAAATAGAAAGATGATTCTGAAGTGACCAAATAATTGCTGATACACATTAAAAAGAGAGGCAGCTGCAGCATTTAATGCTGGTAAGGAAATGCACAATGCCTTCCAAGATCACTGCATTTTATATGCACAGATTAGCGTGTTCAAAACAAGCTGTTAAATTATTTGTCATCCTTTAGAGTAAGAAATGGTTTTAAGTTGATAAAATACATGCTTGCATTAACAAGATATATTCCTGGGTAAGCAGATTTCTGATTTACTCTAGGAAGCTTCACACCACGTTTAACAAATTTAAGTCATGGTAGTATCATCTCTAACAATCATAAACAGCATTTAAAAGCCAGATATTAGTAGCTTGGTACATTCATAAAAGGAAAAAAAAAGTCCATTTGCATCCTTTGGTGATTTAAAAAAAAAAAACAGAAATACAAACATACATAATTCTACAAACCAAAGGACTGAGGAAAAAAAACCAGAAGAAACTGATTCTTGCAAGTGAATTTGTTCATGTCTTCACTGTGTCTTCATTATCCCCACAAAAGCTCTTCCTCTAGAATGAGCTGCAGGCACATTGTGTTTTCAGGGCGAAATATAAATCTAAAAAATTGCTAATCAATATAAAAAGAAGCAAAATCATTTTGTAGCTCAAGAAAATACTTACCATTCTACGAATTGCTCCACAAATGGCATAGGTTTTGAACTGGCCATTTACTCTCCCTGTTACCTTGTCAACCTGCAATTACAATCAAGTTACTCCACACAGATTCTCATAAAATTTTACGCTTTTACATCACACTTGCCAAGCACTCGAAGAGAAAAACTACTCAATACGTTTTGCAAATATTTTTCTACAAACGACAAAAACCCAAGGCAAATACTGAAGTTAGAAAGACAACTTTAGAATATCGTTTCACAGCAAATTTATAGTCAATTACATAGTGCAGCTATAAAATTTAATGGATCACACAGCCTAAGAAGAACATGATACAAAATGGTAGCTAGAAGAAAATGCTTGAGTTCTCAGGAAAATGGAAAAGTTCAATGTAAAGTTTACTTGAGGGTTTTACTGCCTTTGTTATTTCTTCATGTTTCTTTTAATTAAGGTCAGAATTATGGAAAACTGAAGTGAAGGGGGGGGGAGGGGATGGTCTTGTTACACGGGTAATTGAGACACACAAATTGTCTCGCTCCTGCCAGTTGCTGAGAAATTTAACAGGAAAAAAAACCTGAACAATATAAATCATGAAATTAACAGTGTAGTAAGCCCTGTAATACCATGTGATTTTGTTTTTGAGTTCTGCTAATCTCTGATCTTTTGAAAGCAAGAAGGAGGGATCACTGAAGGAACGAAACACAGCGAACAAGAAAAGTTATTTGCCTTAACATTTACAGGAAACACAAACAGAGCGGTTTTAAAATGATTTCTTAAGTCAGACACATAACACAAGAGACTCGGTTGTTTAAAAATATAGGAATGTAGTCTTGTGGTCTCCCATTCAAGAATAAATAAATCAAGCTATATAGCTCATAGGCTGTAGGAACATTGTTACCACAAAATTCCTGCAAGGTGAATAGCAATAAACAAACGGGGGGGAAAAAAAAAGCATGCTAAAAGGAGTTTAAATTAACTGGAGCCCACGTGCATTAACTGGGATCCTGCAGGAGTCGAGGTATACTGTAGTTTTCTGAGCATATATGTTTCGCTTAGAGGAACTGGCAATAACACTACCTTGAGAAGATTAAATTAAACTTAGACAAGAAAAAATTCCTTGTATTACAGAAAGAAAATGAAATGTACAATACCAAGTCAATACAAATAACCAGCATGGCTCAGGAAAAGTTCTAAGCACATAATATCCCAAGCACCGAGTTAATGAAATGATAATGCTGCACACAAAACACATGAGCAACCTCATTTGCCACCAGTCCAGAGCAGCAGTGTCAAGTATTAACAGAAATGATTCAAACAAAACAAGGAAGAGAGCACTATAGTTAAGCAAAGTAGAACAGAAATAAGAGTTCTGCTCTGGAAACTGTGTCTGTCTTAAAGTTTGGACAAACTAGAGAAAAAAGAAAAATTATGATGAACAAGAATGAAAAAATTAAAAAATGGGGTACACAAGGACAGTCTGAAGAACAGTACTTTCTTACTGACAGGTGAAGGTAGAAGGGATAAGAATCTCCCAGAAACAAGCATTTCTTCTCCTTCTTTCCTTCAGGACAAGGAATTCCCTAATTTGTAACTCTAAATATCTAGAGTTAGGAAGTTGTACTTAGTCAAAGAGCATTGGAACAGACTGTACAGAGCTTTATGAAGTTCCCTTTAGAGAGTATTTTCCTATAGGCTGAAAAATAACCAGGGGTGACATGGTAACATACTCGTATGTTTGACAGCCCTGGAGCTCTACGCGTACAGGGTCTCCAGTGAATTATTTGTAGATGTGAAGCTGTTGTATTTCTTAACTTTTACCAACAGTTGAAAGGCGTAGGCCTCATCACATACTTTGGTTAAGAAACTTACCTCGGAAATGTTTATCTGAATAGAAGCATGATCCTTAGCACCAATTATTCGATTGCTAGCAGAGCTAAGGAATAAAATAAGATATATTTAAGCAAAATGAAACGGACAGTGACATTGAAAAAAAAACCTCCAAAACCAAATCAACATGCAAATTAAAGCTGCACAAAAAGTTGAAACAGCCACATTTAAGCTTTCAGTGCTCAGAAAATTAAAATGCAGTTTTTAGTATATTTAAAGAAGAGTTTCGCTTGGTAGCATGACACCAAGTTGCCAACTACCCCTTTCCTTTGGTTTTTCTATGCTCTGTTCAGGCCCACACAGTGCACACAGCAGCACGGGCCTTCAAAACACACAGAAAATCGAGTTTGCCTTTTCTAAAGCACAAAAAATGCAGCAATCGAGGCATTTCATGAGGACGCCGTTTCTGTGCCTTTTTCATTGGGAGCCATAAAAGACACGCAGGTCGCCAACCTTCAGAAATCTCAGGTTGTGAAAAACATTTGAGTTAAGCCTAAACAGCAAGCATACAAACCGATTATTTTTTAGTGACTTTTTTTTTTTTTGTTCGCAGCCAGGGCCCCGCTCCTCGGGGTACGCGCCCTCCCCCAGGGCCCCGCTCCTCACCATTTCCGAGGGACGTAGAGGTCCACGAACTCCCCGGCGTCGTTCTGCATCTCGTTGGGGCTGCCGCCGAGGCGCGGGCACCAAGCGCTGACACCTGCAAGGAGCGAGGCCGGGCTCATGGGCCTTCC